>NW_027646407.1:0-497000 GCF_951394435.1 Stenella coeruleoalba
GAAAGAAGTGTAAAATCCAGAAAGGCAGGACAGGCCATGGAGAACTGGGAGCCTTGTTATGCTGATGGGCGGGATGTAAATTGCCAACAGACACTCGGGAGAAGTGTATGGTGTTTCCTGAAACATCTAAAAAACAAAGCAACAGAGCCTAGGGCACTGCCACTTATGGTCCTATAGCTTAGGGAAATTAAAATCAAAAAGACACAGCCACCCCAAAGTTTGGGACGCCTCTGTTTACAAGAACCTCGTTTACAGTACAAGTTCAACATCGCAGAAAGTGAAAAATGGATAAAGAAGTTGTGGTATTTACTTACAAAGCAATATCACTCAGCAATGAAATCTGTGTCATCAGGCCCTTAGCAGCACAATGAGTGGATTCAGGTATGATGATTCTAACTGAAGTAAGTCACACAGAAAAAGAAACATCATAAGATATCAGTAATACACGGAATGTAAACTTGGCTACACAGGAACTGAATTACAGAACAGAACAGGGTCTCAAATTTAGAAAACCAACTTAGGCTTGCTTAAGTGTAAAGGTGAGTTGGGGTGCTGCATAAAACGAGAGATTGAAATGAGCACAGATAAAGTTCCTTAAGTCAAATATGGAATAGACAAGAGCTACTCCTTGCTCAACGAAATGGACTCAACACCGCATATTAAACGCCTAAGAATGTACCTGACTAGTAAGTATCTTAAAACCTATGGATTGCTATGTCTCCGAAAGAGAATCAAGCATGTGTACAGGGGCATAAACGCAGCAGTGATAGGATTGGAGAGGTTCGGTGAGCAAATGAAGATCCTTTGAAGTCATATTGCTTGGTACCCATTACACGGGTCTTAACTCTCCAGGTTTAAGGTATTCTTCCTTCAGCTAAAACATGCATGTGGAACCCAAGTATGATCTACCATGTGAACGGGAGACGTGTTCAAATATGTCTCAGTTTTCCTCCCCTGGTACTCGGGTGCAACATTCCAGACGCTTTACTAACACTCTCCCCACTTGGAGAGTCAGCGCCTTTAACCTCCTGTTTGGCCCAGTTTGCAATTTCTGCGGAAGATGAACAGGAATAGCGAGAACCAATGAGAGACTAGCTGGAGGTGTCTGGACGGGAAAATTTAACTCTCATTTCCCACCAGGAAGAGGAAATAACCAAAGGCTCAGCATGCCGTGCCGGAACCAGATTAGGGCCTGAAGCCATCCTGCGGTGTTGCGGCCAGGTCACAAGAAAGCGAGTTGAAGAAAGGAGCTCAGGGGCACTGTAATTCACAAACCTGCAGAGTTATAAATGACAGCTATTGTCCAAAAATAGACTGAAGTAAGGCTGCCAAGAGGACTTGAAAGCGGGGCAGAATTGCAGGAAACCGATTTCAGGAGGTAGACTGGAATTGCATTGAAAGCATAGGAAAAGAGGCAGAACGTCCACAATGATGCACTTGGCCAAAAAAGGCGTATGCGTTTTTTCCTGAATATATTCAGGAAAAAACGCATACGCCCTTTTTGGCCAACCAAGCAAGCTTGCAAAGGAAATCTGCACTACAATGAAGTCTCACTTCCCCCTGGTCAAAAGGGCCATCTGAAAAAAGTGTAAAATCCAGAAAGGCAGGACAGGCCATGGAGAACTGGGAGCCTTGTTATGCTGATGGGCGGGATGTAAATTGCCAACAACCACTCGGGAGAATTGTATGGTGTTTCCTGAAACATCTAAAAAACAAAGCAACAGAACCTAGGGCACTTCCACTTATGGTCCTATAGCTTAGGGAAATTAAAATCAAAAAGACACAGCCACCCCAAAGTTTCGAACGGCTCTGTTTACAAGAACCTCGTTTACAGTACAAGTTCAACATCGCAGAAAGTGAAAAATGGATAAAGAAGTTGTGGTATTTACTTACAAGGCAATATCTCTCAGCAATGAAATCTATGTCATCAGGCCCTTAGCATCACAATGAGTGGATTCAGGTATGATGATTCTAACTGAAATAAGTCACACAGAAAAAGAAACATCATAAGATATCAGTAATACACGGAATGTAAACTTGGCTACACAGGAACTGAATTACAGAACAGAACAGGGTCTCAAATTTAGAAAACCAACTTATGCTTGCTTAAGGGTAAAGGTGAGTTGGGGTGCTGCATAAAACCAGAGATTGAAATGAGCACAGATAAAGTTGCTTAGGCCAAATATGGAATAGACAAGAGCTACTCCTTGCTCAACGAAATGGACTCAACACCGCATATTAAACGCCTAAGAATGTACCTGACTAGTAAGTATCGTAAAACCTATGGATTGCTATGTCTCCAAAAGAGAATCAAGCATGTGTACAGGGGCATAAACGCAGCAGTGATAGGATTGGAGAGGTTCGGTGAGCAAATGAAGACCCTTTGAAGTCATATTGCATGGTACCCATTACACGGGTCTCAACTCTCCAGGTTTAAGGTATTCTTCCTTCAGCTAAAACATGCATGTGGAACCCAAGTATGATCAACCATGTGAACGGGAGACGTGTTCAAATATGTCTCAGTTTTCCTCCCCTGGTACTCGGGTGCAACATTCCAGACGCTTTACTAACACTCTCCCCACTTGGAGAGTCAGCGCCTTTAACCTCCTGTTTGGCCCAGTTTGCAATTTCTGCGGAAGATGAACAGGAATAGCGAGAACCAATGAGAGACTAGCTGGAGGTGTCTGGACGGGCAAATTTAACTCTCATTTCCCACCAGGAAGAGGAAATAACCAAAGGCTCAGCGTGCCGTACCGGAACCAGATTAGGGCCTGAAGCCATCCTGCGGTGTTGCGGCCAGGTCACAAGAAAGCGAGTTGAAGAAAGGAGCTCAGGGGCACTGTAATTCACAAACCTGCAGAGTTATAAATGACAGCTATCGTCCAAAAATAGACTGAAGTAAGGCTGCCAAGAGGACTTGAAAGCGGGGCAGAATTGCAGGAAACCGATTTCAGGAGGTAGACTGGAATTGCATTGAAAGCATAGGAAAAGAGGCAGAACGTCCACAATGATGCACTTGGCCAAAAAGGGCGTATGCGTTTTTTCCTGAATATATTCAGGAAAAAACGCATACGCCCTTTTTGGCCAACCAAGCAAGCTTGCAAAGGAAATCTGCACTACAATGAAGTCTCACTTCCCCCCGGTCAAAAGGGCCATCTGAAAAAAGTGTAAAATCCAGAAAGGCAGGACAGGCCATGGAGAACTGGGAGCCTTGTTCTGCTGATGGGTGGGATGTAAATTGCCAACAACCACTCGGGAGAAGTGTATGGTGTTTCCTGAAACATCTAAAAAACAAAGCAACAGAACCTAGGGCACTTCCACTTATGGTCCTATAGCTTAGGGAAATTAAAATCAAAAAGACACAGCCACCCCAAAGTTTGGAACGGCTCTGTTTACAAGAACCTCGTTTACAGTACAAGTTCAACATCGCAGAAAGTGAAAAATGGATAAAGAAGTTGTGGTATTTACTTACAAAGCAATATCACTCAGCAATGAAATCTGTGTCATCAGGCCCTTAGCAGCACAATGAGTGGATTCATGTATGATGATTCTAACTGAAATAAGTCACACAGAAAAAGAAACATCATAAGATATCAGTAATACACGGAATGTAAACTTGGCTACACAGGAACTGAATTACAGAACAGAACAGGGTCTCAAATTTAGAAAACCAACTTATTCTTGCTTAAGGGTAAAGGTGAGTTGGGGTGCTGCATAAAACCAGAGATTGAAATGAGCACAGATAAAGTTCCTTAAGCCAAATATGGAATAGACAAGAGCTACTCCTTGCTCAACGAAATGGACTCAACACCGCATATTAAACGCCTAAGAATGTACCTGACTAGTAAGTATCTTAAAACCTATGGATTGCTATGTCTCCGAAAGAGAATCAAGCATGTGTACAGGGGCATAAACGCAGCAGTGATAGGATTGGAGAGGTTCGGTGAGCAAATGAAGATCCTTTGAAGTCATATTGCTTGGTACCCATTACACGGGTCTTAACTCTCCAGGTTTAAGGTATTCTTCCTTCAGCTAAAACATGCATGTGGAACCCAAGTATGATCTACCATGTGAACGGGAGACGTGTTCAAATATGTCTCAGTTTTCCTCCCCTGGTACTCGGGTGCAACATTCCAGACGCTTTACTAACACTCTCCCCACTTGGAGAGTCAGCGCCTTTAACCTCCTGTTTGGCCCAGTTTGCAATTTCTGCGGAAGATGAACAGGAATAGCGAGAACCAATGAGAGACTAGCTGGAGGTGTCTGGACGGGCAAATTTAACTCTCATTTCCCACCAGGAAGAGGAAATAACCAAAGGCTCAGCATGCCGTGCCGGAACCAGATTAGGGCCTGAAGCCGTCCTGCGGTGTTGCGGCCAGGTCACAAGAAAGCGAGTTGAAGAAAGGAGCTCAGGGGCACTGTAATTCACAAACCTGCAGAGTTATAAATGACAGCTATTGTCCAAAAATAGACTGAAGTAAGGCTGCCAAGAGGACTTGAAAGCGGGGCAGAATTGCAGGAAACCGATTTCAGGAGGTAGACTGGAATTGCATTGAAAGCATAGGAAAAGAGGCAGAACGTCCACAATGATGCACTTGGCCAAAAAAGGCGTATGCGTTTTTTCCTGAATATATTCAGGAAAAAACGCATACGCCCTTTTTGGCCAACCAAGCAAGCTTGCAAAGGAAATCTGCACTACAATGAAGTCTCACTTCCCCCCGGTCAAAAGGGCCATCTGAAAAAAGTGTAAAATCCAGAAAGGCAGGACAGGCCATGGAGAACTGTGAGCCTTGTTATGCTGATGGGCGGGATGTAAATTGCCAACAACCACTCGGGAGAAGTGTATGGTGTTTCCTGAAACATCTAAAAAACAAAGCAACAGAACCTAGGGCACTTCCACTTATGGTCCTATAGCTTAGGGAAATTAAAATCAAAAAGACACAGCCACCCCAAAGTTTCGAACAGCTCTGTTTACAAGAACCTCGTTTACAGTACAAGTTCAACATCGCAGAAAGTGAAAAATGGATAAAGAAGTTGTGGTATTTACTTACAAAGCAATATCACTCAGCAATGAAATCTATGTCATCAGGCCCTTAGCATCACAATGAGTGGATTCAGGTATGATGATTCTAACTGAAATAAGTCACACAGAAAAAGAAACATCATAAGATATCAGTAATACACGGAATGTAAACTTGGCTACACAGGAACTGAATTACAGAACAGAACAGGGTCTCAAATTTAGAAAACCAACTTATGCTTGCTTAAGGGTAAAGGTGAGTTGGGGTGCTGCATAAAACCAGAGATTGAAATGAGCACAGATAAAGTTGCTTAGGCCAAATATGGAATAGACAAGAGCTACTCCTTGCTCAACGAAATGGACTCAACACCGCATATTAAACGCCTAAGAATGTACCTGACTAGTAAGTATCGTAAAACCTATGGATTGCTATGTCTCCAAAAGAGAATCAAGCATGTGTACAGGGGCATAAACGCAGCAGTGATAGGATTGGAGAGGTTCGGTGAGCAAATGAAGACCCTTTGAAGTCATATTGCATGGTACCCATTACACGGGTCTCAACTCTCCAGGTTTAAGGTATTCTTCCTTCAGCTAAAACATGCATGTGGAACCCAAGTATGATCAACCATGTGAACGGGAGACGTGTTCAAATATGTCTCAGTTTTCCTCCCCTGGTACTCGGGTGCAACATTCCAGACGCTTTACTAACACTCTCCCCACTTGGAGAGTCAGCGCCTTTAACCTCCTGTTTGGCCCAGTTTGCAATTTCTGCGGAAGATGAACAGGAATAGCGAGAACCAATGAGAGACTAGCTGGAGGTGTCTGGACGGGCAAATTTAACTCTCATTTCCCACCAGGAAGAGGAAATAACCAAAGGCTCAGCGTGCCGGGCCGGAACCAGATTAGGGCCTGAAGCCATCCTGCGGTGTTGCGGCCAGGTCACAAGAAAGCGAGTTGAAGAAAGGAGCTCAGGGGCACTGTAATTCACAAACCTGCAGAGTTATAAATGACAGCTATCGTCCAAAAATAGACTGAAGTAAGGCTGCCAAGAGGACTTGAAAGCGGTGCAGAATTGCAGGAAACCGATTTCAGGAGGTAGACTGGAATTGCATTGAAAGCATAGGAAAAGAGGCAGAACGTCCACAATGATGCACTTGGCCAAAAAGGGCGTATGCGTTTTTTCCTGAATATATTCAGGAAAAAACGCATACGCCCTTTTTGGCCAACCAAGCAAGCTTGCAAAGGAAATCTGCACTACAATGAAGTCTCACTTCCCCCCGGTCAAAAGGGCCATCTGAAAAAAGTGTAAAATCCAGAAAGGCAGGACAGGCCATGGAGAACTGGGAGCCTTGTTATGCTGATGGGCGGGATGTAAATTGCCAACAACCACTCGGGAGAAGTGTATGGTGTTTCCTGAAACATCTAAAAAACAAAGCAACAGAACCTAGGGCACTTCCACTTATGGTCCTATAGCTTAGGGAAATTAAAATCAAAAAGACACAGCCACCCCAAAGTTTGGAACGGCTCTGTTTACAAGAACCTCGTTTACAGTACAAGTTCAACATCGCAGAAAGTGAAAAATGGATAAAGAAGTTGTGGTATTTACTTACAAAGCAATATCACTCAGCAATGAAATCTGTGTCATCAGGCCCTTAGCAGCACAATGAGTGGATTCAGGTATGATGATTCTAACTGAAATAAGTCACACAGAAAAAGAAACATCATAAGATATCAGTAATACACGGAATGTAAGCTTGGCTACACAGGAACTGAATTACAGAACAGAACAGGGTCTCAAATTTAGAAAACCAACTTATTCTTGCTTAAGGGTAAAGGTGAGTTGGGGTGCTGCATAAAACCAGAGATTGAAATGAGCACAGATAAAGTTCCTTAAGCCAAATATGGAATAGACAAGAGCTACTCCTTGCTCAACAAAATGGACTCAACACCCCATATTAAACGCCTAAGAATGTACCTGACTAGTAAGTATCTTAAAACCTATGGATTGCTATGTCTCCGAAAGAGAATCAAGCATGTGTACAGGGGCATAAACGCAGCAGTGATAGGATTGGAGAGGTTCGGTGAGCAAATGAAGACCCTTTGAAGTCATATTGCATGGTACCCATTCCACGGGTTTCAACTACCCAGGTTTAAGGTATTCTTCCTTCAGCTAAAACATGCATGTGGAACCTAGAGTATGATCAACCATGTGATCGGGAGACGTGTTCAAATATTTCTCAGTTTTCCTCCCCTGGTACTCGGGTGCAACATTCCAGACGCTTTACTAACACTCTCCCCACTTGGAGAGTCAGTCCCTTTAACCTCCTGTTTGGCCCAGTTTGCAATTTCTGCGGAAGATGAACAGGAATAGCGAGAACCAATGAGAGGCTAGCTGGAGGTGTCTGGACGGGCAAATTTAACTCTCATTTCCCACCAGGAAGAGGAAATAACCAAAGGCTCAGCGTGCCGTACCGGAAACAGATTAGGGCCTGAAGCCATCCTGCGGTGTTGCGGCCAGGTCACAAGAAAGCGAGTTGAAGAAAGGAGCTCAGGGGCACTGTAATTCACAAACCTGCAGAGTTATAAATGACAGCTATCGTCCAAAAATAGACTGAAGTAAGGCTGCCAAGAGGACTTGAAAGCGGGGCAGAATTGCAGGAAACCGATTTCAGGAGGTAGACTGGAATTGCATTGAAAGCATAGGAAAAGAGGCAGAACGTCCACAATGATGCACTTGTCCAAAAAGGGCGTATGCGTTTTTTCCTGAATATATTCAGGAAAAAACGCATACGCCCTTTTTGGCCAACCAAGCAAGCTTGCAAAGGAAATCTGCACTACAATGAAGTCTCACTTCCCCCCGGTCAAAAGGGCCATCTGAATAAAGTGTAAAATCCAGAAAGGCAACAGGCCATTGAGAACTGGGAGCCTTGTTATGCTGATGGGCGGGATGTAAATTGCCAACAGACACTTGGGAGAAGTGTATGGTGTTTCCTGAAACATCTAAAAAACAAAGCAACAGAGCCTAGGGCAATTCCACTTATGGTCCTATAGCTTAGGGAAATTAAAATCAAAAAGACACAGCCACCCCAAAGTTTGGAACGGCTCTGTTTACAAGAACCTCGTTTACAGTACAAGTTCAACATCGCAGAAAGTGAAAAATGGATAAAGAAGTTGTGGTATTCACTTACAAAGCAATATCACTCAGCAATGAAATCTATGTCATCAGGCCCTTTGCAGCACAATGAGTGGATTCAGGTATGATGATTCTAACTGAAATAAGTCACACAGAAAAAGAAACATCATAAGATATCAGTAATACACGGAATGTAAACTTGGCTACACAGGAACTGAATTACAGAACAGAACAGGGTCTCAAATTTAGAAAACCAACTTATGCTTGCTTAAGGGTAAAGGTGAGTTGGGGTGCTGCATAAAACCAGAGATTGAAATGAGCACAGATAAAGTTCCTTAAGTCAAATATGGAATAGACAAGAGCTACTCCTTGCTCAACGAAATGGACTCAACACCGCATATTAAACGCCTAAGAATGTACCTGACTAGTAAGTATCTTAAAACCTAGGGATTGCTATGTCTCCGAAAGAGAATCAAGCATTTGTACAGGGGCATAAACGCAGCAGTGATAGGATTGGAGAGGTTCGGTGAGCAAATGAAGACCCTTTGAAGTCATATTGCATGGTACCCATTCCACGGGTTTCAACTACCCAGGTTTTAGGTATTCTTCTTTCAGCTAAAATATGCGTGTGGAACCCAGAGTATGATCAACCATGTGATCGGGAGATGTGTTCAAATATGTCTCAGTTTTCCTCCCCTGGTACTCGGTTGCAACATTCCAGACGCTTTACTAACACTCTCCCGACTTGGAGAGTCAGTCTCTTTCACCTCCTGTTTGTCCCAGTTTGCAATTTCTGCGGAAGATGAACAGGAATAGCGAGAACCAATGAGAGACTAGCTGGAGGTGTCTGGATGGGCAAATTTAACTCTCATTTCCCACCAGGAAGAGGAATTAACCAAAGGCTCAGCGTGCCGTGCCGGAACCAGATTAGGGCCTGAAGCCATCCTGCGGTGTTTCGGCCAGCTCACAAGAAAGCGAGTTGAAGAAAGGAGCTCAGGGGCACTGTAATTCACAAACCTGCAGAGTTATAAATGACAGCTATCGTCCAAAAATAGACTGAAGTAAGGCTGCCAAGAGGACTTGAATGCAGGGCAGAATTGCAGGAAACCGATTTCAGGAGGTAGACTGGAATTGCATTGAAAGCATAGGAAAAGAGGCAGAACGTCCACAATGATGCACTTGGCCAAAGAGGGCGTATGCGTTTTTTCCTGAATATATTCAGGAAAAAACGCATACGCCCTTTTTGGCCAACCAAGCAAGCTTGCAAAGGAAATCTGCACTACAATGAAGTCTCAATTCCCCCTGGTCAAAAGGGCCATCTGAAAAAAGTGTAAAATCCAGAAAGGCAGGACAGGCCATGGAGAACTGGGAGCCTTGTTATGCTGATGGGCGGGATGTAAATTGCCAACAACCACTGGGGAGAAGTGTATGGTGTTAACTGAAACATCTAAAAAACAAAGCAACAGAACCTAGGGCACTTCCACTTATGGTCCTATAGCTTAGGGAAATTAAAATCAAAAAGACACAGCCACCCCAAAGTTTGGAACGGCTCTGTTTACAAGAACCTCGTTTACAGTACAAGTTCAACATCGCAGAAAGTGAAAAATGGATAAAGAAGTTGTGGTATTTACTTACAAAGCAATATCACTCAGCAATGAAATCTGTGTCATCAGGCCCTTAGCAGCACAATGAGTGGATTCAGGTATGATGATTCTAACTGAAATAAGTCACACAGAAAAAGAAACATCATAAGATATCAGTAATACACGGAATGGAAACTTGGCTACACAGGAACTGAATTACAGAACAGAACAGGGTCTCAAATTTAGAAAACCAACTTATGCTTGCTTAAGGGTAAAGGTGAGTTGGGGTGCTGCATAAAACCAGAGATTGAAATGAGCACAGATAAAGTTCCTTAAGCCAAATATGGAATAGACAAGAGCTACTCCTTGCTCGACGAAATGGACTCAACACCGCATATTAAACGCCTAAGAATGTACTTGACTAGTAAGTATCTTAAAACCTATGGATTGCTATGTCTCCAAAAGAGAATCAAGCATGTGTACAGGGGCATAAACGCAGCAGTGATAGGATTGGAGATGTTCGGTGAGCAAATGAAGACCCTTTGAAGTCATATTGCATGGTACCCATTCCACGGGTTTCAACTACCCAGGTTTTAGGTATTCTTCCTTCAGCTAAAACATGCATGTGGAACCTAGAGTATGATCAACCATGTGATCGGGAGACGTGTTCAAATATGTCTCAGTTTTCGTACCCTGGTACTCGGGTGTAACATTCCAGACGCTTTACTACCACTCTCCCCACTTGGAGAGTCAGTCCCTTTAACCGCCTGTTTGGCCCAGTTTGCAATTTCTGCGGAAGATGAACAGGAATAGCGAGAACCAATGAGAGACTAGCTGGAGGTGTCTGGACGGGCAAATTTAACTCTCATTTCCCACCAGGAAGAGGAATTAACCAAAGGCTCAGCGTGCCGTGCCGGAACCAGATTAGGGCCTGAAGCCATCCTGCGGTGTTTCGGCCAGCTCACAAGAAAGCGAGTTGAAGAAAGGAGCTCAGGGGCACTGTAATTCACAAACCTGCAGAGTTATAAATGACAGCTATCGTCCAAAAATAGACTGAAGTAAGGCTGCCAAGAGGACTTGAAAGCAGGGCAGAATTGCAGGAAACCGATTTCAGGAGGTAGACTGGAATTGCATTGAAAGCATAGGAAAAGAGGCAGAACGTCCACAATGATGCACTTGGCCAAAAAGGGCGTATGTGTTTTATCCTGAATATATTCAGGAAAAAACGCATACGCCCTTTTTGGCCAACCAAGCAAGCTTGCAAAGGAAATCTGCACTACAATGAAGTCTCACTTCCCCCTGGTCAAAAGGGCCATCTGAAAAAAGTGTAAAATCCAGAAAGGCAGGACAGGCCATGGAGAACTGAGAGCCTTGTTATGCTGATGGGCGGGATGTAAATTGCCAACAACCACTGGGGAGAAGTGTATGGTGTTTCCTGAAACATCTAAAAAACAAAGCAACAGAGCCTAGGGCACTTCCACTTATGGTCCTATAGCTTAGGGAAATTAAAATCAAAAAGACACAGCCACCCCAAAGTTTGGAACGGCTCTGTTTACAAGAACCTCGTTTACAGTACAAGTTCAACATCGCAGAAAGTGAAAAATGGATAAAGAAGTTGTGGTATTTACTTACAAAGCAATATCACTCAGCAATGAAATC
The DNA here is from genome assembly GCF_951394435.1 of Stenella coeruleoalba. Lineage (NCBI taxonomy): Eukaryota > Metazoa > Chordata > Mammalia > Artiodactyla > Delphinidae > Stenella > Stenella coeruleoalba. The sequence continues at coordinate 11,396 of NW_027646407.1, forward strand.
TGTGTCATCAGGCCCTTAGCAGCACAATGAGTGGATTCAGGTATGATGATTCTAACTGAAGTAAGTCACACAGAAAAAGAAACATCATGAGATATCAGTAATACACGGAATGTAAACTTGGCTACACAGGAACTGAATTACAGAACAGAACAGGGTCTCAAATTTAGAAAACCAACTTATGCTTGCTTAAGGGGAAAGGTGAGTTGGGGTGCTGCATAAAACCAGAGATTGAAATGAGCACAGATAAAGTTCCTTAAGCCAAATATGGAATAGACAAGAGCTACTCCTTGCTCAACGAAATGGACTCAACACCGCATATTAAACGCCTAAGAATGTACCTGACTAGTAAGTATCTTAAAACCTAGGGATTGCTATGTCTCCGAAAGAGAATCAAGCATGTGTACAGGGGCATAAACGCAGCAGTGATAGGATTGTAGAGGTTCGGTGAGCAAATGAAGACCCTTTGAAGTCATATTGCATGGTAACCTTTACACGGGTCTTAACTCTCCAGGTTTAAGGTATTCTTCCTTCAGCTAAAACATGCATGTGGAACCCAAGTATGATCAACCATGTGAACGGGAGACGTGTTCCAATATGTCTCAGTTTTCCTCCCCTGGTACTCGGGTGCAACATTCCAGACGCTTTACTAACACTCTCCCCACTTGGAGAGTCAGCGCCTTTAACCTCCTGTTTGGCCCAGTTTGCAATTTCTGCGGAAGATGAACAGGAATAGTGAGAACCAATGAGAGGCTAGCTGGAGGTGTCTGGACGGGCAAATTTAACTCTCATTTCCCACCAGGAAGAGGAATTAACCAAAGGCTCAGCGTGCCGTGCCGGAACCAGATTAGGGCCTGAAGCCATCCTGCGGTGTTGCGGCCAGGTCACAAGAAAGCGAGTTGAAGAAAGGAGCTCAGGGGCACTGTAATTCACAAACCTGCAGAGTTATAAATGACAGCTATCGTCCAAAAATAGACTGAAGTAAGGCTGCCAAGAGGACTTGAAAGCGGGGCAGAATTGCAGGAAACCGATTTCAGGAGGTAGACTGGAATTGCATTGAAAGCATAGGAAAAGAGGCAGAACGTCCACAATGATGCACTTGGCCAAAAAGGGCGTATGTATTTTTTCCTGAATATATTCAGGAAAAAACGCATACGCCCTTTTTGGCCAACCAAGCAAGCTTGCAAAGGAAATCTGCACTACAATGAAGTCTCACTTCCCCCCGGTCAAAAGGGCAATCTGAAAAAAGTGTAAAATCCAGAAAGGCAGGACAGGCCATGGAGAACTGGGAGCCTTGTTATGCTGATGGGCAGGATGTAAATTGCCAACAGACACACGGGAGAAGTGTATGGTGTTTCCTGAAACATCTAAAAAACAAAGCAACAGAACCTAGGGCACTTCCACTTATGGTCCTATAGCTTAGGGAAATTAAAATCAAAAAGACACAGCTACCCCAAAGTTTGGGACGCCTCTGTTTACAAGAACCTCATTTACACTACAAGTTCAACATCGCAGAAAGTGAAAAATGGATAAAGAAGTTGTGGTATTTACTTACAAAGCAATATCACTCAGCAATGAAATCTATGTCATCAGGCCCTTAGCAGCACAATGAGTGGATTCAGGTATGATGATTCTAACTGAAATAAGTCACACAGAAAAAGAAACATCAGAAGATATCAGTAATACACGGAATGTAAACTTGGCTACACAGGAACTGAATTACAGAACAGAACAGGGTCTCAAATTTAGAAAACCAACTTATGCTTGCTTAAGGGTAAAGGTGAGTTGGGGTGCTGCATAAAACCAGAGATTGAAATGAGCACAGATAAAGTTCCTTAAGCCAAATATGGAATAGACAAGAGCTACTCCTTGCTCAACGAAATGGACTCAACACCCCATATTAAACGTCTAAGAATGTACCTGACTAGTAAGTATCTTAAAACCTATGGATTGCTATGTCTCCGAAAGAGAATCAAGCATGTGTACAGGGTCATAAACGCAGCAGTGATAGGATTGGAGAGGTCCGTAAGCAAATGAAGACCCTTTGAAGTCATATTGCATGGTACCCATTGCACGGGTTTCAACTACCCAGGTTTAAGGTATTCTTCCTTCAGCTAAAACATGCATGTGGAACCTAGAGTATGATCAACCATGTGATCGGGAGACGTGTTCAAATATGTCTCAGTTTTCGTACCCTGGTACTCGGGTGCAACATTCCAGACGCTTTACTAACACTCTCCCCACTTGGCGAGTCAGTCCCTTTAACCTCCTGTTTGGCCCAGTTTGCAATTTCTGTGAAAGATGAACAGGAATAGCGAGAACCAATGAGAGACTAGCTGGAGGTGTCTGGATGGGCAAATTTAACTCTCATTTCCCACCAGGAAGAGGAATTAACCAAAGGCTCAGCGTGCCGTGCCGGAACCAGATTAGGGCCTGAAGCCATCCTGCGGTGTTGCGGCCAGGTCACAAGAAAGCGAGTTGAAGAAAGAGCTCAGGGGCACTGTAATTCACAAACCTGCAGAGTTATAAATGACAGCTATCGTCCAAAAATAGACTGAAGTAAGGCTGCCAAGAGAACTTGAATGCGGGGCAGAATTGCAGGAAACCGATTTCAGGAGGTAGACTGCAATTACATTGAAAGCATAGGAAAAGAGGCAGAACGTCCACAATGATGCACTTGGCCAACAAGGGCGTATGCGTTTTTTCCTGAATATATTCAGGAAAAAACGCATACGCCCTTTTTGGCCAACCAAGCAAACTTGCAAAGGAAATCTGCACTACAATGAAGTCTCACTTCTCCCCAGTCAAAAGGGCCATCTGAAAAAAGTGTAAAATCCAGAAAGGCAGGACAGGCCATGGAGAACTGGGAGCCTTGTTATGCTGATGGGCGGGATGTAAATTGCCAACAGACACTCGGGAGAAGTGTATGGTGTTTCCTGAAACATCTAAAAAACAAAGCAACAGAGCCTAGGGCACTTCCACTTATGGTCCTATAGCTTAGGGAAATTAATATCAGAAAGACACAGCAACCCCAAAATTTGGGACGGCTCTTTTTACAGGAATCTCTTCTACGGCACAAGTTAAATATCCCAGAGAGCAAATAATGGATAAAGAAGTTGCGGTACTTATGTACAACAGAATACCACTCAGCAATGAAATCTATGTCACCAGGCCCGTACCAGCATAATGAGTGGATTGAGGCACGATGATTCTAAGTGAAATAAGTCACACAGAAAAAGAAACATCATAAGGTATCACTAATACACGGAATGTGAACTTGGCTACACATGAACTGAATTACAAAACAGAACAGGGTCTCAAGTTTAGAAAACCAACTTATGCCTGCTTAAGGGGGAAGGTGAGTTGGGGTGCTGCATAAAAGCAGAGTTTGAAATTAGCACAGATACCGTTCCATAAGCCAAATATGTAATAGACAAGGGCTACCCCTTGCTCAACGAAATGGATTCAACAATGAGGTATCACCTCACACCTGGTAGAATAGGCATCATTGAAAATCTACAAACAAAAAATGCTGGAAAGGGTGTGGAGAAAAGGAACCCTCTTCCACTATTGTTGGGAATATAAATTGATACAGTCATTATGGAGAACAATATGGAATTTCTTAAGAAACTAACAATAGAATTACCATATGATACAGCAATCCCAGTACTGGACATATACCCAGACAAAACCATAAATCAAAAAGAGTCATTCACCGCAATGTTCATTGCATCACTATTTACAATATCGAGGTAATGGAAGCAACCTAAATGCCCACAGACAGACGAATGCATAAAGCTGTGGTACATATATAAAATGGAATATTACTCAGCCATGAAAAGGAATGAAATTGGGTCATTTGTAGAGACGTCGATGGATCTAGAGACTGTCATACAGAGTGAAGTAAGTCAGAAAGAGAAAAACAAATCTTGTATATTCATGCATATATGTGGAACCTAGAAAAACTGTACAGATTAACCATTTTGCAAGGCATAAACAGAGCAACAGATGTAGACAACAAACGTATGGACAACAAGGGGGGAAAGCTGTTGGGGGGGTGGTGGTGGGAGGAGTTGAGAGACTGGGATTGGCATGTATACATTTATATGTATAAAATAGATAACCAATAAGAACCTGCTGTATAAAAATATAAAATAAAATTCAAAATTAAAAAGAAGTAAAATTTAAAAAATAAAACAGAAAAAACAATTATTCCCTGCACATACATGTATTTATATGAATAAATTATTTCCATGCTTATATCTGTAAATACAAAAAAGAGGAATAAAATCTACCTTGAACCAAAAACGAAAAAGAGAAAAAAAACACAGAACCCACCAGTTACACAGAGGAAAACCGTATCAGGGCACTTGCTCCAGTTGTAAACAATTCTGAAGTTGGTCAGTGGTGGGGAATCGTCTCCCATTCAGCCAGCAGCCCCCACGCAACAAGCGTCCTCATTGCAAAGCTGGGGCACCGTGCCGAGGCATCTGTGAGTAAACGTGAGCTGAGCCCCAGGCCAGTTGCTGCTGAACTATTCCCACCCGTCCCAGGTAAAACACCTGAATATATACAAGGACTTGAAAGCCTAGAGGAAGGGCCATAGAGCCACACGAGTGACAGCATGCCGGCCGACTTGGTGCCTGCAGGCCAGCCAGGATGGTCCTGGCCCTGGGTGCTCTTCTGGAAGATTTCCATTTCCCTGCCTGAGATACCCGTCCTGTCCCTGCCCCCACTGCTTTTTTCCTTCCTCACCTCTGCCCAGGGAGAAATTCCAGCAGCAGGTATGGGTGACACATCCTCTTCTTTAGCAGGTGGCAGCCTGGCAACTGCTGCAGAAAGTCCAGCAGAGCCCCACTCACACTGGGCCACCCACAAAGCCGTGGCCTCTCACTCCCTCCCACCAGCCCAGCCCCGAGACTGCTGACAGGGCAGAGAAAATGGCGTCAGGCACGGCTGCAGGGGCTCTTGCTGCCTGGAGTGGTATTTATATTGATCTCAACCCAGGCACACCTGGGGAGGGCTGGCCGGCACGGTAAGGCTGCCCAGGTCAGCCAATCATCACCCCTCAGGGGCTCACAGTTGCAGAAAATGGAACTTGCTGAACCGGCCAGGTCCAAGGAACAGGTGTGGGCTCCTGAGAGTCAGGATAGACAAGGGGCTGCAGCTTTGGCTTGTTTTCTAATCATTTTATCTGGCCCATGAGTGGGAGACAACTTCAAGAAAACCCTCTCCTAATGAGAGGAACCCAGGAGTCAGGGAGAGGAGGGGTGGGTGGTGGTTGGAGACAGAGGCCTGGTGCCCCGGGTGCAGTGGAAGTCTCTGGAAGACCAGGTGGAGGGAGGCCTCACGGAGTGATGCCCAGGGTCACAGACCTGTCGCAGCTGCTGTTTGTTAGTTCAAGTCCTGCTCTGAGGTGCTCTGTGTCAGCTCTGAGCGACAGGTGAGCTGGGGGTGCTCTGCAATGAGGGCTATGTGCATGGTTCCTGTGTGCCCAGCCCTGCCACGGTACCTGCAAGGGTAGCTCTGTATCCTGGGAGGGGCCTGACCACGAGAGCCCCGTGGGCTGGGGTGGGGGTGGGGTACCTGCCCAGGTGAGCTCCATATTCTGGGATTGGTCTGACCACGAGAGCCCCATGGGCTGCTGGGGACCTGGTAAAGGATGTCAGGACAGTCAGTGAAGCCACCGAGGATATACCTCCAGTTGCTCCTAATTCCTACACCCTGCTGGTCATTCTACCAACCACCAGGACATGGTATTCTGTATTAGTCTTCAATGATGCCTTCTTTTGTATTCCATTAGTCCCAGAGTCACAAGAAATTTTGGCTTGTGAGTGGCAGGACTCAACATACAACTAAAACAATACTTCCGGGCCGTCTGGCCCCAAGGGTGCAAAAATTCCCACACCATCTTTGGGGAAAGCTTAGCTAAAGACCTAAAAGTTCTACCTCTGGAAAAGGAAACCCTCCTTCAATATGCAGACGACATTCTGATCACCAGCCCTACTAAGGAGGCCTCTGAACTACCAAGCCAATAAAGGATAGAAGTTGTCCAAGAAAAAGCTCAAATATCACAGACTGCGGTGACCTGCCTGGGCTTCATTCTCACAGAAGGTCAGAGAAGCCCATCCCAGGAAAGGGAAGAAACCATTTTCAGCCTTACCCCTTTCTAAAACTAGAAGACAGCTTAGGGGTTCCTGGGGAGGCCAGGGTTTGCTGCTTCTGGATCCCTAACTACAGTCTACTAGCTGGGCCTCTATATGAAACACTGAAAGGAAAAGATGATGATCCTTTTGAATAGAATCCAGAAGTGGCCTTTCAAGAATGGAAAGAGCAGTCAATTCAGACCCTTGCCCTGGAACTCCCTAATTTAGCTAAACCCTTTGACCTTTACATTCCCGGTGAAAGGTGAATCGCCATTGGAGAATTAGTGCAAAAACTGGGACCACTTGAAATGGAACAATGCAAGAATGCCATCCAGGTAGGATAAACTACGGTCACTAAGGGGCTTGGCCCACTGCCACATCTGGCCAAGATACTGGCGGTATCTAAAAACCTGGAAATCAGCAGCCCAAAAGGCCACCTCCCTCCTAAGGGAAAAGGACCCCACGTGGTGATCCTAACCACCAACCATGCCCTGAAGTTGCAGGGTTCGCTCCGTGGGCACACCGACCTCGAGTGAGGAGGCCCTCCAACTCCAACATCCAGAGAGATAACCGGGGGCAACAGGGCACCATGACGACTCGTGTGAACATCACTTGACCTGGAGTTTCTCTCATAAAACAACAAGAGTGTGTCCCAAAAGAGTAGACTACTGCTTGCAGGACTTACTGCACCCAGAGGGGAGCTAATAATCTTGGCGGGGGAACAGTATACCACACTGTCACCATAGAAAAGCCGACAGACACCATGATGATGGTGGCCAATAAGACCGGCTGGACTCCTGTTTACTTCAAAAGGCTGTTGACTCAGTAGCCATCATGGTCCTTGGTCACCACTGACCCTGGACTGTCTGGGAGTTGAGCGGGCAGGGCTCTGACACCTGGTGCTGTTTGTACGTTAATTCAGGGGCCTAACTGAAGAAAGTGCAGACTACTGGTCAGAGCATCTAGGCTGGCAGAGACAGTCAGCCTAAGGTGGCCGAACAAATGTGGGGCGGGGTGAAACCGGCCCCCACAGCGTCTCTGCACATCTCTTTCCTGGACCCTTAAAGGTCATTAGAATCTATAACACTTCCAATGCTGGTGCTCAGGTGGACGAGCAGGGAGGCAGGGGTCCTGGGGACAATCAACGTCACCGGGAGGCTGCTGGGGAGAAGCTCTGACCCTCGCCCCAGGGTATGAGGGCTCCCAACTCAGCACTCAGCAGTTACAGAAGAAGGGTCTGCACCCTCAGCACTCCAAGAATGAGGAACGGGACAAAAGGCAGAGGAGGGGTTTGTCCCCAGCAAAGCCCATTAAAAATCCCTGGGAGATAAAAATAGAATCTGGGCAATAAAGTCAAGTCTAACCTTTTTTATCCTTTGTGCTTTGTCTAATTTCACGTGCTCCTAGGGTCCCGCATGCAGAGGTTCCACACCCGGCACTTCAGACCAGATTTCCTAGTGCAGAATGGCTGGGTCGACACCTCAGCTCCTGGGGCCCAGTGCAGACTCCACGATATAGAGCCTGAGCTACAGCCAACCCGGCCCTTGAGAGCTCCGCCGCCTCCCTCCCTCCCACTGACTCTGACAGGATCTCTACACAGCAGCCCAGCCCACAGCCCACGGGGTAGTGCATGCTCTCACCTCTCCATTCTCTGATCAAAATATAAAGTTTCCTTTGCTTGTGAACCAAACTCAGTCTCGATCTGTTGGCCCCAATGACACTGGGCAGGGGGACACTTGTTGGGGTCCACTCTGGAGGATCAGTAACAGAAATTGAGACTATTGTAACCTCAATGAACAGATGTGTGAGCCAAACTGTAGTTAACATAGAACAGTGTATAAGGCTCGGGTAAAATAAGATGTTTTTAACACTTCCATTTGATATTTCCATCACTTTTTATAAGCAAGTTCAGTGAAAAGGTTTGTCTTATTTGTCAGGTCAATATTAGAGAAACGAAGTGATTTCTTTCCAAGGATGTACATCTAATAATCTTGGTTAAACCTTCAATCTTGTTTTAAATGCTTTTCCATTGAAAATGATACCTCTCTTTCAGCTCCCCCATTTCTGAGAAGTATAAAATCTTATAATTTATTATTACCAAAGGGGAAAGGTGGGAGGAGGGATAAATTAACAGTTTGGAATGAACACATACACACTGCTATGTATAAAATAGATCATCAACAAGGAACTACTGTATAGCACAGGGAACTACACTCAACATTTTGCAATAACCTATAAGGGGAAATAATCTGAAAAAGAATAGATATTTTTATTGACATCATCTATCAATGACAGTTAAAGTGTAGCCTAAGGGAAGCTGGTGGTGAGTGCTTCTGACCCTGAAGACTTCAATCATCTAAAGTTTGGACTCTGCCTACTTCCCAAGGCCCTTAATGAACATATGTGTAGCCGTAGCTTAAAAAATTCCCCAGTTTGGGTTTCGGGGAGACACTGATTTTGAAAAAGCCCTGGTGTTCTCCTTACATGAATGGGACTCTTCCTACTGCTAAAACATGTCTGTCACACCCAGAGGATGGTATACCGTCTGATCGGGAAGAGTTTGGAAAAGGCATCTCATCTCCTCATCTCCTGGTGCTCGGGTTCACCCCTCCAGCGTCTTTACTAACAGTCTCCCCACTTGGAGATGTCAGCACTGTCAACATCCTGTTGCGTACAGTTTGGAATTTGTCCAGAGGATGAAGCGGAAGGATGAGGAACAATGAGAGACAAGTCCTAGGTGTTCAGACAGGCACATGTCACTCTAATTTCCAATCAGGAAGACGAATTGACCAAAGGCTAGGGTTGCCCATGGAAACAGTATAGGGCTTGAGGAAATCCCGCTGCTTTGTGGCCAGTTCCCATAAACACGAGTTGAACAATGGAACTCAGGGGCAGTAAAATTCACAAAACTGCAGAGTTGAAAATATCCATCACTGAAAAATGTCTTGAGGAAAGTCAGAGAAAAGGACTTGTAAGCAAGGGAGAATGGCAGGAAAGGGATTTGAGGAGGTAGAAAGGACTCGCCATTAAGCACAAGAAAAGGAGCTGAACATTGCCAACATTGCAGTTGGCCAAAAAGGGTGTATGCGTTCTTTTCTGTATATATTCAAGAAAAGGGCATACACTTTTTTAGCCAACCAAACAGGTGGGCACTGGAAGTCAATACTACAAAAGATATCACTTCGCATCAGTCAGAAGAGCCATCCTCATAAAGCGTAAACAACAGAAATGCAGGACAGGGCAACGAGAAGAGGGAGCCCTGTGAGACTTATAGTGGAAATGTATATTGCCAACGGCCATTCTGGAGAAGTGTATTGTGTTTACTAAAGCATCTAAAAAATGAGCTACAGAGCATAGGGCACTTGCACTCATGGGCGTATATCTTGGGAAAAACAAAAATCGAGAGGACACAGGCACCCCAATGTTTACCCCCTCTCTGTTTAAAAGATCCTCGACTAGGATATAACTTAAATGTCTCTGGAGGGAAAAAATGGATAGAGATGTGGTACTTAGGTAGAGTGGAATATTATTCAGCCTGGAAATCAATGAAATATGGCCAGTTGTAACAACTCCGGAGGAGTTACGTATGATCATTCTAAGTGACAGAATTCAAAAAGAAAAAGACACATATCATAAGATATCACTTAAAGGTGGAATCCAAAATGGCTACACATGAAATAAATTACAAAACAAAAACATAGTCAAATATGTAGAAAACACGCATAAGGCTGCTAAACGGGAAAGGTGGGGAGGGGTGAGGCATCATCCAGGAGGTTGAAATTAGCAAAGATACCATTCCAAATACCAAACTGATAATCAACAAGGCCTACACGGTAGCTAAAAGAACTGCACTCAGCACACTCAAGTCACCGGAAAAGAATATATACGACTGGTAAGAATCTGAAAAAGAATTTATTGATGTCTCTCTGTACGCGAATCAAGTGGATGTACAGCAGCAAGAAACAGAGCTTTGAAAATCAGCTGTAACCAATATAGTAATAAATTGAAAAAAATAAACGACAGAGAGACAGAGAAAACCTCTTACAACTTTTCCTCAGGGACGGTGATGCAACATGGATTGAACACATCTAGACCCACAGCAGGATGAGACATAAGGCTGGAAACTGTTTGCGCTAAGAGAAATGTGAGGTTGGGTGAGGAAATGCACACCCTTTAAAGTAATACTACCTGGTACCCATTCAATGGGTCCCAAATCTGCAGGTTCAAGGGATCTTCCTACAGCTAAAACATGCATGGAAAACCCAGAGGACTGTACACCATGTGATCGGGAGATGTGTCTAAAATGCACCTCATTTATCCTCTCCTGGTGCTCCTGTTCACCATTCCAGCCACGCTACTTAGAATCTCCCCACTTGGAGAATCAGCACATTTAAACTTCTGTTTCACACATTTTGCAAATTGTGAGGAGGATGAACGGGAAGAGGGGGAACCAATGAGAGAAGAGTTGTAGGGGTTTGGACGGGCACATATCACTCTAATTTCCCATTAAGAATAAGAATTAAAGAAAGGCTCAGCCTGCCTCGCCGGAGCCAAAATAGGGCCTGAAGCAATCCTGCGGGTTTGAGGCCAGCTCACAAAAGAGCAACTTAAAAAATGGAGCTCAGGGTCACTGCAATTCACAAACCTGCAGAGTTATAAATGAAAACTAACGTCCAAAAATATGTTGAGGTAAGGCAAAGAAGAGGATCTGAATGCAAGACAGAATTGCAAGAAACAGATTTCAAGAGATAGATTGGACTCGTCTTTAACGCACATGAAAAGCGGCAGAATTTCGACAATGATGCAGTTGGCCCAAAAGGGCGTATGCGTTTTTTCCTGATTATATCCAGGAAAAAACGCATACGCACTTTATGGGCAACGAAGCAAGCAAGCAATGCAAATGTGCACAACAAAGAAGTCTCACTTCCCACCGGTCAAAAGGGCCATCCTAAAAAATTGTAAAAACCAGAAATGCAGGACAGGCCATGGAGAACAGGGAGCCTTTATACGCTGATGGGCAGTGTGTGAACTGCCGAGAGCCACTCTGGAGAAGTGTATGGTGGTTCCTAAATCATCTAAAAAACAGAGCTACAGAGCATAGGACTCTTCCAATCATGGGAGTATATCTAGGGAAGTCTAAAAATCAACAAGACACAAGCACACCACAGTTTAGGGCTACTCTGTTTACAAGAACCTCAACTTCAGTACACCTTAAATATCCCAGGAAAGAGAACAATGGATAAAGAAGATGTGGTACTTATGTACAATGGAATATCTCTTCACCATGAAATCAATGTAATAAGGCTAGTAGAAGGATAAAGAGTGGATTTAGGTCCGATAATACTACTTGAAATAAGTCAAACAGAAAAAGAAACATATCATAAGATATCACTTATAGAGGGAGGGTAAATATGGCTGCACAAGAAATGAATTACAGAACAGAACAGTGTCTCACATTTAGAAAACACACTTATGTCAGCTTAAGGGGAAAGGAGAGGTGGGGTGATGCATAAAACCAGAGTTTGAAATTAGCACAGATACCGTTCAATAAACCAAATAGGTATTAGACAAGATCTACACCTTGCTCAATGAACTGGCCTCAACACACCCTATACACCGCAGAGAAATATATCTGAGGAATAAGAATCTTAAAACCCATGTATTGATATATCTCCATAAGGGAATCAAGTGTGTGCAGAGCGGCACAAACACAGCAGTGAAAATGAGCTAAACCCCATTATAGAAATAAATTTTAAAAACAAAACGCTGAAACAATGAAAGAGAGAAAAATTCTTACAAAATTCGCTCAGGGGCTGTGATGCAACCTGGATTGACCACATATAAACCCACAGCTGGATAAGACATAAGGCTGGACACTTGGGGCTGACAGGATTGGTGAGCTTTGGTGAGCAACTGCCGAAAGTTTAATGCAATACTTCATGCTACTCAGTCCAAGGGTCCCAACACTCCAGGTTGAAGGGAATCTTCCTACAGCTAAACCATGCTTGGGAAACCCAGCGACTGGTATACCATATGATCGGGAAAGGTTTCTAAAACGCACCTCATTTTTCCTCTCCTGGGGCTCCGGATCGACATTCCAGCCGCTTTACTAACAACATCCCCACATGGAGTCAATGCCTTTAAGTTCTGGTATCGCACAGTCTGCAGTTAGTGCAGAGGATGAATGGGAATAGGGGGAACCAGTGAGAAACTAGCTGTAGCGGTTTCAATGGGCACATGTCACTCTAATATCACATCAGTAAGAAGAATTAACCAAAGGCACAGCAAGGTGCCCCAGAAGAAAAATAGGGCTTCAAGGAATCCTGTGGTTACGGGGCAAGACCACAAAAATAAGAGCTAAAAAATGGAGCTAAGGGCCACTGCAATTCAAAAACCTGCAGAGTTATAAAGGCCAACTATTTTTAAAAAATATATTTAGGTAAGGCTATGAAGAGGCACTGAAAGCAAGGCAGAACTGCAGGAAACCGATTTCAGGAGGTAGACTGGAATTGCATTGAAAACATATGAAGAGAGTCAGAAACTCGACAATGATGCACTTGGCCAAAAAGGGCGTATGTGTTTTTTCCTGAATATATTCAGGAAAAAACGCATACGCACTTTCTGGCCAACCAAGCAAGCTTGCAAAGGAAATCTGCACTACAATGAAGTCTCACTTCCACCTGGTCAAAAGGGCCATCTGAAAAAAGTGTAAAATCCATAAAGGCACGACAGGCCATGGAGAACTGGGAGCCTTCTTATGCTGATGGGCGGGATGTAAATTGCCAACAACCACTCGGGAGAAGTGTATGGTGTTTCCTGAAACATCTAAAAAACAAAGCAACAGAGCCTAGGGCACTTCCACTTATGGTACTATAGCTTAGGGAAATTAAAATCAAAAAGACACAGCCACCCCAAAGTTTGGGACGGCTCTGTTTACAAGAACCTCGTTTACCGTACAAGTTCAATATCGCAGAAAGTGAAAAATGGATAAAGAACTTGTGGTACTTACGTACAATGCAATATCACTAAGCAATGAAATCTATGTCATCAGGCCCGTAGCAGCATAATGAGTGGATTCAGGTATGATGATTCGAACTGAAATAAGTCACACAGAAAAGAAACATCATAAGGTGTCACTAATGCACAGAATGTGAACTTGGCTACACATGAACTGAATTACAAAACAGAACAGTGTCTCAAGTTTAGAAAACCAACTTATGATTGCTTAACGGGGAAGGTGAGTTGGGGTGCTGCATAAAACCAGAGATTGAAATGAGCACAGATAAAGTTCCTTAAGCCAAATACGGAATAGACAAGAGCTACTCCTTGCTCAACGAAATGGACTCAACACCCCATATTAAACGCCTAAGAATGTACCTGACTAGTAAGTATCGGAAAACCTATGGATTGCTATGTCTCCAAAAGAAAATCAAGCGTGTGTACAGGGGCATAAACGCAGCAGTGATAGGATTGGAGAGGTTCGGTGAGCAAATGAAGACCCTTTGAAGTCATATTGCATGGTACCCATTACACGGGTCTCAACTCTCCAGGTTTAAGGTATTCATCCTTCAGCTAAAACATGCATGTGGAACCCAGAGTATGATCAACCATGTGAACGGGAGACGTGTTCATATATGTCTCAGTTTTCCCCCCCTGGTACTCGGGTGCAACATTCCAGATGCTTTACTAACACACTCCCGTCTTGGAGAGTCAGTCCCTTTAACCTCCTGTTTGGCCCAGTTTGCAATTTCAGCGGAAGATAAACAGGAATAGCGAGAACCAATGAGAGGCTAGCTGGAGGTGTCTGGACGGGCAAATTTAACTCTCATTTCCCACCAGGAAGAGGAATTAACCAAAGGCTCAGCATGCCGGGCCGGAACCAGATTAGGGCCTGAAGCCATCCTGCGGTGTTGCGGCCAGCTCAAAAGAAAGCGAGTTGAAGAAAGGAGCTCAGGGGCACTGTAATTCACAAACCTGCAGAGTTATAAATGACAGCTATCGTCCAAAAATATACTGAAGTAAGGCTGCCAAGAGGACTTGAAAGCGGGGCAGAATTGCAGGAAACCGATTTCAGGAGGTAGACTGGAATTGCATTGAAAGCATAGGAAAAGAGGCAGAACGTCCACAATGATGCACTTGGCCAAAAAGGGCGTATGCGTTTTTTCCTGAATATATTCAGGAAAAAACGCATACGCCCTTTTTGGCCAACCAAGCAAGCTTGCAAAGGAAATCTGCACTACAATGAAGTCCCACTTCCGCCCGGTCAAAAGGGCCATCTGAAAAAAGTGTAAAATCCAGAAAGGCAGGACAGGCCATGGAGAACTGGGAGCCTTGTTATGCTGATCGGCGGGATGAAAATTGCCAACAGACACTTGGGAGAAGTGTATGGTGTTTCCTGAACCATCTAAAAAACAAAGCAACAGAACCTAGGGCACTTCCACTTATGGTCCTATAGCTTAGGGAAATTAAAATCAAAAAGACACAGCCACCCCAAAGTTTGGAACGGCTCTGTTTACAAGAACCTCGTTTACAGTACAAGTTCAACATCGCAGAAAGTGAAAAATGGATAAAGAAGTTGTGGTATTTACTTACAAAGCAATATCACTCAGCAATGAAATCTGTGTCATCAGGCCCTTAGCATCACAATGAGTGGATTCAGGTATGATGATTCTAACTGAAATAAGTCACACAGAAAAAGAAACATCATAAGATATCAGTAATACACGGAATGTAAACATGGCTACACAGGAACTGAATTACAGAACAGAACAGGGTCTCAAATTTAGAAAACCAACTTATGCTTGCTTAAGGGTAAAGGTGAGTTGGGGTGCTGCATAAAACCAGAGATTGAAATGAGCACAGATAAAGTTCCTTAAGTCAAATATGGAATAGACAAGAGCTACTCCTTGCTCATCGAAATGGACTCAACACCGCATATTAAACGCCTAAGAATGTACCTGACTAGTAAGTATCGTAAAACCTATGGATTGTGATGTCTCCAAAAGAGAATCAAGCATGTGTACAGGGGCATAAACGCAGCAGTGATAGGATTGGAGAGGTTCGGTGAGCAAATGAAGACCCTTTGAAGTGATATTGCATGGTACCCTTTACACGGGTCTCAACTCTCCAGGTTTAAGGTATTCTTCCTTCAGCTAAAACATGCATGTGGAACCCAAGTATGATCAACCATGTGAACGGGAGACGTGTTCAAATATGTCTCAGTTTTCCTCCCCTGGTACTCGGGTGCAACATTCCAGACGCTTTACTAACACTCTCCCCACTTGGAGAGTCAGCGCCTTTAACCTCCTGTTTGGCCCAGTTTGCAATTTCTGCGGAAGATGAACAGGAATAGCGAGAACCAATGAGAGACTAGCTGGAGGTGTCTGGACGGGCAAATTTAACTCTCATTTCCCACCAGGAAGAGGAAATAACCAAAGGCTCAGTGTGTCGTGCCGGAACCAGATTAGGGCCTGAAGCCATCCTGCGGTGTTGCGGCCAGCTCAAAAGAAAGCGAGTTGAAGAAAGGAGCTCAGGGGCACTGTAATTCACAAACCTGCAGAGTTATAAATGACAGCTATCGTCCAAAAATAGACTGAAGTAAGGCTGCCAAGAGGACTTGAAAGTGGGGCAGAATTGCAGGAAACCGATTTCAGGAGGTAGACTGGAATTGCATTGAAAGCATAGGAAAAGAGGCAGAACGTCCACAATGATGCACTTGGCCAAAAAGGGCGTATGCGTTTTTTCCTGAATATATTCAGGAAAAAATGCATACGCCCTTTTTGGCCAACCAAGCAAGCTTGCAAAGGAAATGTGCACTACAATGAAGTCTCACTTCCCCCCGGTCAAAAGGGCCATCTGAAAAAAGTGTAAAATCCAGAAAGGCAGGACAGGCCATGGAGAACTGGGAGCCTTGTTATGCTGAAGGGCGGGATGTAAATTGCCAACAACCACTCGGGGGAAGTGTATGGTGTTTCCTGAAACATCTAAAAAACAAAGCAACAGAGCCTAGGACACTTCCACTTATGGTCCTATAGCTTAGGGAAATTAAAATCAAAAAGACACAGCCACCCCAAAGTTTGGGACGCCTCTGTTTACAAGAACCTCGTTTACAGTACAAGTTCAACATCGCAGAAAGTGAAAAATGGATAAAGAAGTTGTGGTATTTACTTACAAAGCAATATCACTCAGCAATGAAATCTGTGTCATCAGGCCCTTAGCAGCACAATGAGTGGATTCAGGTATGATGATTCTAACTGAAATAAGTCACACAGAAAAAGAAACATCATAAGATATCAGTAATACACGGAATGTAAACTTGGCTACACAGGAACTGAATTACAGAACAGAACAGGGTCTCAAATTTAGAAAACCAACTTATGCTTGCTTAAGGGGAAAGGTGAGTTGGGGTGCTGCATAAAACCAGAGATTGAAATGAGCACAGATAAAGTTCCTTAAGTCAAATATGGAATAGACAAGAGCTACTCCTTGCTCAACGAAATGGACTCAACACCGCATATTAAACGCCTAAGAATGTACCTGACTAGTAAGTATCGTAAAACCTATGGATGGCTATGTCTCCAAAAGAGAATCAAGCATGTGTACAGGGGCATAAACGCAGCAGTGATAGGATTGGAGAGGTTCGGTGAGCAAATGAAGACCTTTGAAGTCATATTGCATGGTACACATTCCACGGGTTTCAACTACCCAGGTTTAAGGTATTCTTCCTTCAGCTAAAACATGCATGTGGAACCTAGAGTATGATAAACCATGTGATCGGGAGACGTGTTCAAATATGTCTCAGTTTTCGTACCCTGGTACTCGGGTGCAACATTCCAGACGCTTTACTAACACTCTCCCGACTTGGAGAGTCAGTCCCTTTAACCTCCTGTTTGGCCCAGTTTGCAATTTCTGCGGAAGATGAACAGGAATAGCGAGAACCAATGAGAGGCTAGCTGGAGGTGTCTGGACGGGCAAATTTAACTCTCATTTCCCAACAGGAAGAGGAATTAACCAAAGGCTCAGCGTGCCGGGCCGGAACCAGATTAGGGCCTGAAGCCATCCTGCAGTGTTGCGGCCAGGTCACAAGAAAGCGAGTTGAAGAAAGGAGCTCAGGGGCACTGTAATTCACAAACCTGCAGAGTTATAAATGACAGCTATCGTCCAAAAATAGACTGAAGTAAGGCTGCCAAGAGGACTTGAAAGCGGGGCAGAATTGCAGGAAACCGATTTCAGGAGGTAGACTGGAATTGCATTGAAAGCATAGGAAAAGAGGCAGAACGTCCACAATGATGCACTTGGCCAAAAAGGGTGTATGCGTTTTTTCCTGAATATATTCAGGAAAAAACGCATACGCCCTTTTTGGCCAACCAAGCAAGCTTGCAAAGGAAATCTGCACTACAATGAAGTCTCATTTCCCCCCAGTCAAAAGGGCCATCTGAAAAAAGTGTAAAATCCAGAAAGGCAGGACAGGCCATGGAGAACTGGGAGCCTTGTTATGCTGATGGGCGGGATGTAAATTGCCAACAGACACTCGGGAGAAGTGTATGGTGTTTCCTGAAACATCGAAAAAACAAAGCAACAGAGCCTAGGGCACTTCCACTTATGGTCCTATAGCTTAGGGAAATTAAAATCAAAAAGACGCAGCCACCCCAAAGTTTGGGACGCCTCTGTTTACAAGAACCTCATTTACAGTACAAGTTCAACATCGCAGAAAGTGAAAAATGGATAAAGAAGTTGTGGTATTTACTTACAAAGCAATATCACTCAGCAATGAAATCTATGTCATCAGGCCATTAGCAGCACAATGAGTGGTTTCAGGTATGATGATTCTAACTGAAATAAGTCACACAGAAAAAGAAACATCATAAGATATCAGTAATACACGGAATGGAAACTTGGCTACACAGGAACTGAATTACAGAACAGAACAGGGTCTCAAATTTAGAAAACCAACTTATGCTTGCTTAAGGGTAAAGGTGAGTTGGGGTGCTGCATAAAACCAGAGATTGAAATGAGCACAGATAAAGTTCCTTAAGCCAAATATGGAATAGACAAGAGCTACTCCTTGCTCAACGAAGTGGACTCAACACTCCATATTAAACGCCTAAGAATGTACCTGACTAGTAAGTATCTTAAAACCTATGGATTGCTATGTCTCCAAAAGAGAATCAAACTTGTGTACAGGGGCATAAACGCAGCAGTGATAGGATTGGAGAGGTTTAGTGAGCAAATGAAGACCCTTTGAAGTCATATTGCATGGTACCCATTACACGGGTTTCAACTACCCAGGTTTAAGGTATTCTTCTTTCAGCTAAAACATGCATGTGGAACCTAGAGTATGATCAACCATGTGATCAGGAGACGTGTTCAAATATGTCTCAGTTTTCGTACCCTGGTAGTCGGGTGCAACATTCCAGATGCTTTACTAACACTCTCCCGACATGGAGAGTCAGTCCCTTTAACCTCCTGTTTGGCACAGTTAGCAATTTCTTGGGAAGATGAACAGGAATAGCGAGAACCAATGAGAGACTAGCTGGAGGTGTCTGGACGGGCAAATTTAACTCTCATTTTCAACCAGGAAGAGGAATTAACCAAAGGCTCAGCATGCCGTGCCAGAACCAGATTAGGGCCTAATGCCATACTGTGGTGTTGCGGCCAGCTCAAAAGAAAGCGAGTTGAAGAAAGGAGCTCAGGGGCACTGTAATTCACAAACCTGCAGAGTTATAAATGACAGCTATCGTCCAAAAATAGACTGAAGTAAAGCTGCCAAGAGGACTTGAAAGCGGGGCAGAATTGCAGGAAACCGATTTCAGGAGGTAGACTGGAATTGCATTGAAAGCATAGGAAAAGAGGCAGAACGTCCACAATGATGCACTTGGCCAAAAAGGGCGTATGCGTTTTTTCCTGAATATATTCAGGAAAAAACGCATACGCCCTTTTTGGCCAACCAAGCAAGCTTGCAAAGGAAATCTGCACTACAATGAAGTCTCACTTCCCCCCGGTCAAAGGGGCCATCTGAAAAATGTGTAAAATCCAGAAAAGCAGGACAGACCATGGAGAACTGGGAGCCTTGTTATGCTGATGGGCGGGATGTAAATTGCCAACAGACACTCGG
The DNA here is from genome assembly GCF_951394435.1 of Stenella coeruleoalba. Classification (NCBI taxonomy): domain Eukaryota; kingdom Metazoa; phylum Chordata; class Mammalia; order Artiodactyla; family Delphinidae; genus Stenella; species Stenella coeruleoalba. Next base: position 30,653 of record NW_027646407.1, read on the forward strand.
GAGAAGTGTATGGTGTTTCCTGAAACATCTAAAAAACAAAGCAACAGAGCCTAGGGCACTTCGACTTATGGTCCTATAGCTTAGGGAAATGAAAATCAAAAAGACACAGCCACCCCAAAGTTTGGGACGCCTCTGTTTACAAGAACCTCGTTTACAGTATAAGTTCAACATCGCAGAAAGTGAAAAATGGATAAAGAAGTTGTGGTATTTACTTACAAAGCAATATCACTCAGCAATGAAATCTATGTCATCAGGCTCTTAGCAGCACAATGAGTGGATTCAGGTATGACGATTCTAACTGAAATAAGTCACACAGAGAAAGAAACATCATAAGATATCAGTAATACACGGAATGTAAACTTGGCTACACAGGAACTCAGTTACAGAACAGAACAGGGTCTCAAATTTAGAAAACCAACTTATGCTTGCTTAAGGGGAAAGGTGAGTTGGGGTGCTGCATAAAACCAGAGATTGAAATGAGCACAGATAAAGTTCCTTAAGCCAAATATGGAATAGACAAGAGCTACTCCTTGCTCAACGAAATGGACTCAACACCCCATATTAAACGCCTAAGAATGTACCTGACTAGTAAGTATCTTAAAACCTATGGATTGCTATGTCTCCAAAAGAGAATCAAGCGTGTGTACAGGGGCATAAACGCAGCAGTGATAGGATTGGAGAGGGTCGGTGAGCAAATGAAGACCCTTTGAAGTCATATTGCATGGTACCCATTCCACGGGTCTCAACTCTGCAGGTTTAAGGTATTCTTCCTTCAGCTAAAACATGCATGTGGAACCCAGAGTATGATCAACCGTGTGAACAGGAGACGTGTTCAAATATGTCTCAGTTTTCCTCCCCTTGTACTCGGGTGCAACATTCCAGACGCTTTCCTAACACTCTCCCCACTTGAAGAGTCAACGCCTTTAACCGCGTGTTTGGCCCAGTTTGCAATTTCTGCGGAAGATGAACAGGAATAGTGAGAACAAATGAGAGACTAGCTGGAGGTGTCTGGACGGGCAAATTTAACTCTCATTTCCCACCAGGAAGAGGAATTAACCAAAGGCTCAGCGTGCCGTGACTTAACTAGATTAGGGCCTGAAGTCATCCTGCGGTGTTGCGGCCAGGTCACAAGACAGCGAGTTGAAGAAAGGAGCTCAGGGGCACTGTAATTCACAAACCTGCAGAGTTATAAATGAGAGCTATCGTCCAAAAATAAACTGAAGTAAGGCTGCCAAGAGGACTTGAAAGCGGGGCAGAATTGCAGGAAACCGATATCAGGAGGTAGACTGGAATTGCATTGAAAGCATAGGAAAAGAGGCAGAACGTCCACAATGATGCACTTGGCCAAAAAGGGCGTATGCGTTTTTTCCTGAATATATTCAGGAAAAAACGCATACGCCCTTTTTGGCCAACCAAGTAAACTTGCAAAGGAAATCTGCACTACAATGAAGTCTCACTTCCCCCCGGTCAAAAGGGCCATCTGAAAAAAGTGTAAAATCCAGAAAGGCAGGACAGGCCATGGAGAACTGGGAGCCTTGTTATGCTGATGGGCGGGATGTAAATTGCCAACAGACACTGGGGAAGAAGTGTATGGTGTTTCCTGAAACATCTAAAAAACAAAGCAACAGAGCCTAGGGCACTTCCACTTATGGTCCTATAGCTTAGGGAAATTAAAATCAAAAAAACACAGCCACCCCAAAGTTTGGGACGCCTCTGTTTACAAGAACCTCGTTTACCGTACAAGTTCAATATCACAGAAAGTGAAAAATGGATAAAGAACTTGTGGTACTTACGTACAATGCAATATCACTCAGCAATGAAATCTATGTCACCAGGCCCATAGCAGCATAATGAGTGGATTCAGGTACGATGATTCTAACTGAAATAAGTCACACAGAAAAAGAAACATCATAAGATATCACTAATCCATGGAATGTAAACTAGGCTACACAGGAACTGAATTCCAAAACAGAACAGGGTCTCATATTTAGAAAACCAACTTATGCTTGCTTAAGGAGAAAGGTGAGTTGGGGTGCTGCATAAAACCAGAGATTGAAATGAGCACAGATAAAATTCCTTAAGCCAAATATGGAATAGACAAGAGCTACTCCTTGCTCAACGAAATGGACTCAACACCCCATATTAAACGCCTAAGAATGTACCTAACTAGTAAGTATCTTAAAACCTATGGATTGCTATGTCTCCAAAAGAGAATCAAGCACGTGTACAGGGGTATAAACGCAGCAGTGATAGGATTGGAGAGGTTCGGTGAGCAAATGAAGACCCTTTGAAGTCATATTGCATGGTACCCATTACACGGGTCTCAACTCTGAAGGTTTAAGGTATTCTTCCTTCAGCTAAAACATGCATGTGGAACCCAGAGTATGATCAACCGTGTGAATGCGAGAGGTGTTCAAATATGTCTCAGTTCTTCTCCCCTGGTACTCGGGTGCAACATTCCAGACGCTTTACTAACACTCTCCCCACTTGAAGAGTCAGCGCCTTTAACCTCCTGTTTGGCCCAGTTTGCAATTTCTGCGGAAGATGAACAGGAATAGGGAGAACCAATGAGAGACTAGCTGGAGGTGTCTGGATGGGCAAATTTAACTCTCATTTCCCACCAGGAAGAGGAAATAACCAAAGGCTCAGCGTGCCGTGCCGGAACCAGATTAGGGCCTGAAGCCATCCTTCGGTGTTGCGGCCAGCTCAAAAGAAAGCGAGTTGAAGAAAGGAGCTCAGGGGCACTGTAATTCACAAACCTGCAGAGTTATAAATGACAGCTATCGTCCTAAAATATACTGAAGTAAGGCTGCCAAGAGGACTTGAAAGCGGGGCAGAATTGCAGGAAACCAATTTCAGGAGGTAGACTGGAATTGCATTGAAAGCATAGGAAAAGAGGCAGAACGTCCACAATGATGCACTTGGCCAAAAAGTGCATATGTGTTTTTTCCTGAATATATTCAGGAAAAAACGCATACGCCCTTTTTGGCCAACCAAGCAAGCTTGCAAAGGAAATCTGCACTACAATGAAGTCTCACTTCCCCCCAGTCAAAAGGGCCATCTGAAAAATGTGTAAAATCCAGAAAGGCAGGACAGGCCATGGAGAACTGGGAGCCTTGTTATGCTGATGGGCGGGATGTAAATTGCCAACAGACACTCGGGAGAAGTGTATGGTGTTTCCTGAAACATCGAAAAAACAAAGCAACAGAGCCTAGGGCACTTCCACTTATGGTCCTATACCTTAGGGAAATTAAAATCAAAAAGACACAGCCACCCCAAAGTTTGGGACGCCTCTGTTTACAAGAACCTCATTTACCGTAGAAGTTCAATATCACAGAAAGTGAAAAATGGATAAAAAACTTGTGGTACTTACGTACAATGCAGTATCACTCAGCAATGAAATCTATGTCATCAGGCCCATAGCAGCATAATGAGTGGATTCAGGTACGATGATTCTAACTGAAATAAGTCACACAGAAAAAGTAACATCATAAGATATCACTAATACACAGAATGTAAACGTGGCTACACAGGAACTGAATTCCAAAACAGAACAGGGTCTCAAATTTAGAAAAGCAACTTATGCTTGCTTAAGGGGAAAGGTGAGTTGGGGTGCTGCATAAAACCAGAGATTGAAATGAGCACAGATAAAGTTCCTTAAGCCAAATATGGAATAGACAAGAGCTACTCCTTGCTCAACGAAATGGACTCAACACCCCATATTAAACGCCTAAGAATGTACATGACTAGTAAGTATCTTAAAACCTATGGATTGCTATGTGTCCAAAAGAGAATCAAGCCTGTGTACAGGGGCGTAAACGCAGCAGTGATAGGATTGGAGAGATTCCGTAAGCAAATGAAGACCCTTTGAAGTCATATTGCATGGTACCCATTCCACGGGTCTCAACTCTGCAGGTTTAAGGTATTCTTCCTTCAGCTAAAACATGCATGTGGAACCCAGAGTATGATCAACCGTGTGAATGGGAGAGGTGTTCAAATATGTCTCAGTTCTTCTCCCCTGGTACTCGGGTGCAACATTCCAGATGCTTTACTAACACTCTCCCCACTTGGAGAGTCAGCGCCTTTAACCTCCTGTTTGGCCCAGTTTGCAATTTCTGCGGAAGATGAACAGGAATAGCGAGAACCAATGAGAGACTAGCTGGAGGTGTCTGGACGGGCAAATTTAACTCTCATTTCCCACCAGGAAGAGGAAATAACCAAAGGCTCAGCGTGCCGTGCCGGAACCAGATTAGGGCCTGAAGCCATCCTGCGGTGTTGCGGCCAGCTCACAAGAAAGCGAGTTGAAGAAAGGAGCTCAGGGGCACTGTAATTCACAAACCTGCAGAGTTATAAATGACAGCTATCGTCCAAAAATAGACTGAAGTAAGGCTGCCAAGAGGACTTGAAAGCGGGGCAGAATTGCAGGAAACCGATTTCAGGAGGTAGACTGGAATTGCATTGAAAGCATAGGAAAAGAGGCAGAACGTCCACAATGATGCACTTGGCCAAAAAGGGCGTATGTGTTTTTTCCTGAATATATTCAGGAAAAAACGCATACGCCCTTTTTGGCCAACCAAGCAAGCTTGCAAAGGAAATCTGCACTACAATGAAGTCTCACTTCCCCCCGGTCAAAAGGGCCATCTGAAAAAAGTGTAAAATCCAGAAAGGCAGGACAGGCCATGGAGAACTGGGAGCCTTGTTATGCTGATGGGCGGGATGTAAATTGCCAACAACCACTCGGGAGAAGTGTATGGTGTTTCCTGAAACATCTAAAAAACAAAGCAACAGAACCTAGGGCACATCCACTTATGGTCCTATAGCTTAGGGAAATTAAAATCAAAAAGACACAGCCACCCCAAAGTTTGGAACGGCTCTGTTTACAAGAACCTCGTTTACAGTACAAGTTCAACATCGCAGAAAGTGAAAAATGGATAAAGAAGTTGTGGTATTTACTTACAAAGCAATATCACCAAGGAATGAAATCTGTGTCATCAGGCCCTTAGCAGCACAATGAGTGGATTCAGGTATGATGATTCTAACTGAAATAAGTCACACAGAAAAAGAAACATCATAAGATATCAGTAATACACGGAATGGAAACTTGGCTACACAGGAACTGAATTACAGAACAGAACAGGGTCTCAAATTTAGAAAACCAACTTATGCTTGCTTAAGGGGAAAGGTGAGTTGGGGTGCTGCATAAAACCAGAGATTGAAATGAGCACAGATAAAGTTCCTTAAGCCAAATATGGAATAGACAAGAGCTACTCCTTGCTCAACGAAATGGACTCAAAACCCCATATTAAACGCCTAAGAATGTACCTGACTAGTAAGTATCTTAAAACCTATGGATTGCTATGTCTCCGAAAGAGAATCAAGCATGTGTACAGGGGCATAAACGCAGCAGTGATAGGATTGGAGAGGTTCGGTGAGCAAATGAAGACCCATTGAAGTCATATTGCATGGTATCCATTCCACGGGTTTCTACTACCCAGTTTTAAGGTATTCTTCCTTCAGCTAAAACATGCATGTGGAACCTAGAGTATGATCAACCATGTGATCGGGAGATGTGTTCAAATATGTCTCAGTTTTCCTCCCCTGGTACTCGGGTGCAACATTCCAGACGCTTTACTAACACTCTCCCCACTTGGAGAGTCAGCGCCTTTAACCTCCTGTTTGGCCCAGTTTGCAATTTCTGCGGAAGATGAACAGGAATAGCGAGAACCAATGAGAGACTAGCTGGAGGTGTCTGGACGGGCAAATTTAACTCTCATTTCCCACCAGGAAGAGGAAATAACCAGAGGCTCAGCGTGCCGTGCCGGAACCAGATTAGGGCCTGAAGCCATCCTGCGGTGTTGCGGCCAGGTCACAAGAAAGCAAGTTGAAGAAAGGAGCTCAGGGGCACTGTAATTCACAAACCTGCAGAGTTATAAATGACAGCTATCGTCCAAAAATAGACTGAAGTAAGGCTGCCAAGAGGACTTGAAAGCGGGGCAGAATTGCAGGAAACCGATTTCAGGAGGTAGACTGGAATTGCATTGAAAGCATAGGAAAAGAGGCAGAACGTCCACAATGATGCACTTGGCCAAGAAGGGCGTATGCGTTTTTTCCTGAATATATTCAGGAAAAAACGCATACGCCCTTTTTGGCCAACCAAGCAAGCTTGCAAAGGAAATCTGCACTACAATGAAGTCTCACTTCCCCCCGGTCAAAAGGGCCATCTGAAAAAAGTGTAAAATCCAGAAAGGCAGGACAGGCCATGGACAACTGGGAGCCTTGTTATGCTGATGGGCGGGATGTAAATTGCCAACAGACACTCGGGAGAAGTGTATGGTGTTTCCTGAAACATCTAAAAAACAAAGCAACAGAACCTAGGGCACTTCCACTTATGGTCCTATAGCTTAGGGAAATTAAAATCAAAAAGACACAGCCACCCCAAAGTTTGGGACGCCTCTGTTTACAAGAACCTCGTTTACTGTACAAGTTCAATATCACAGAAAGTGAAAAATGGATAAAGAACTTGTGGTACTTACATACAATGCAGTATCACTCAGCAATGAAATCTATGTCATCAGGCCCGTAGCAGCATAATGAGTGATTTCAGGTACGATGATTCTAACTGAAATAAGTCACACAGAAAAAGAAACATCATAAGATATCACTAATACACGGATTGTAAACTTGGCTACACAGGAACTGAATTACAGAACAGAACAGGTTCTCAAATTTAGAAAAGCAACTTATGCTTGCTTAAGGGGAAAGGTGAGTTGGGGTGCTGCATAAAACCAGAGATTGAAACGAGCACAGATAAAGTTCCTTAAGCCAAATATGGAATAGACAAGAGCTACTCCTTGCTCAACGAAATGGACTCAACACCTCATATTAAACGCTTAAGAATGTACCTGACTAGTAAGTATCTTAAAACCTATGGATTGCTATGTCTCCGAAAGAGAATCAAGCATGTGTACAGGGGCATAAACGCAGCAGTGATAGGATTGGAGAGGTTCGGTGAGCAAATGAAGACCCTTTGAAGTCATATTGCATGGTACCCATTCCACGGGTTTCACCTACCCAGGTTTAAGGTATTCTTCCTTCAGCTAAAACATGCATGTGGAACCTAGAGTATGATCAACCATGTGAATGGGAGACGTGTTCAAATATGTCTCAGTTTTCGTAGCCTGGTACTCGGGTGCAACATTCCAGACGCTTTACTAACACTCTCCCCACTTGGAGAGTCAGTGCCTTTAACCTCCTGTTTGGCCCAGTTTGCAATTTCTGCGGAAGATGAACAGGAATAGCGAGAACCAATGAGAGGCTAGCTGGAGGTGTCTGGACGGGCAAATTTAACTCTCATTTCCCACAAGGAAGAGGAATTAACCAAAGGCTCAGCGTGCCGTGCCGGAACCAGATTAGGGCCTGAAGCCATCCTGCGGTGTTGCGGCCAGCTCAAAAGAAAGCGAGTTGAAGAAAGGAGCTCAGGGGCACTGTAATTCACAAACCTGCAGAGTTATAAATGACAGCTATCGTCCAAAAATAGACTGAAGTAAGGCTGCCAAGAGGACTTGAAAGCGGGGCAGAATTGCAGGAAACCGATTTCAGGAGGTAGACTGGAATTGCATTGAAAGCATAGGAAAAGAGGCAGAACGTCCACAATGATGCACTTGGCCAAAAAGTGCGTATGCGTTTTTTCCTGAATATATTCAGGAAAAAACGCATACGCCCTTTTTGGCCAACCAAGCAAGCTTGCAAAGGAAATCTGCACTACAATGAAGTCTCACTTCCCCCCGGTCAAAAGGGCCATCTGAAAAAAGTGTAAAATCCAGAAAGGCAGGACAGGCCATGGAGAACTGGGAGCCTTGTTATGCTGATGGGCGGGATGTAAATTGCCAACAGACACTCGGGAGAAGTGTATGGTGTTTCCTGAAACATCTAAAAAACAAAGCAACAGAGCCTAGGGCACTTCCACTTATGGTCCTATAGCTTAGGGAAATTAAAATCAAAAAGACACAGCCACCCCAAAGTTTGGGACGCCTCTGTTTACAAGAACCTCATTTACAGTACAAGTTCAACATCGCAGAAAGTGAAAAATGGATAAAGAAGTTGTGGTATTTACTTACAAAGCAATATCACTCAGCAATGAAATCTGTGTCATCAGGCCCTTAGCAGCACAATGAGTGGATTCAGTTAGGATGATTCTAACTGAAGTAAGTCACACAGAAAAAGAAACATCATAAGATATCAGTAATACACGGAATGTAAACTTGGCTACACAGGAACTGAATTACAGAACAGAACAGGGTCTCAAATTTAGAAAACCAACTTATGCTTGCTTAAGGGTAAAGGTGAGTTGGGGTGCTGCATAAAACCAGAGATTGAAATGAGCACAGATAAAGTTCCTTAAGTCAAATATGGAATAGACAAGAGCTACTCCTTGCTCAACGAAATGGACTCAACACCGCATATTAAACGCCTAAAAATGTACCTGACTAGTAAGTATCTTAAAACCTATGGATTGCTATGTCTACGAAAGAGAATCAAGCATGTGTACAGGGGCATAAACGCAGCAGTGATAGGATTGGAGAGGTTCGGTGAGCAAATGAAGACCCTTTGAAGTCATATTGCATGGTACCCATTACACGGGTCTTAACTCTCCAGGTTTAAGGTATTCTTCCTTCAGCTAAAACATGCATGTGGAACCCAAGTATGATCAACCATGTGAACGGGAGATGTGTTCAAATATGTCTCAGTTTTCCTCCCCTGGTACTCGGGTGCAACATTCCAGACGCTTTACTAACACTCTCCCCACTTGGAGAGTCAGCGCCTTTAACCTCCTGTTTGGCCCAGTTTGCAATTTCTGCGGAAGATGAACAGGAATAGCGAGAACCAATGAGAGACTAGCTGGAGGTGTCTGGACGGGCAAATTTAACTCTCATTTCCCACCAGGAAGAGGAAATAACCAAAGGCTCAGCGTGCCGTGCCGGAACCAGATTAGGGCCTGAAGCCATCCTGCGGTGTTGCGGCCAGGTCACAAGAAAACGAGTTGAAGAAAGGAGTTCAGGGGCACTGTAATTCACAAACCTGCAGAGTTATAAATGACAGCTATTGTCCAAAAATAGACTGAAGTAAGGCTGCCAAGAGGACTTGAAAGCGGGGCAGAATTGCAGGAAACCGATTTCAGGAGGTAGACTGGAATTGCATTGAAAGCATAGGAAAAGAGGCAGAACGTCCACAATGATGCACTTGGCCAAGAAGTGCGTATGCGTTTTTTCCTGAATATATTCAGGAAAAAACGCATACGCCCTTTTTGGCCAACCAAGCAAGCTTGCAAAGGAAATCTGCACTACAATGAAGTCTCACTTCCCCCCGGTCAAAAGGGCCATCTGAAAAAAGTGTAAAATCCAGAAAGGCAGGACAGGCCATGGAGAACTGGGAGCCTTGTTATGCTGATGGGCGGGATGTAAATTGCCAACAGACACTCCGGAGAAGTGTATGGTGTTTCCTGAAACATCTAAAAAACAAAGCAACAGAACCTAGGGCACTTCCACTTATGGTCCTATAGCTTAGGGAAATTAAAATCAAAAAGACACAGCCACCCCAAAGTTTGGGACGCCTCTGTTTACAAGAACCTCGTTTACAGTACAAGTTCAACATCGCAGAAAGTGAAAAATGGATAAAGAAGTTGTGGTATTTACTTACAAAGCAATATCACTCAGCAGTGAAATCTGTGTTATGAGGCCCTTAGCAGCACAATGAGTGGATTCAGGTATGATGATTCTAACTGAAATAAGTCACACAGAAAAAGAAACATCATAAGATATCAGTAATACACGGAATGCAAACTTGGCTACACAGGAACTGAATTACAGAACAGAACAGGGTCTCAAATTTAGAAAACCAACTTATTCTTGCTTAAGGGTAAAGGTGAGTTGGGGTGCTGCATAAAACCAGAGATTGAAATGAGCACAGATAAAGTTCCTTAAGCCAAATATGGAATAGACAAGAGCTACTCCTTGCTCAACGAAATGGACACAACACCCCATATTAAACGCCTAAGAGTGTACCTGACTAGTGAGTATCTTAAAACCTATGGATTGCTATGTCTCCGAAAGAGAATCAAGCATGTGTACAGGGGCATAAACGCAGCAGTGATAGGATTGGAGAGGTTCGGTGAGCAAATGAAGACCCTTTGAAGTCATATTGCATGGTACCCATTCCACGGGTTTCAACTACCCAGGTTTAAGGTATTCTTCCTTCAGCTAAAACATGCATGTGGAACCTAGAGTATGATCAACCATGTGATCGGGAGACGTGTTCAAATATGTCTCAGTTTTCCTCCCCTGGTACTCGGGTGTAACATTCCAGACGCTTTACTAACATTCTCCCCACTTGGAGAGTCAGTCCCTTTAACCTCCTGTTTGGCCCAGTTTGCAATTTCTGCGGAAGATGAACAGGAATAGCGAGAACCAATGAGAGGCTAGCTGGAGGTGTCTGGACGGGCAAATTTAACTCTCATTTCCCACCAGGAAGAGGAATTAACCAAAGGCTCAGCAGGGCGGGCCGGAACCAGATTAGGGCCTGAAGCCATCCTGCGGTGTTGCGGCCAGGTCACAAGAAAGCGAGTTGAAGAAAGGAGCTCAGGGGCACTGTAATTCACAAACCTGCAGAGTTATAAATGACAGCTATCGTCCAAAAATAGACTGAAGTAAGGCTGCCAAGAGGACTTGAAAGCAGGGCAGAATTGCAGGAAACCGATTTCAGGAGGTAGACTGGAATTGCACTGAAAGCATAGGAAAAGAGGCAGAACGTCCACAATGATGCACTTGGCCAAAAAGGGCGTATGCGTTTTTTCCTGAATATATTCAGGAAAAAACGCATACGCCCTTTTTGGCCAACCCAGCAAGCTTGCAAAGGAAATCTGCACTACAATGAAGTCTCACTTCCCCCCGGTCAAAAGGGCCATCTGAAAAAAGTGTAAAATCCAGAAAGGCAGGACAGGCCATGGAGAACTGGGAGCCTTGTTATGCTGATGGGCGGGATGTAAATTGCCAACAGACACTCGGGAGAAGTGTATGGTGTTTCCTGAAACATCTAAAAAACAAAGCAACAGAGCCTAGGGCACTTCCACTTATGGTCCTATAGCTTAGGGAAATTAAAATCAAAAAGACACAGCCACCCCAAAGTTTGGGACGCCTCTGTTTACAAGAACCTCATTTACAGTACAAGTTCAACATCGCAGAAAGTGAAAAATGGATAAAGAAGTTGTGGTATTTACTTACAAAGCAATATCACTCAGCAATGAAATCTGTGTCATCAGGCCCTTAGCAGCACAATGAGTGGATTCAGTTAGGATGATTCTAACTGAAGTAAGTCACACAGAAAAAGAAACATCATAAGATATCAGTAATACACGGAATGTAAACTTGGCTACACAGGAACTGAATTACAGAACAGAACAGGGTCTCAAATTTAGAAAACCAACTTATGCTTGCTTAAGGGTAAAGGTGAGTTGGGGTGCTGCATAAAACCAGAGATTGAAATGAGCACAGATAAAGTTCCTTAAGTCAAATATGGAATAGACAAGAGCTACTCCTTGCTCAACGAAATGGACTCAACACCGCATATTAAACGCCTAAAAATGTACCTGACTAGTAAGTATCTTAAAACCTATGGATTGCTATGTCTACGAAAGAGAATCAAGCATGTGTACAGGGGCATAAACGCAGCAGTGATAGGATTGGAGAGGTTCGGTGAGCAAATGAAGACCCTTTGAAGTCATATTGCATGGTACCCATTACACGGGTCTTAACTCTCCAGGTTTAAGGTATTCTTCCTTCAGCTAAAACATGCATGTGGAACCCAAGTATGATCAACCATGTGAACGGGAGATGTGTTCAAATATGTCTCAGTTTTCCTCCCCTGGTACTCGGGTGCAACATTCCAGACGCTTTACTAACACTCTCCCCACTTGGAGAGTCAGCGCCTTTAACCTCCTGTTTGGCCCAGTTTGCAATTTCTGCGGAAGATGAACAGGAATAGCGAGAACCAATGAGAGACTAGCTGGAGGTGTCTGGACGGGCAAATTTAACTCTCATTTCCCACCAGGAAGAGGAAATAACCAAAGGCTCAGCGTGCCGTGCCGGAACCAGATTAGGGCCTGAAGCCATCCTGCGGTGTTGCGGCCAGGTCACAAGAAAACGAGTTGAAGAAAGGAGTTCAGGGGCACTGTAATTCACAAACCTGCAGAGTTATAAATGACAGCTATTGTCCAAAAATAGACTGAAGTAAGGCTGCCAAGAGGACTTGAAAGCGGGGCAGAATTGCAGGAAACCGATTTCAGGAGGTAGACTGGAATTGCATTGAAAGCATAGGAAAAGAGGCAGAACGTCCACAATGATGCACTTGGCCAAGAAGTGCGTATGCGTTTTTTCCTGAATATATTCAGGAAAAAACGCATACGCCCTTTTTGGCCAACCAAGCAAGCTTGCAAAGGAAATCTGCACTACAATGAAGTCTCACTTCCCCCCGGTCAAAAGGGCCATCTGAAAAAAGTGTAAAATCCAGAAAGGCAGGACAGGCCATGGAGAACTGGGAGCCTTGTTATGCTGATGGGCGGGATGTAAATTGCCAACAGACACTCCGGAGAAGTGTATGGTGTTTCCTGAAACATCTAAAAAACAAAGCAACAGAACCTAGGGCACTTCCACTTATGGTCCTATAGCTTAGGGAAATTAAAATCAAAAAGACACAGCCACCCCAAAGTTTGGGACGCCTCTGTTTACAAGAACCTCGTTTACAGTACAAGTTCAACATCGCAGAAAGTGAAAAATGGATAAAGAAGTTGTGGTATTTACTTACAAAGCAATATCACTCAGCAGTGAAATCTGTGTTATGAGGCCCTTAGCAGCACAATGAGTGGATTCAGGTATGATGATTCTAACTGAAATAAGTCACACAGAAAAAGAAACATCATAAGATATCAGTAATACACGGAATGCAAACTTGGCTACACAGGAACTGAATTACAGAACAGAACAGGGTCTCAAATTTAGAAAACCAACTTATTCTTGCTTAAGGGTAAAGGTGAGTTGGGGTGCTGCATAAAACCAGAGATTGAAATGAGCACAGATAAAGTTCCTTAAGCCAAATATGGAATAGACAAGAGCTACTCCTTGCTCAACGAAATGGACACAACACCCCATATTAAACGCCTAAGAGTGTACCTGACTAGTGAGTATCTTAAAACCTATGGATTGCTATGTCTCCGAAAGAGAATCAAGCATGTGTACAGGGGCATAAACGCAGCAGTGATAGGATTGGAGAGGTTCGGTGAGCAAATGAAGACCCTTTGAAGTCATATTGCATGGTACCCATTCCACGGGTTTCAACTACCCAGGTTTAAGGTATTCTTCCTTCAGCTAAAACATGCATGTGGAACCTAGAGTATGATCAACCATGTGATCGGGAGACGTGTTCAAATATGTCTCAGTTTTCCTCCCCTGGTACTCGGGTGTAACATTCCAGACGCTTTACTAACATTCTCCCCACTTGGAGAGTCAGTCCCTTTAACCTCCTGTTTGGCCCAGTTTGCAATTTCTGCGGAAGATGAACAGGAATAGCGAGAACCAATGAGAGGCTAGCTGGAGGTGTCTGGACGGGCAAATTTAACTCTCATTTCCCACCAGGAAGAGGAATTAACCAAAGGCTCAGCAGGGCGGGCCGGAACCAGATTAGGGCCTGAAGCCATCCTGCGGTGTTGCGGCCAGGTCACAAGAAAGCGAGTTGAAGAAAGGAGCTCAGGGGCACTGTAATTCACAAACCTGCAGAGTTATAAATGACAGCTATCGTCCAAAAATAGACTGAAGTAAGGCTGCCAAGAGGACTTGAAAGCAGGGCAGAATTGCAGGAAACCGATTTCAGGAGGTAGACTGGAATTGCACTGAAAGCATAGGAAAAGAGGCAGAACGTCCACAATGATGCACTTGGCCAAAAAGGGCGTATGCGTTTTTTCCTGAATATATTCAGGAAAAAACGCATACGCCCTTTTTGGCCAACCCAGCAAGCTTGCAAAGGAAATCTGCACTACAATGAAGTCTCACTTCCCCCCGGTCAAAAGGGCCATCTGAAAAAAGTGTAAAATCCAGAAAGGCAGGACAGGCCATGGAGAACTGGGAGCCTTGTTATGCTGATGGGCGGGATGTAAATTGCCAACAGACACTCGGGAGAAGTGTATGGTGTTTCCTGAAACATCTAAAAAACAAAGCAACAGAGCCTAGGGCACTGCCACTTATGGTCCTATAGCTTAGGGAAATTAAAATCAAAAAGACACAGCCACCCCAAAGTTTGGGACGCCTCTGTTTACAAGAACCTCGTTTACAGTACAAGTTCAACATCGCAGAAAGTGAAAAATGGATAAAGAAGTTGTGGTATTTACTTACAAAGCAATATCACTCAGCAATGAAATCTATGTCATCAGGCCCTTAGCATCACAATGAGTGGATTCAGGTATGATGATTCTAACTGAAATAAGTCACACAGAAAAAGAAACATCATAAGATATCAGTAATACACGGAATGTAAACTTGGCTACACAGGAACTGAATTACAGAACAGAACAGGGTCTCAAATTTAGAAAACCAACTTATGCTTGCTTAAGGGTAAAGGTGAGTTGGGGTGCTGCATAAAACCAGAGATTGAAATGAGCACAGATAAAGTTCCTTAAGTCAAATATGGAATAGACAAGAGCTACTCCTTGCTCAACGAAATGGACTCAACACCGCATATTAAACGCCTAAGAATGTACCTGACTAGTAAGTATCGTAAAACCTATGGATTGCTATGTCTCTGAAAGAGAATCAAGCATGTGTACAGGGGCATAAACGCAGCAGTGATAGGATTGGAGAGGTTCGGTGAGCAAATGAAGACCCTTTGAAGTCATATTGCATGGTACCCATTACACGGGTCTCAACTCTCCAGGTTTAAGGTATTCTTCCTTCAGCTAAAACATGCATGTGGAACCCAAGTATGATCAACCATGTGAACGGGAGACGTGTTCAAATATGTCTCAGTTTTCCTCCCCTGGTACTCGGGTGCAACATTCCAGACGCTTTACTAACACTCTCCCCACTTGGAGAGTCAGCGCCTTTAACCTCCTGTTTGGCCCAGTTTGCAATTTCTGCGGAAGATGAACAGGAATAGCGAGAACCAATGAGAGGCTAGCTGGAGGTGTCTGGACGGGCAAATTTAACTCTCATTTCCCACCAGGAAGAGGAATTAACCAAAGGCTCAGCGTGCCGTGCCGGAACCAGATTAGGGCCTGAAGCCATCCTGCGGTGTTGCGGCCAGCTCAAAAGAAAGCGAGTTGAAGAAAGGAGCTCAGGGGCACTGTAATTCACAAACCTGCAGAGTTATAAATGACAGCTATCGTCCAAAAATAGACTGAAGTAAGGCTGCCAAGAGGACTTGAAAGCGGGGCAGAATTGCAGGAAACCGATTTCAGGAGGTAGACTGGAATTGCATTGAAAGCATAGGAAAAGAGGCAGAACGTCCACAATGATGCACTTGGCCAAAAAGGGCGTATGCGTTTTTTCCTGAATATATTCAGGAAAAAACGCATACGCCCTTTTTGGCCAACCAAGCAAGCTTGCAAAGGAAATCTGCACTACAATGAAGTCTCACTTCCCCCCGGTCAAAAGGGCCATCTGAAAAAAGTGTAAAATCCAGAAAGGCAGGACAGGCCATGGAGAACTGGGAGCCTTGTTATGCTGATGGGCGGGATGTAAATTGCCAACAACCACTCGGGAGAAGTGTATGGTGTTTCCTGAAACATCTAAAAAACAAAGCAACAGAACCTAGGGCACTTCCACTTATGGTCCTATAGCTTACGGAAATTAAAATCAAAAAGACACAGCCACCCCAAAGTTTGGAACGGCTCTGTTTACAAGAACCTCATTTACAGTACAAGTTCAACATCGCAGAAAGTGAAAAATGGATAAAGAAGTTGTGGTATTTACTTACAAAGCAATATCACTCAGCAATGAAATCTATGTCATCAGACCCTTAGCAGCACAATGAGTGGATTCAGGTATGATGATTCTAACTGAAGTAAGTCACACAGAAAAAGAAACATCATAAGATATCAGTAATACACGGAATGTAAACTTGGCTACACAGGAACTGAATTACAGAACAGAACAGGGTCTCAAATTTAGAAAAACAACTTATGCTTGCTTAAGGGTAAAGGTGAGTTGGGGTGCTGCATAAAACCAGAGATTGAAATGAGCACAGATAAAGTTCCTTAAGTCAAATATGGAATAGACAAGAGCTACTCCTTGCTCAACGAAATGGACTCAAAACCCCATATTAAACGCCTAAGAATGTACCTGACTAGTAAGTATCGTAAAACCTATGGATTGCTATGTCTCCAAAAGAGAATCAAGCATGTGTACAGGGGCATAAACGCAGCAGTGATAGGATTGGAGAGGTTCCGTGAGCAAATGAAGACCCTTTGAAGTCATATTGCATGGTACCCATTACACGGGTCTCAACTCTCCAGGTTTAAGGTATTCTTCCTTCAGCTAAAACATGCATGTGGAACCCAAGTATGATCAACCATGTGAACGGGAGACGTGTTCAAATATGTCTCAGTTTTCCTCCCCTGGTACTCGGGTGCAACATTCCAGACGCTTTACTAACACTCTCCCCACTTGGAGAGTCAGCGCCTTTAACCTCCTGTTTGGCCCAGTTTGCAATTTCTGCGGAAGATGAACAGGAATAGCGAGAACCAATGAGAGACTAGCTGGAGGTGTCTAGTCGGGCAAATTTAACTCTCATTTCCCACCAGGAAGAGGAAATAACCAAAGGCTCAGCGTGCCGTGCCGGAACCAGATTAGGGCCTGAAGCCATCCTGCGGTGTTGCGGCCAGCTCAAAAGAAAGCGAGTTGAAGAAAGGAGCTCAGGGGCACTGTAATTCACAAACCTGCAGAGTTATAAATGACAGCTATCGTCCAAAAATAGACTGAAGTAAGGCTGCCAAGAGGACTTGAAAGCGGGGCAGAATTGCAGGAAACCGATTTCAGGAGGTAGACCGGAATTGCATTGAAAGCATAGGAAAAGAGGCAGAACGTCCACAATGATGCACTTGGCCAAGAAGGGCGTATGCGTTTTTTCCTGAATATATTCAGGAAAAAACGCATACGCCCTTTTTGGCCAACCAAGCAAGCTTGCAAAGGAAATCTGCACTACAATGAAGTCTCACTTCCCCCCGGTCAAAAGGGCCATCTGAAAAAAGTGTAAAATCCAGAAAGGCAGGACAGGCCATGGAGAACTGGGAGCCTTGTTATGCTGATGGGCGGGATGTAAATTGCCAACAGACACTCGGGAGAAGTGTATGGTGTTTCCTGAAACATCTAAAAAACAAAGCAACAGAACCTAGGGCACTTCCACTTATGGTCCTATAGCTTAGGGAAATTAAAATAAAAAAGACACAGCCACCCCAAAGTTTGGGACGCCTCTGTTTACAAGAACCTCGTTTACAGTACAAGTTCAACATCGCAGAAAATGAAAAATGGATAAAGAAGTTGTGGTATTTACTTACAAAGCAATATCACTCAGCAATGAAATCTGTGTTATCAGGCCCTTAGCAGCACAATGAGTGGATTCAGGTATGATGATTCTAACTGAAATAAGTCACACAGAAAAAGAAACATCATAAGATATCAGTAATACACGGAATGTAAACTTGGCTACACAGGAACTGAATTACAGAACAGAACAGGGTCTCAAATTTAGAAAACCAACTTATTCTTGCTTAAGGGTAAAGGTGAGTTGGGGTGCTGCATAAAACCAGAGATTGAAATGAGCACACATAAAGTTCCTTAAGCCAAATATGGAATAGACAAGAGCTACTCCTTGCTCAACGAAATGGACTCAACACCCCATATTAAACGCCTAAGAATGTACCTGACTAGTAAGTATCTTAAAACCTATGGATTGCTATGTCTCCGAAAGAGAATCAAGCATGTGTACAGGGGCATAAACGCAGCAGTGATAGGATTGGAGAGGTTCGGTGAGCAAATGAAGACCCTTTGTAGTCATATTGCATGGTACCCATTCCAAGGGTTTCAACTACCCAGGTTTAAGGTATTCTTCCTTCAGCTAAAACATGCATGTGGAACCTAGAGTATGATCAACCATGTGATCGGGAGACGTGTTCAAATATGTCTCAGTTTTCCTCCCCTGGTACTCGGGTGTAACATTCCAGACGCTTTACTAACACTCTCCCCACTTGGAGAGTCAGCGCCTTTAACCTCCTGTTTGGCCCAGTTTGCAATTGCTGCGGAAGATGAACAGGAATAGCGAGAACCAATGAGAGGCTAGCTGGAGGTGTCTGGACGGGCAAATTTAACTCTCATTTCCCACCAGGAAGAGGAATTAACCAAAGGCTCAGCAGGGCGGGCCGGAACCAGATTAGGGCCTGAAGCCATCCTGCGGTGTTGCGGCCAGGTCACAAGAAAGCGAGTTGAAGAAAGGAGCTCAGGAGCACTGTAATTCACAAACCTGCAGAGTTATAAATGACAGGTATCGTCCAAAAATAGACTGAAGTAAGGCTGCCAAGAGGACTTGAAAGCGGGGCAGAATTACAGGAAACCGATTTCAGGAGGTAGACTGCAATTGCATTGAAAGCATAGGAAAAGAGGCAGAACGTCCACAATGATGCACTTGGCCAAAAAGGGCGTATGCGTTTTTTCCTGAATATATTCAGGAAAAAACGCATACGCCCTTTTTGGCCAACCAAGCAAGCTTGCAAAGGAAATCTGCACTACAATGAAGTCTCACTTCCCCCCGGTCAAAAGGGCCATCTGAAAAAAGTGTAAAATCCAGAAAGGCAACAGGCCATTGAGAACTGGGAGCCTTGTTATGCTGATGGGCGGGATGTAAATTGCCAACAGACACTTGGGAGAAGTGTATGGTGTTTCCTGATACATCTAAAAAACAAAGCAACAGAGCCTAGGGCACTTCCACTTATGGTCCTATAGCTTAGGGAAATTAAAATCAAAAAGACACAGCCACCCCAAAGTTTGGGACGCTCTGTTTACAAGAACCTCGTTTACAGTACAAGTTCAACATCGCAGAAAGTGAAAAATGGATAAAGAAGTTGTGGTATTCACTTACAAAGCAATATCACTCAGCAATGAAATCTATGTCATCAGGCCCTTAGCAGCACAATGAGTGGATTCAGGTATGATGATTCTAACTGAAATAAGTCACACAGAAAAAGAAACATCATAAGATATCAGTAATACACGGAATGGAAACTTGGCTACACAGGAACTGAATTACAGAACAGAACAGGGTCTCAAATTTAGAAAACCAACTTATGCTTGCTTAAGGGTAAAGGTGAGTTGGGGTGCTGCATAAAACCAGAGATTGAAATGAGCACAGATAAAGTTCCTTAAGCCAAATATGGAATAGACAAGAGCTACTCCTTGCTCAACGAAATGGACTCAACACCGCATATTAAACGCCTAAGAATGTACCTGACTTGTACGTATCTTAAAACCTATGGATTGCTATGTCTCTGAAAGAGAATCAAGCATGTGTACAGGGGCATAAACGCAGCAGTGATAGGATTGGAGAGGTTCGGTGAGCAAATGAAGACCCTTTGAAGTCATATTGCATGGTACCCATTCCACGGGTTTCAACTACCCAGGTTTAAGGTATTCTTCCTTCAGCTAAAACATGCATATGGAACCTAGAGTATGACCAACCATGTGATCGGGAGACGTGTTCAAATATGTCTCAGTTTTCCTCCCCTGGTACTCGGGTGCAACATTCCAGACGCTTTACTAACACTCTCCCGACTTGGAGAGTCAGTCCCTTTAACATCCTGTTTGGCCCAGTTTGCAATTTCTGCGGAAGATGAACAGGAATAGCGAGAACCAATGAGAGGCTAGCTGGAGGTGTCTGGACGGGCAAATTTAACTCTCATTTCCCACCAGGAAGAGGAATTAACCAAAGGCTCAGCGTGCCGGGCCGGAACCAGATTAGGGCCTGAAGCCATCCTGCGGTGTTGCGGCCAGGTCACAAGAAAGCGAGTTGAAGAAAGGAGCTCAGGGGCACTGTAATTCACAAACCTGCAGAGTTATAAATGACAGCTATCGTCCAAAAATAGACTGAAGTAAGGCTGCCAAGAGGACTTGAAAGCGGGGCAGAATTGCAGGAAACCGATTTCAGGAGGTAGACTGGAATTGCATTGAAAGCATAGGAAAAGAGGCAGAACGTCCACAATGATGCACTTGGCCAAAAAGGGCGTATGCGTTTTTTCCTGAATATATTCAGGAAAAAACGCATACGCTCTTTTTGGCCAACCAAGCAAGCTTGCAAAGGAAATCTGCACTACAATGAAGTCTCACTTCCCCCCGGTCAAAAGGGCCATCTGAAAAAAGTGTAAAATCCAGAAAGGCAGGACAGGCCATGGAGAACTGGGAGCCTTGTTATGCTGATGGGCGGGATGTAAATTGCCAACAGACACTCGGGAGAAGTGTATGGTGTTTCCTGAAACATCTAAAAAACAAAGCAAAAGAGCCTAGGGCACTGCCACTTATGGTCCTATAGCTTAGGGAAATTAAAATCAAAAAGACACAGCCACCCCAAAGTTTGGGACGCCTCTGTTTACAAGAACCTCGTTTACAGTACAAGTTCAACATCGCAGAAAGTGAAAAATGGATAAAGAAGTTGTGGTATTTACTTACACAGCAATATCACTCAGCAATGAAATCTGTCATCAGGCCCTTAGCAGCACAATGAGTGGATTCAGGTATGATGATTCTAACTGAACTAAGTCACACAGAAAAAGAAACATCATAAGATATCAGTAATACACGGAATGTAAACTTGGCTACACAGGAACTGAATTACAGAACAGAACAGGGTCTCAAATTTAGAAAACCAACTTATGCTTGCTTAAGGGTAAAGGTGAGTTGGGGTGCTGCATAAAACCAGAGATTGAAATGAGCAGAGATAAAGTTCCTTAAGCCAAATATGGAATAGACAAGAGCTACTCCTTGCTCAACGAAATGGACTCAACACCGCATATTAAACGCCTAAGAATGTACCTGACTAGTAAGTATCGTAAAACCTATGGATTGCTATGTCTCCAAAAGAGAATCAAGCATGTGTACAGGGGCATAAACGCAGCAGTGACAGGATTGGAGAGGTTCGGTGAGCAAATGAAGACCCTTTGAAGTCATATTGCATGGTACCCATTTCACGGGTCTCAACTCTCCAGGTTTAAGGTATTCTTCCTTCAGCTAAAACATGCATGTGGAACCCAAGTATGATCAACCATGTGAACGGGAGACGTGTTCAAATATGTCTCAGTTTTCCTCCCCTGGTACTCGGGTGCAACATTCCAGACGCTTTACTAACACTCTCCCCACTTGGAGAGTCAGCGCCTTTAACCTCCTGTTTGGCCCAGTTTGCAATTTCTGCGGAAGATGAACAGGAATAGCGAGAACCAATGAGAGGCTAGCTGGAGGTGTCTGGACGGGCAAATTTAACTCTCATTTCCCACCAGGAAGAGGAAATAACCACAGGCTCAGCGTGCCGTACCGGAACCAGATTAGGGCCTGAAGCCATCCTGCGGTGTTGCGGCCAGCTCAAAAGAAAGCGAGTTGAAGAAAGGAGCTCAGGGGCACTGTAATTCACAAACCTGCAGAGTTATAAATGACAGCTATCGTCCAAAAATAGACTGAAGTAAGGCTGCCAAGAGGACTTGAAAGCGGGGCAGAATTGCAGGAAACCGATTTCAGGAGGTAGACTGGAATTGCATTGAAAGCATAGGAAAAGAGGCAGAACGTCCACAATGATGCACTTGGCCAAAAAGGGCGTATGCGTTTTTTCCTGAATATATTCAGGAAAAAACGCATATGCCCTTTTTGGCCAACCAAGCAAGCTTGCAAAGGAAATCTGCACTACAATGAAGTCTCACTTCCCCCCAGCCAAAAGGGCCATCTGAAAAAAGTGTAAAATCCAGAAAGGCAACAGGCCATTGAGAACTGGGAGCCTTGTTATGCTGATGGGCGGGATGTAAATTGCCAACAGACATTTGGGAGAAGTGTATGGTGTTTCCTGAAACATCTAAAAAACAAAGCAACAGAGCCTAGGGCACTGCCACTTATGGTCCTATAGCTTAGGGAAATTAAAATCAAAAAGACACAGCCACCCCAAAGTTTGGGACGCCTCTGTTTACAAGAACCTCGTTTACAGTACAAGTTCAACATCGCAGAAAGTGAAAAATGGATAAAGAAGTTGTGGTATTTACTTACAAAGCAATATCACTCAGCAATGAAATCTGTGTCATCAGGCCCTTAGCAGCACAATGAGTGGATTCAGGTATGATGATTCTAACTGAGGTAAGTCACACAGAAAAAGAAACATCATAAGATATTAGTAATACACGGAATGGAAACTTGGCTACACAGGAACTGAATTACAGAACAGAACAGGGTCTCAAATTTAGAAAACCAACTTATGCTTGCTTAAGGGTAAAGGTGAGTTGGGGTGCTGCATAAAACCAGAGATTGAAATGAGCACAGATAAAGTTCCTTAAGTCAAATATGGAATAGACAAGAGCTACTCCTTGCTCAACGAAATGGACTCAACACCGCATATTAAACGCCTAAAAATGTACCTGACTAGTAAGTATCTTAAAACCTATGGATTGCTATGTGTCCGAAAGAGAATCAAGCATGTGTACAGGGGCATAAACGCAGCAGTGATAGGATTGGAGAGGTTCGGTGAGCAAATGAAGACCCTTTGAAGTCATATTGCATGGTACCCATTACACGGGTCTTAACTCTCCAGGTTTAAGGTATTCTTCCTTCAGCTAAAACATGCATGTGGAACCCAAGTATGATCAACCATGTGAACGGGAGACGTGTTCAAATATGTCTCAGTTTTCCTCCCCTGGTACTCGGGTGCAACATTCCAGACGCTTTACTAACACTCTCCCCACTTGGAGAGTCAGCGCCTTTAACCTCCTGTTTGGCCCAGTTTGCAATTTCTGCGGAAGATGAACAGGAATAGCGAGAACCAATGAGAGACTAGCTGGAGGTGTCTGGACGGGCAAATTTAACTCTCATTTCCCACCAGGAAGAGGAAATAACCAAAGGCTCAGCGTGCCGTGCCGGAACCAGATTAGGGCCTGAAGCCATCCTGCGGTGTTGCGGCCAGGTCACAAGAAAACGAGTTGAAGAAAGGAGCTCAGGGGCACTGTAATTCACAAACCTGCAGAGTTATAAATGACAGCTATCGTCCAAAAATAGACTGAAGTAAGGCTGCCAAGAGGACTTGAAAGCGGGGCAGAATTGCAGGAAACCGATTTCAGGAGGTAGACTGGAATTGCATTGAAAGCATAGGAAAAGAGGCAGAACGTCCACAATGATGCACTTGGCCAAGAAGGGCGTATGCGTTTTTTCCTGAATATATTCAGGAAAAAACGCATACGCCCTTTTTGGCCAACCAAGCAAGCTTGCAAAGGAAATCTGCACTACAATGAAGTCTCACTTCCCCCCGGTCAAAAGGGCCATCTGAAAAAAGTGTAAAATCCAGAAAGGCAGGACAGGCCATGGAGAACTGGGAGCCTTGTTATGCTGATGGGCGGGATGTAAATTGCCAACAGACACTCGGGAGAAGTGTATGGTGTTTCCTGAAACATCTAAAAAACAAAGCAACAGAACCTAGGGCACTTCCACTTATGGTCCTATAGCTTAGGGAAATTAAAATCAAAAAGACACAGCCACCCCAAAGTTTGGGACGCCTCTGTTTACAAGAACCTCGTTTACAGTACAAGTTCAACATCGCAGAAAATGAAAAATGGATAAAGAAGTTGTGGTATTTACTTACAAAGCAATATCACTCAGCAATGAAATCTGTGTTATCAGGCCCTTAGCAGCACAATGAGTGGATTCAGGTATGATGATTCTAACTGAAATAAGTCACACAGAAAAAGAAACATCATAAGATATCAGTAATACACGGAATGTAAACTTGGCTACACAGGAACTGAATTACAGAACAGAACAGGGTCTCAAATTTAGAAAACCAACTTATTCTTGCTTAAGGGTAAAGGTGAGTTGGGGTGCTGCATAAAACCAGAGATTGAAATGAGCACAGATAAAGTTCCTTAAGCCAAATATGGAATAGACAAGAGCTACTCCTTGCTCAACGAAATGGACTCAACACCCCATATTAAACGCCTAAGAATGTACCTGACTAGTAAGTATCTTAAAACCTATGGATTGCTATGTCTCCGAAAGAGAATCAAGCATGTGTACAGGGGCATAAACGCAGCAGTGATAGGATTGGAGAGGTTCGGTGAGCAAATGAAGACCCTTTGAAATCATATTGCATGGTACCCATTCCAAGGGTTTCAACTACCCAGGTTTAAGGTATTCTTCCTTCAGCTAAAACATGCATGTGGAACCTAGAGTATGATCAACCATGTGATCGGGAGACGTGTTCAAATATGTCTCAGTTTTCCTCCCCTGGTACTCTGGTGTAACATTCCAGACGCTTTACTAACACTCTCCCCACTTGGAGAGTCAGTCCCTTTAACCTCCTGTTTGGCCCAGTTTGCAATTTCTGCGGAAGATGAACAGGAATAGCGAGAACCAATGAGAGGCTAGCTGGAGGTGTCTGGACGGGCAAATTTAACTCTCATTTCCCACCAGGAAGAGGAATTAACCAAAGGCTCAGCAGGGCGGGCCGGAACCAGATTAGGGCCTGAAGCCATCCTGCGGTGTTGCGGCCAGGTCACAAGAAAGCGAGTTGAAGAAAGGAGCTCAGGAGCACTGTAATTCACAAACCTGCAGAGTTATAAATGACAGCTATCGTCCAAAAATAGACTGAAGTAAGGCTGCCAAGAGGACTTGAAAGCGGGGCAGAATTACAGGAAACCGATTTCAGGAGGTAGACTGCAATTGCATTGAAAGCATAGGAAAAGAGGCAGAACGTCCACAATGATGCACTTGGCCAAAAAGGGCGTATGCGTTTTTTCCTGAATATATTCAGGAAAAAACGCATACGCCCTTTTTGGCCAACCAAGCAAGCTTGCAAAGGAAATCTGCACTACAATGAAGTCTCACTTCTCCCGGGTCAAAAGGGCCATCTGAAAAAAGTGTAAAATCCAGAAAGGCAACAGGCCATTGAGAACTGGGAGCCTTGTTATGCTGATGGGCGGGATGTAAATTGCCAACAGACACTTGGGAGAAGTGTATGGTGTTTCCTGATACATCTAAAAAACAAAGCAACAGAGCCTAGGGCACTTCCACTTATGGTCCTATAGCTTAGGGAAATTAAAATCAAAAAGACACAGCCACCCCAAAGTTTGGGACGCCTCTGTTTACAAGAACCTCGTTTACAGTACAAGTTCAACATCGCAGAAAGTGAAAAATGGATAAAGAAGTTGTGGTATTCACTTACAAAGCAATATCATTCAGCAATGAAATCTATGTCATCAGGCCCTTAGCAGCACAATGAGTGGATTCAGGTATGATGATTCTAACTGAAATAAGTCACACAGAAAAAGAAACATCATAAGATATCAGTAATACATGGAATGGAAACTTGGCTACACAGGAACTGAATTACAGAACAGAACAGGGTCTCAAATTTAGAAAAACAACTTATGCTTGCTTAAGGGTAAAGGTGAGTTGGGGTGCTGCATAAAACCAGAGATTGAAATGAGCACAGATAAAGTTCCTTAAGCCAAATATGGAATAGACAAGAGCTACTCCTTGCTCAACGAAATGGACTCAACACCGCATATTAAACGCCTAAGAATGTACCTGACTTGTACGTATCTTAAAACCTATGGATTGCTATGTCTCTGAAAGAGAATCAAGCATGTGTACAGGGGCATAAACGCAGCAGTGATAGGATTGGAGAGGTTCGGTGAGCAAATGAAGACCCTTTGAAGTCATATTGCATGGTACCCATTCCACGGGTTTCAACTACCCAGGTTTAAGGTATTCTTCCTTCAGCTAAAACATGCATGTGGAACCCAAGTATGATCAACCATGTGAACGGGAGACGTGTTCAAATATGTCTCAGTTTTCCTCCCCTGGTACTCGGGTGCAACATTCCAGACGCTTTACTAACACTCTCCCCACTTGGAGAGTCAGCGCCTTTAACCTCCTGTTTGGCCCAGTTTGCAATTTCTGCGGAAGATGAACAGGAATAGCGAGAACCAATGAGAGACTAGCTGGAGGTGTCTGGACGGGCAAATTTAACTCTCATTTCCCACCAGGAAGAGGAAATAACCAAAGGCTCAGCGTGCCGTGCCGGAACCAGATTAGGGCCTGAAGCCATCCTGCGGTGTTGCGGCCAGGTCACAAGAAAACGAGTTGAAGAAAGGAGCTCAGGGGCACTGTAATTCACAAACCTGCAGAGTTATAAATGACAGCTATCGTCCAAAAATAGACTGAAGTAAGGCTGCCAAGAGGACTTGAAAGCGGGGCAGAATTGCAGGAAACCGATTTCAGGAGGTAGACTGGAATTGCATTGAAAGCATAGGAAAAGAGGCAGAACGTCCACAATGATGCACTTGGCCAAGAAGGGCGTATGCGTTTTTTCCTGAATATATTCAGGAAAAAACGCATACGCCCTTTTTGGCCAACCAAGCAAGCTTGCAAAGGAAATCTGCACTACAATGAAGTCTCACTTCCCCCCAGTCAAAAGGGCCATCTGAAAAAAGTGTAAAATCCAGAAAGGCAGGACAGGCCATGGAGAACTGGGAGCCTTGTTATGCTGATGGGCGGGATGTAAATTGCCAACAGACACTCGGGAGAAGTGTATGGTGTTTCCTGAAACATCTAAAAAACAAAGCAACAGAACCTAGGGCACTTCCACTTATGGTCCTATAGCTTAGGGAAATTAAAATCAAAAAGACACAGCCACCCCAAAGTTTGGGACGCCTCTGTTTACAAGAACCTCGTTTACAGTACAAGTTCAACATCGCAGAAAGTGAAAAATGGATAAAGAAGTTGTGGTATTTACTTACAAAGCAATATCACTCAGCAATGAAATCTGTGTTATCAGGCCCTTAGCAGCACAATGAGTGGATTCAGGTATGATGATTCTAACTGAAATAACTCACACAGAAAAAGAAACATCATAAGATATCAGTAATACACGGAATGTAAACTTGGCTACACAGGAACTGAATTACAGAACAGAACAGGGTCTCAAATTTAGAAAACCAACTTATTCTTGCTTAAGGGTAAAGGTGAGTTGGGGTGCTGCATAAAACCAGAGATTGAAATGAGCACAGATAAAGTTCCTTAAGCCAAATATGGAATAGACAAGAGCTACTCCTTGCTCAACGAAATGGACTCAACACCCCATATTAAACGCCTAAGAATGTACCTGACTAGTAAGTATCTTAAAACCTATGGATTGCTATGTCTCCGAAAGAGAATCAAGCATGTGTACAGGGGCATAAACGCAGCAGTGATAGGATTGGAGAGGGTCGGTGAGCAAATGAAGACCCTTTGAAGTCATATTGCATGGTACCCATTCCACGGGTTTCAACTACCCAGGTTTAAGGTATTCTTCCTTCAGCTAAAACATGCATGTGGAACCTAGAGTATGATCAACCATGTGATCGGGAGACGTGTTCAAATATGTCTCAGTTTTCCTCCCCTGGTACTCGGGTGTAACATTCCAGACGCTTTACTAACACTCTCCCCACTTGGATGGTCAGTCCCTTTAACCTCCTGTTTGGCCCAGTTTGCAATTTCTGCGGAAGATGAACAGGAATAGCGAGAACCAATGAGAGGCTAGCTGGAGGTGTCTGGACGGGCAAATTTAACTCTCATTTCCCACCAGGAAGAGGAATTAACCAAAGGCTCAGCAGGGCGGGCCGGAACCAGATTAGGGCCTGAAGCCATCCTGCGGTGTTGCGGCCAGGTCACAAGAAAGCGAGTTGAAGAAAGGAGCTCAGGAGCCCTGTAATTCACAAACCTGCAGAGTTATAAATGACAGCTATCGTCCAAAAATAGACTGAAGTAAGGCTGCCAAGAGGACTTGAAAGCGGGGCAGAATTACAGGAAACCGATTTCAGGAGGTAGACTGCAATTGCATTGAAAGCATAGGAAAAGAGGCAGAACGTCCACAATGATGCACTTGGCCAAAAAGGGCGTATGCGTTTTTTCCTGAATATATTCAGGAAAAAACGCATACGCCCTTTTTGGCCAACCAAGCAAGCTTGCAAAGGAAATCTGCACTACAATGAAGTCTCACTTTCCCCCGGTCAAAAGGGCCATCTGAAAAAAGTGTAAAATCCAGAAAGGCAACAGGCCATTGAGAACTGGGAGCCTTGTTATGCTGATGGGCGGGATGTAAATTGCCAACAGACACTTGGGAGAAGTGTATGGTGTTTCCTGAAACATCTAAAAAACAAAGCAACAGAGCCTAGGGCACTGCCACTTATGGTCCTATAGCTTAGGGAAATTAAAATCAAAAAGACACAGCCACCCCAAAGTTTGGAACGGCTCTGTTTACAAGAACCTCGTTTACAGTACAAGTTAAACATCGCAGAAAGTGAAAAATGGATAAAGAAGTTGTGGTATTCACTTACAAAGCAATATCACTCAGCAATGAAATCTATGTCATCAGGCCCTTAGCAGCACAATGAGTGGATTCAGGTATGATGATTCTAACTGAAATAAGTCACACAGAAAAAGAAACATCATAAGATATCAGTAATACACGGAATGTAAACTTGGCTACACAGGAACTGAATTACAGAACAGAACAGGGTCTCAAATTTAGAAAAACAACTTATGCTTGCTTAAGGGTAAAGGTGAGTTGGGGTGCTGCATAAAACCAGAGATTGAAATGAGCACAGATAAAGTTCCTTAAGCCAAATATGGAATAGACAAGAGCTACTCCTTGCTCAACGAAATGGACTCAACACCGCATATTAAACGCCTAAGAATGTACCTGACTTGTACGTATCTTAAAACCTATGGATTGCTATGTCTCTGAAAGAGAATCAAGCATGTGTACAGGGGCATAAACGCAGCAGTGATAGGATTGGAGAGGTTCGGTGAGCAAATGAAGACCCTTTGAAGTCATATTGCATGGTACCCATTCCACGGGTTTCAACTACCCAGGTTTAAGGTATTCTTCCTTCAGCTAAAACATGCATGTGGAACCCAAGTATGATCAACCATGTGAACGGGAGACGTGTTCAAATATGTCTCAGTTTTCCTCCCCTGGTACTCGGGTGCAACATTCCAGACGCTTTACTAACACTCTCCCCACTTGGAGAGT
Organism: Stenella coeruleoalba; assembly: GCF_951394435.1. NCBI lineage: Eukaryota > Metazoa > Chordata > Mammalia > Artiodactyla > Delphinidae > Stenella > Stenella coeruleoalba. The sequence continues at coordinate 59,990 of NW_027646407.1, forward strand.
CAGCGCCTTTAACCTCCTGTTTGGCCCAGTTTGCAATTTCTGCGGAAGATGAACAGGAATAGCGAGAACCAATGAGAGACTAGCTGGAGGTGTCTGGACGGGCAAATTTAACTCTCATTTCCCACCAGGAAGAGGAAATAACCAAAGGCTCAGCGTGCCGTGCCGGAACCAGATTAGGGCCTGAAGCCATCCTGCGGTGTTGCGGCCAGGTCACAAGAAAACGAGTTGAAGAAAGGAGCTCAGGGGCACTGTAATTCACAAACCTGCAGAGTTATAAATGACAGCTATCGTCCAAAAATAGACTGAAGTAAGGCTGCCAAGAGGACTTGAAAGCGGGGCAGAATTGCAGGAAACCGATTTCAGGAGGTAGACTGGAATTGCATTGAAAGCATAGGAAAAGAGGCAGAACGTCCACAATGATGCACTTGGCCAAGAAGGGCGTATGCGTTTTTTCCTGAATATATTCAGGAAAAAACGCATACGCCCTTTTTGGCCAACCAAGCAAGCTTGCAAAGGAAATCTGCACTACAATGAAGTCTCACTTCCCCCCAGTCAAAAGGGCCATCTGAAAAAAGTGTAAAATCCAGAAAGGCAGGACAGGCCATGGAGAACTGGGAGCCTTGTTATGCTGATGGGCGGGATGTAAATTGCCAACAGACACTCGGGAGAAGTGTATGGTGTTTCCTGAAACATCTAAAAAACAAAGCAACAGAACCTAGGGCACTTCCACTTATGGTCCTATAGCTTAGGGAAATTAAAATCAAAAAGACACAGCCACCCCAAAGTTTGGGACGCCTCTGTTTACAAGAACCTCGTTTACAGTACAAGTTCAACATCGCAGAAAGTGAAAAATGGATAAAGAAGTTGTGGTATTTACTTACAAAGCAATATCACTCAGCAATGAAATCTGTGTTATCAGGCCCTTAGCAGCACAATGAGTGGATTCAGGTATGATGATTCTAACTGAAATAACTCACACAGAAAAAGAAACATCATAAGATATCAGTAATACACGGAATGTAAACTTGGCTACACAGGAACTGAATTACAGAACAGAACAGGGTCTCAAATTTAGAAAACCAACTTATTCTTGCTTAAGGGTAAAGGTGAGTTGGGGTGCTGCATAAAACCAGAGATTGAAATGAGCACAGATAAAGTTCCTTAAGCCAAATATGGAATAGACAAGAGCTACTCCTTGCTCAACGAAATGGACTCAACACCCCATATTAAACGCCTAAGAATGTACCTGACTAGTAAGTATCTTAAAACCTATGGATTGCTATGTCTCCGAAAGAGAATCAAGCATGTGTACAGGGGCATAAACGCAGCAGTGATAGGATTGGAGAGGGTCGGTGAGCAAATGAAGACCCTTTGAAGTCATATTGCATGGTACCCATTCCACGGGTTTCAACTACCCAGGTTTAAGGTATTCTTCCTTCAGCTAAAACATGCATGTGGAACCTAGAGTATGATCAACCATGTGATCGGGAGACGTGTTCAAATATGTCTCAGTTTTCCTCCCCTGGTACTCGGGTGTAACATTCCAGACGCTTTACTAACACTCTCCCCACTTGGATGGTCAGTCCCTTTAACCTCCTGTTTGGCCCAGTTTGCAATTTCTGCGGAAGATGAACAGGAATAGCGAGAACCAATGAGAGGCTAGCTGGAGGTGTCTGGACGGGCAAATTTAACTCTCATTTCCCACCAGGAAGAGGAATTAACCAAAGGCTCAGCAGGGCGGGCCGGAACCAGATTAGGGCCTGAAGCCATCCTGCGGTGTTGCGGCCAGGTCACAAGAAAGCGAGTTGAAGAAAGGAGCTCAGGAGCCCTGTAATTCACAAACCTGCAGAGTTATAAATGACAGCTATCGTCCAAAAATAGACTGAAGTAAGGCTGCCAAGAGGACTTGAAAGCGGGGCAGAATTACAGGAAACCGATTTCAGGAGGTAGACTGCAATTGCATTGAAAGCATAGGAAAAGAGGCAGAACGTCCACAATGATGCACTTGGCCAAAAAGGGCGTATGCGTTTTTTCCTGAATATATTCAGGAAAAAACGCATACGCCCTTTTTGGCCAACCAAGCAAGCTTGCAAAGGAAATCTGCACTACAATGAAGTCTCACTTTCCCCCGGTCAAAAGGGCCATCTGAAAAAAGTGTAAAATCCAGAAAGGCAACAGGCCATTGAGAACTGGGAGCCTTGTTATGCTGATGGGCGGGATGTAAATTGCCAACAGACACTTGGGAGAAGTGTATGGTGTTTCCTGAAACATCTAAAAAACAAAGCAACAGAGCCTAGGGCACTTCCACTTATGGTCCTATAGCTTAGGGAAATTAAAATCAAAAAGACACAGCCACCCCAAAGTTTGGAACGGCTCTGTTTACAAGAACCTCGTTTACAGTACAAGTTAAACATCGCAGAAAGTGAAAAATGGATAAAGAAGTTGTGGTATTCACTTACAAAGCAATATCACTCAGCAATGAAATCTATGTCATCAGGCCCTTAGCAGCACAATGAGTGGATTCAGGTATGATGATTCTAACTGAAATAAGTCACACAGAAAAAGAAACATCATAAGATATCAGTAATACACGGAATGTAAACTTGGCTACACAGGAACTGAATTACAGAACAGAACAGGGTCTCAAATTTAGAAAAACAACTTATGCTTGCTTAAGGGTAAAGGTGAGTTGGGGTGCTGCATAAAACCAGAGATTGAAATGAGCACAGATAAAGTTCCTTAAGCCAAATATGGAATAGACAAGAGCTACTCCTTGCTCAACGAAATGGACTCAACACCGCATATTAAACGCCTAAGAATGTACCTGACTTGTAAGTATCTTAAAACCTATGGATTGCTATGTCTCTGAAAGAGAATCAAGCATGTGTACAGGGGCATAAACGCAGCAGTGATAGGATTGGAGAGGTTCGGTGAGCAAATGAAGACCCTTTGAAGTCATATTGCATGGTACCCATTACACGGGTCTCAACTACCCAGGTTTAAGGTATTCTTCCTTCAGCTAAAACATGCATATGGAACCTAGAGTATGATCAACCATGTGATCGGGAGACGTGTTCAAATATGTCTCAGTTTTCCTCCCCTGGTACTCGGGTGCAACATTCCAGACGCTTTACTAATACTCTCCAGACTTGGAGAGTCAGTCCCTTTAACATCCTGTTTGGCCCAGTTTGCAATTTCTGCGGAAGATGAACAGGAATAGCGAGAACCAATGAGAGGCTAGCTGGAGGTGTCTGGATGGGCAAATTTAACTCTCATTTCCCACCAGGAAGAGGAATTAACCAAAGGTTCAGCGTGCCGGGCCGGAACCAGATTAGGGCCTGAAGCCATCCTGCGGTGTTGCGGCCAGGTCACAAGAAAGCGAGTTGAAGAAAAGAGCTCAGGGGCACTGTAATTCACAAACCTGCAGAGTTATAAATGACAGCTATCGTCCAAAAATAGACTGAAGTAAGGCTGCCAAGAGGACTTGAAAGCGGGGCAGAATTGCAGGAAACCGATTTCAGGAGGTAGACTGGAATTGCATTGAAAGCATAGGAAAAGAGGCAGAACGTCCACAATGATGCACTTGGCCAAAAAGGGCGTATGCGTTTTTTCCTGAATATATTCAGGAAAAAACGCATACGCTCTTTTTGGCCAACCAAGCAAGCTTGCAAAGGAAATCTGCACTACAATGAAGTCTCACTTCCCCCCGGTCAAAAGGGCCATCTGAAAAAAGTGTAAAATCCAGAAAGGCAGGACAGGCCATGGAGAACTGGGAGCCTTGTTATGCTGATGGGCGGGATGTAAATTGCCAACAGACACTCGGGAGAAGTGTATGGTGTTTCCTGAAACATCTAAAAAACAAAGCAACAGAGCCTAGGGCACTGCCACTTATGTTCCTATAGCTTAGGGAAATTAAAATCAAAAAGACACAGCCACCCCAAAGTTTGGGACGCCTCTGTTTACAAGAACCTCATTTACAGTACAAGTTCAACATCGCAGAAAGTGAAAAATGGATAAAGAAGTTGTGGTATTTACTTACAAAGCAATATCACTCAGCAATGAAATCTGTGTCATCAGGCCCTTAGCAGCACAATGAGTGGATTCAGGTATGATGATTCTAACTGAACTAAGTCACACAGAAAAAGAAACATCATAAGATATCAGTAATACACGGAATGTAAACTTGGCTACACAGGAACTGAATTACAGAACAGAACAGGGTCTCAAATTTAGAAAACCAACTTATGCTTGCTTAAGGGTAAAGGTGAGTTGGGGTGCTGCATAAAACCAGAGATTGAAATGAGCACAGATAAAGTTCCTTAAGTCAAATATGGAATAGACAAGAGCTACTCCTTGCTCAACGAAATGGACTCAACACCGCATATTAAACGCCTAAGAATGTACCTGAGTAGTAAGTATCGTAAAACCTATGGATTGCTATGTCTCCAAAAGAGAATCAAGCATGTGTACAGGGGCATCAACGCAGCAGTGATAGGATTGGAGAGGTTCGGTGAGCAAATGAAGACCCTTTGAAGTCATATTGCATGGTACCCATTACACGGGTCTCAACTCTCCAGGTTTAAGGTATTCTTCCTTCAGCTAAAACATGCATGTGGAACCCAAGTATGATCAACCATGTGAACGGGAGACGTGTTCAAATATGTCTCAGTTTTCCTACCCTGGTACTCGGGTGCAACATTCCAGATGCTTTACTAACACTCTCCCCACTTGGAGAGTCAGCGCCTTTAACCTCCTGTTTGTCCCAGTTTGCAATTTCTGCGGAAGATGAACAGGAATAGCGAGAACCAATGAGAGGCTAGCTGGAGGTGTCTGGACGGGCAAATTTAACTCTCATTTCCCACCAGGAAGAGGAATTAACCAAAGGCTCAGCGTGCCGGGCCGGAACCAGATTAGGGCCTGAAGCCATCCTGCGGTGTTGCGGCCAGGTCACAAGAAAGCGAGTTGAAGAAAGGAGCTCAGGGGCACTGTAATTCACAAACCTGCAGAGTTATAAATGACAGCTATCGTCCAAAAATAGACTGAAGTAAGGCTGCCAAGAGGACTTGAAAGCGGGGCAGAATTGCAGGAAACCAATTTCAGGAGGTAGACTGGAATTGCACTGAAAGCATAGGAAAAGAGGCAGAACGTCCACAATGATGCACTTGGCCAAAAAGGGCGTATGCGTTTTTTCCTGAATATATTCAGGAAAAAACGCATACGCCCTTTTTGGCCAACCAAGCAAGCTTGCAAAGGAAATCTGCACTACAATGAAGTCTCACTTCCCCCCGGTCAAAAGGGCCATCTGAAAAAAGTGTAAAATCCAGAAAGGCAGGACAGGCCATGGAGAACTGGGAGCCTTGTTATGCTGATGGGCGGGATGTAAATTGCCAACAACCACTCGGGAGAAGTGTATGGTGTTTCCTGAAACATCTAAAAAACAAAGCAACAGAGCCTAGGGCACTGCCACTTATGGTCCTATAGCTTAGGGAAATTAAAATCAAAAAGACACAGCCACCCCAAAGTTTGGGACGCCTCTGTTTACAAGAACCTCGTTTACAGTACAAGTTCAACATCGCAGAAAGTGAAAAATGGATAAAGAAGTTGTGGTATTTACTTACAAAGCAATATCACTCAGCAATGAAATCTATGTCATCAGGCCCTTAGCATCACAATGAGTGGATTCAGGTATGATGATTCTAACTGAAATAAGTCACACAGAAAAAGAAACATCATAAGATATCAGTAATACACGGAATGTAAACTTGGCTACACAGGAACTGAATTACAGAACAGAACAGGGTCTCAAATTTAGAAAACCAACTTATGCTTGCTTAAGGGTAAAGGTGAGTTGGGGTGCTGCATAAAACCAGAGATTGAAATGAGCACAGATAAAGTTCCTTAAGTCAAATATGGAATAGACAAGAGCTACTCCTTGCTCAACGAAATGGACTCAACACCGCATATTAAACGCCTAAGAATGTACCTGACTAGTAAGTATCGTAAAACCTATGGATTGCTATGTCTCTGAAAGAGAATCAAGCATGTGTACAGGGGCATAAACGCAGCAGTGATAGGATTGGAGAGGTTCGGTGAGCAAATGAAGACCCTTTGAAGTCATATTGCATGGTACCCATTACACGGGTCTCAACTCTCCAGGTTTAAGGTATTCTTCCTTCAGCTAAAACATGCATGTGGAACCCAAGTATGATCAACCATGTGAACGGGAGACGTGTTCAAATATGTCTCAGTTTTCCTCCCCTGGTACTCGGGTGCAACATTCCAGACGCTTTACTAACACTCTCCCCACTTGGAGAGTCAGCGCCTTTAACCTCCTGTTTGGCCCAGTTTGCAATTTCTGCGGAAGATGAACAGGAATAGCGAGAACCAATGAGAGGCTAGCTGGAGGTGTCTGGACGGGCAAATTTAACTCTCATTTCCCACCAGGAAGAGGAATTAACCAAAGGCTCAGCGTGCCGGGCCGGAACCAGATTAGGGCCTGAAGCCATCCTGCGGTGTTGCGGCCAGGTCACAAGAAAGCGAGTTGAAGAAAGGAGCTCAGGAGCACTGTAATTCACAAACCTGCAGAGTTATAAATGACAGCTATCGTCCAAAAATAGACTGAAGTAAGGCTGCCAAGAGGACTTGAAAGCGGGGCAGAATTGCAGGAAACCGATTTCAGGAGGTAGACTGGAATTGCATTGAAAGCATAGGAAAAGAGGCAGAACGTCCACAATGATGCACTTGGCCAAGAAGGGCGTATGCGTTTTTTCCTGAATATATTCAGGAAAAAACGCATACGCCCTTTTTGGCCAACCAAGCAAGCTTGCAAAGGAAATCTGCACTACAATGAAGTCTCACTTCCCCCCGGTCAAAAGGGCCATTTGAAAAAAGTGTAAAATCCAGAAAGGCAACAGGCCATAGAGAACTGGGAGCCTTGTTATGCTGATGGGCGGGATGTAAATTGTCAACACACACTTGGGAGAAGTGTATGGTGTTTCCTGAAACACCTAAAAAACAAAGCAACAGAGCCTAGGGCACTTCCACTTATGGTCCTATAGCTTAGGGAAATTAAAATCAAAAAGACACAGCCACCCCAAAGTTTGGAACGGCTCTGTTTACAAGAACCTCGTTTACAGTACAAGTTCAACATCGCAGAAAGTGAAAAATGGATAAAGAAGTTGTGGTATTCACTTACAAAGCAATATCACTCAGCAATGAAATCTATGTCATCAGGCCCTTAGCAGCACAATGAGTGGATTCAGGTATGATGATTCTAACTGAAATAAGTCACACAGAAAAAGAAACATCATAAGATATCAGTAATACACGGAATGGAAACTTGGCTACACAGGAACTGAATGACAGAACAGAACAGGGTCTCAAATTTAGAAAACCAACTTATGCTTGCTTAAGGGTAAAGGTGAGTTGGGGTGCTGCATAAAACCAGAGATTGAAATGAGCACAGATAAAGTTCCTTAAGTCAAATATGGAATAGACAAGAGCTACTCCTTGCTCAACGAAATGGACTCAACACCGCATATTAAACGCCTAAGAATGTAACTGACTTGTAAGTATCTTAAAACCTATGGATTGCTATGTCTCCGAAACAGAATCAAGCATGTGTACAGGGGCATAAACGCAGCAGTGATAGGATTGGAGAGGTTCGGTGAGCAAATGAAGACCCTTTGAAGTCATATTGCATGGTATCCATTCCACGGGTTTCAACTACCCAGGTTTAAGGTATTCTTCCTTCAGCTAAAATATGCATATGGAACCTAGAGTATGATCAACCATGTGATCGGGAGACGTGTTCAAATATGTCTCAGTTTTCCTCCCCTGGTACTCGGGTGCAACATTCCAGATGCTTTTCTAACACTCTCCCCACTTGGAGAGTCAGTCCCTTTAACCTCCTGTTTGGCCCAGTTTGCAATTTCTGCGGAAGATGAACAGGAATAGCGAGAACCAATGAGAGGCTAGCTGGAGGTGTCTGGACGGGCAAATTTAACTCTCATTTCCCACCAGGAAGAGGAATTAACCAAAGGCTCAGCGTGCCGGGCCGGAACCAGATTAGGGCCTGAAGCCATCCTGCGGTGTTGCGGCCAGGTCACAAGAAAGCGAGTTGAAGAAAGGAGCTCAGGGGCACTGTAATTCACAAACCTGCAGAGTTATAAATGACAGCTATCGTCCAAAAATAGACTGAAGTAAGGCTGCCAAGAGGACTTGAAAGCGGGGCAGAATTGCAGGAAACCGATTTCAGGAGGTAGACTGGAATTGCATTGAAAGCATAGGAAAAGAGGCAGAACGTCCACAATGATGCACTTGGCCAAAAAGGGCGTATGCGTTTTTTCCTGAATATATTCAGGAAAAAACGCATACGCCCTTTTTGGCCAACCAAGCAAGCTTGCAAAGGAAATCTGCACTACAATGAAGTCTCACTTCCCCCCGGTCAAAAGGGCCATCTGAAAAAAGTGTAAAATCCAGAAAGGCAGGACAGGCCATGGAGAACTGGGAGCCTTGTTATGCTGATGGGCGGGATGTAAATTGCCAACAGACACTCGGGAGAAGTGTATGGTGTTTCCTGAAACATCTAAAAAACAAAGCAACAGAGCCTAGGGCACTGCCACTTATGGTCCTATAGCTTAGGGAAATTAAAATCAAAAAGACACAGCCACCCCAAAGTTTGGGACGCCTCTGTTTACAAGAACCTCGTTTACAGTACAAGTTCAACATCGCAGAAAGTGAAAAATGGATAAAGAAGTTGTGGTATTTACTTACAAAGCAATATCACTCAGCAATGAAATCTATGTCATCAGGCCCTTAGCATCACAATGAGTGGATTCAGGTATGATGATTCTAACTGAAATAAGTCACACAGAAAAAGAAACATCATAAGATATCAGTAATACACGGAATGTAAACTTGGCTACACAGGAACTGAATTACAGAACAGAACAGGGTCTCAAATTTAGAAAACCAACTTATGCTTGCTTAAGGGTAAAGGTGAGTTGGGGTGCTGCATAAAACCAGAGATTGAAATGAGCACAGATAAAGTTCCTTAAGTCAAATATGGAATAGACAAGAGCTACTCCTTGCTCAACGAAATGGACTCAACACCGCATATTAAACGCCTAAGAATGTACCTGACTAGTAAGTATCGTAAAACCTATGGATTGCTATGTCTCCGAAAGAGAATCAAGCATGTGTACAGGGGCATAAACGCAGCAGTGATAGGATTGGAGAGGTTCGGTGAGCAAATGAAGACCCTTTGAAGTCATATTGCATGGTTCCCATTACACGGGTCTCAACTCTCCAGGTTTAAGGTATTCTTCCTTCAGCTAAAACATGCATATGGAACCCAAGTATGATCAACCATGTGAACGGGAGACGTGTTCAAATATGTCTCAGTTTTCCTCCCCTGGTACTCGGGTGCAACATTCCAGACGCTTTACTAACACTCTCCCCACTTGGAGAGTCAGCGCCTTTAACCTCCTGTTTGGCCCAGTTTGCAATTTCTGCGGAAGATGAACAGGAATAGCGAGAACCAATGAGAGGCTAGCTGGAGGTGTCTGGACGGGCAAATTTAACTCTCATTTCCCACCAGGAAGAGGAATTAACCAAAGGCTCAGCGTGCCGGGCCGGAACCAGATTAGGGCCTGAAGCCATCCTGCGGTGTTGCGGCCAGGTCACAAGAAAGCGAGTTGAAGAAAGGAGCTCAGGGGCACTGTAATTCACAAACCTGCAGAGTTATAAATGACAGCTATCGTCCAAAAATAGACTGAAGTAAGGCTGCCAAGAGGACTTGAAAGCGGGGCAGAATTGCAGGAAACCGATTTCAGGAGGTAGACTGGAATTGCATTGAAAGCATAGGAAAAGAGGCAGAACGTCCACAATGATGCACTTGGCCAAAAAGGGCGTATGCGTTTTTTCCTGAATATATTCAGGAAAAAACGCATACGCCCTTTTTGGCCAACCAAGCAAGCTTGCAAAGGAAATCTGCACTACAATGAAGTCTCAGTTCCCCCCGGTCAAAAGGGCCATCTGAAAAAAGTGTAAAATCCAGAAAGGCAGGACAGGCCATGGAGAACTGGGAGCCTTGTTATGCTGATGGGCGGGATGTAAATTGCCAACAGACACTCGGGAGAAGTGTATGGTGTTTCCTGAAACATCTAAAAAACAAAGCAACAGAGCCTAGGGCACTGCCACTTATGGTCCTATAGCTTAGGGAAATTAAAATCAAAAAGACACAGCCACCCCAAAGTTTGGGACGCCTCTGTTTACAAGAACCTCATTTACAGTACAAGTTCAACATCGCAGAAAGTGAAAATTGGATAAAGAAGTTGTGGTATTTACTTACAAAGCAATATCACTCAGCAATGAAATCTATGTCATCAGGCCCTTAGCATCACAATGAGTGGATTCAGGTATGATGATTCTAACTGAAATAAGTCACACAGAAAAAGAAACATCATAAGATATCAGTAATACACGGAATGTAAACTTGGCTACACAGGAACTGAATTACAGAACAGAACAGGGTCTCAAATTTAGAAAACCAACTTATGCTTGCTTAAGGGTAAAGGTGAGTTGGGGTGCTGCATAAAACCAGAGATTGAAATGAGCACAGATAAAGTTCCTTAAGTCAAATATGGAATAGACAAGAGCTACTCCTTGCTCAACGAAATGGACTCAACACCGCATATTAAACGCCTAAGAATGTACCTGAATAGTAAGTATCGTAAAACCTATGGATTGCTATGTCTCCGAAAGAGAATCAAGCATGTGTACAGGGGCATAAACGCAGCAGTGATAGGATTGGAGAGGTTCGGTGAGCAAATGAAGACCCTTTGAAGTCATATTGCATGGTACCCATTACACGGGTCTCAACTCTCCAGGTTTAAGGTATTCTTCCTTCAGCTAAAACATGCATGTGGAACCCAAGTATGATCAACCATGTGAACGGGAGACGTGTTCAAATATGTCTCAGTTTTCCTCCCCTGGTACTCGGGTGCAACATTCCAGACGCTTTACTAACACTCTCCCCACTTGGAGAGTCAGTGCCTTTAACCTCCTGTTTGGCCCAGTTTGCAATTTCTGCGGAAGATGAACAGGAATAGCGAGAACCAATGAGAGGCTAGCTGGAGGTGTCTGGACGGGCAAATTTAACTCTCATTTCCCACCAGGAAGAGGAATTAACCAAAGGCTCAGCGTGCCGGGCCGGAACCAGATTAGGGCCTGAAGCCATCCTGCGGTGTTGCGGCCAGGTCACAAGAAAGCGAGTTGAAGAAAGGAGCTCAGGGGCACTGTAATTCACAAACCTGCAGAGTTATAAATGACAGCTATCGTCCAAAAATAGACTGAAGTAAGGCTGCCAAGAGGACTTGAAAGCGGGGCAGAATTGCAGGAAACCGATTTCAGGAGGTAGACTGGAATTGCATTGAAAGCATAGGAAAAGAGGCAGAACGTCCACAATGATGCACTTGGCCAAGAAGGGCGTATGCGTTTTTTCCTGAATATATTCAGGAAAAAACGCATACGCCCTTTTTGGCCAACCAAGCAAGCTTGCAAAGGAAATCTGCACTACAATGAAGTCTCACTTCCCCCCGGTCAAAAGGGCCATTTGAAAAAAGTGTAAAATCCAGAAAGGCAACAGGCCATAGAGAACTGGGAGCCTTGTTATGCTGATGGGCGGGATGTAAATTGTCAACAGACACTTGGGAGAAGTGTATGGTGTTTCCTGAAACATCTAAAAAACAAAGCAACAGAGCCTAGGGCACTTCCACTTATGGTCCTATAGCTTAGGGAAATTAAAATCAAAAAGACACAGCCACCCCAAAGTTTGGAACGGCTCTGTTTACAAGAACCTCGTTTACAGTACAAGTTCAACATCGCAGAAAGTGAAAAATGGATAAAGAAGTTGTGGTATTCACTTACAAAGCAATATCACTCAGCAATGAAACCTATGTCATCAGGCCCTTAGCAGCACAATGAGTGGATTCAGGTATGATGATTCTAACTGAAATAAGTCACACAGAAAAAGAAACATCATAAGATATCAGTAATACACGGAATGGAAACTTGGCTACACAGGAACTGAATGACAGAACAGAACAGGGTCTCAAATTTAGAAAACCAACTTATGCTTGCTTAAGGGTAAAGGTGAGTTGGGGTGCTGCATAAAACCAGAGATTGAAATGAGCACAGATAAAGTTCCTTAAGTCAAATATGGAATAGACAAGAGCTACTCCTTGCTCAACGAAATGGACTCAACACCGCATATTAAACGCCTAAGAATGTAACTGACTTGTAAGTATCTTAAAACCTATGGATTGCTATGTCTCCGAAACAGAATCAAGCATGTGTACAGGGGCATAAACGCAGCAGTGATAGGATTGGAGAGGTTCGGTGAGCAAATGAAGACCCTTTGAAGTCATATTGCATGGTACCCATTCCACGGGTTTCAACTACCCAGGTTTAAGGTATTCTTCCTTCAGCTAAAATATGCATATGGAACCTAGAGTATGATCAACCATGTGATCGGGAGACGTGTTCAAATATGTCTCAGTTTTCCTCCCCTGGTACTCGGGTGCAACATTCCAGATGCTTTTCTAACACTCTCCCCACTTGGAGAGTCAGTCCCTTTAACCTCCTGTTTGGCCCAGTTTGCAATTTCTGCGGAAGATGAACAGGAATAGCGAGAACCAATGAGAGGCTAGCTGGAGGTGTCTGGACGGGCAAATTTAACTCTCATTTCCCACCAGGAAGAGGAATTAACCAAAGGCTCAGCGTGCCGGGCCGGAACCAGATTAGGGCCTGAAGCCATCCTGCGGTGTTGCGGCCAGGTCACAAGAAAGCGAGTTGAAGAAAGGAGCTCAGGGGCACTGTAATTCACAAACCTGCAGAGTTATAAATGACAGCTATCGTCCAAAAATAGACTGAAGTAAGGCTGCCAAGAGGACTTGAAAGCGGGGCAGAATTGCAGGAAACCGATTTCAGGAGGTCGACTGGAATTGCATTGAAAGCATAGGAAAAGAGGCAGAACGTCCACAATGATGCACTTGGCCAAAAAGGGCGTATGCGTTTTTTCCTGAATATATTCAGGAAAAAACGCATACGCCCTTTTTGGCCAACCAAGCAAGCTTGCAAAGGAAATCTGCACTACAATGAAGTCTCACTTCCCCCCGGTCAAAAGGGCCATCTGAAAAAAGTGTAAAATCCAGAAAGGCAGGACAGGCCATGGAGAACTGGGAGCCTTGTTATGCTGATGGGCGGGATGTAAATTGCCAACAGACACTCGGGAGAAGTGTATGGTGTTTCCTGAAACATCTAAAAAACAAAGCAAAAGAGCCTAGGGCACTGCCACTTATGGTCCTATAGCTTAGGGAAATTAAAATCAAAAAGACACAGCCACCCCAAAGTTTGGGACGCCTCTGTTTACAAGAACCTCGTTTACAGTACAAGTTCAACATCGCAGAAAGTGAAAAATGGATAAAGAAGTTGTGGTATTTACTTACAAAGCAATATCACTCAGCAATGAAATCTATGTCATCAGGCCCTTAGCATCACAATGAGTGGATTCAGGTATGATGATTCTAACTGAAATAAGTCACACAGAAAAAGAAACATCATAAGATATCAGTAATACACGGAATGTAAACTTGGCTACACAGGAACTGAATTACAGAACAGAACAGGGTCTCAAATTTAGAAAACCAACTTATGCTTGCTTAAGGGTAAAGGTGAGTTGGGGTGCTGCATAAAACCAGAGATTGAAATGAGCACAGATAAAGTTCCTTAAGTCAAATATGGAATAGACAAGAGCTACTCCTTGCTCAACGAAATGGACTCAACACCGCATATTAAACGCCTAAGAATGTACCTGACTAGTAAGTATCGTAAAACCTATGGATTGCTATGTCTCCGAAAGAGAATCAAGCATGTGTACAGGGGCATAAACGCAGCAGTGATAGGATTGGAGAGGTTCGGTGAGCAAATGAAGACCCTTTGAAGTCATATTGCATGGTTCCCATTACACGGGTCTCAACTCTCCAGGTTTAAGGTATTCTTCCTTCAGCTAAAACATGCATATGGAACCCAAGTATGATCAACCATGTGAACGGGAGACGTGTTCAAATATGTCTGAGTTTTCCTCCCCTGGTACTCGGGTGCAACATTCCAGACGCTTTACTAACACTCTCCCCACTTGGAGAGTCAGCGCCTTTAACCTCCTGTTTGGCCCAGTTTGCAATTTCTGCGGAAGATGAACAGGAATAGCGAGAACCAATGAGAGGCTAGCTGGAGGTGTCTGGACGGGCAAATTTAACTCTCATTTCCCACCAGGAAGAGGAATTAACCAAAGGCTCAGCGTGCCGGGCCGGAACCAGATTAGGGCCTGAAGCCATCCTGCGGTGTTGCGGCCAGGTCACAAGAAAGCGAGTTGAAGAAAGGAGCTCAGGGGCACTGTAATTCACAAACCTGCAGAGTTATAAATGACAGCTATCGTCCAAAAATAGACTGAAGTAAGGCTGCCAAGAGGACTTGAAAGCGGGGCAGAATTGCAGGAAACCGATTTCAGGAGGTAGACTGGAATTGCATTGAAAGCATAGGAAAAGAGGCAGAACGTCCACAATGATGCACTTGGCCAAAAAGGGCGTATGCGTTTTTTCCTGAATATATTCAGGAAAAAACGCATACGCCCTTTTTGGCCAACCAAGCAAGCTTGCAAAGGAAATCTGCACTACAATGAAGTCTCACTTCCCCCCGGGCAAAAGGGCCATCTGAAAAAAGTGTAAAATCCAGAAAGGCAGGACAGGCCATGGAGAACTGGGAGCCTTGTTATGCTGATGGGCGGGATGTAAATTGCCAACAGACACTCGGGAGAAGTGTATGGTGTTTCCTGAAACATCTAAAAAACAAAGCAACAGAGCCTAGGGCACTGCCACTTATGGTCCTATAGCTTAGGGAAATTAAAATCAAAAAGACACAGCCACCCCAAAGTTTGGGACGCCTCTGTTTACAAGAACCTCATTTACAGTACAAGTTCAACATCGCAGAAAGTGAAAATTGGATAAAGAAGTTGTGGTATTTACTTACAAAGCAATATCACTCAGCAATGAAATCTATGTCATCAGGCCCTTAGCATCACAATGAGTGGATTCAGGTATGATGATTCTAACTGAAATAAGTCACACAGAAAAAGAAACATCATAAGATATCAGTAATACACGGAATGTAAACTTGGCTACACAGGAACTGAATTACAGAACAGAACAGGGTCTCAAATTTAGAAAACCAACTTATGCTTGCTTAAGGGTAAAGGTGAGTTGGGGTGCTGCATAAAACCAGAGATTGAAATGAGCACAGATAAAGTTCCTTAAGTCAAATATGGAATAGACAAGAGCTACTCCTTGCTCAACGAAATGGACTCAACACCGCATATTAAACGCCTAAGAATGTACCTGAATAGTAAGTATCGTAAAACCTATGGATTGCTATGTCTCCGAAAGAGAATCAAGCATGTGTACAGGGGCATAAACGCAGCAGTGATAGGATTGGAGAGGTTCGGTGAGCAAATGAAGACCCTTTGAAGTCATATTGCATGGTACCCATTACACGGGTCTCAACTCTCCAGGTTTAAGGTATTCTTCCTTCAGCTAAAACATGCATGTGGAACCCAAGTATGATCAACCATGTGAACGGGAGACGTGTTCAAATATGTCTCAGTTTTCCTCCCCTGGTACTCGGGTGCAACATTCCAGACGCTTTACTAACACTCTCCCCACTTGGAGAGTCAGTGCCTTTAACCTCCTGTTTGGCCCAGTTTGCAATTTCTGCGGAAGATGAACAGGAATAGCGAGAACCAATGAGAGGCTAGCTGGAGGTGTCTGGACGGGCAAATTTAACTCTCATTTCCCACCAGGAAGAGGAATTAACCAAAGGCTCAGCGTGCCGGGCCGGAACCAGATTAGGGCCTGAAGCCATCCTGCGGTGTTGCGGCCAGGTCACAAGAAAGCGAGTTGAAGAAAGGAGCTCAGGGGCACTGTAATTCACAAACCTGCAGAGTTATAAATGACAGCTATCGTCCAAAAATAGACTGAAGTAAGGCTGCCAAGAGGACTTGAAAGCGGGGCAGAATTGCAGGAAACCGATTTCAGGAGGTAGACTGGAATTGCATTGAAAGCATAGGAAAAGAGGCAGAACGTCCACAATGATGCACTTGGCCAAAAAGGGCGTATGCGTTTTTTCCTGAATATATTCAGGAAAAAACGCATACGCCCTTTTTGGCCAACCAAGCAAGCTTGCAAAGGAAATCTGCACTACAATGAAGTCTCACTTCCCCCCGGTCAAAAGGGCCATCTGAAAAAAGTGTAAAATCCAGAAAGGCAGGACAGGCCATGGAGAACTGGGAGCCTTGTTATGCTGATGGGCGGGATGTAAATTGCCAACAGACACTCGGGAGAAGTGTATGGTGTTTCCTGAAACATCTAAAAAACAAAGCAACAGAGCCTAGGGCACTGCCACTTATGGTCCTATAGCTTAGGGAAATTAAAATCAAAAAGACACAGCCACCCCAAAGTTTGGGACGCCTCTGTTTACAAGAACCTCGTTTACAGTACAAGTTCAACATCGCAGAAAGTGAAAAATGGATAAAGAAGTTGTGGTATTTACTTACAAAGCAATATCACTCAGCAATGAAATCTATGTCATCAGGCCCTTAGCATCACAATGAGTGGATTCAGGTATGATGATTCTAACTGAAATAAGTCACACAGAAAAAGAAACATCATAAGATATCAGTAATACACGGAATGTAAACTTGGCTACACAGGAACTGAATTACAGAACAGAACAGGGTCTCAAATTTAGAAAACCAACTTATGCTTGCTTAAGGGTAAAGGTGAGTTGGGGTGCTGCATAAAACCAGAGATTGAAATGAGCACAGATAAAGTTCCTTAAGTCAAATATGGAATAGACAAGAGCTACTCCTTGCTCAACGAAATGGACTCAACACCGCATATTAAACGCCTAAGAATGTACCTGACTAGTAAGTATCGTAAAACCTATGGATTGCTATGTCTCCGAAAGAGAATCAAGCATGTGTACAGGGGCATAAACGCAGCAGTGATAGGATTGGAGAGGTTCGGTGAGCAAATGAAGACCCTTTGAAGTCATATTGCATGGTACCCATTACACGGGTCTCAACTCTCCAGGTTTAAGGTATTCTTCCTTCAGCTAAAACATGCATGTGGAACCCAAGTATGATCAACCATGTGAACGGGAGACGTGTTCAAATATGTCTCAGTTTTCCTCCCCTGGTACTCGGGTGCAACATTCCAGACGCTTTACTAACACTCTCCCCACTTGGAGAGTCAGCACCTTTAACCTCCTGTTTGGCCCAGTTTGCAATTTCTGCGGAAGATGAACAGGAATAGCGAGAACCAATGAGAGGCTAGCTGGAGGTGTCTGGACGGGCAAATTTAACTCTCATTTCCCACCAGGAAGAGGAATTAACCAAAGGCTCAGCGTGCCGGGCCGGAACCAGATTAGGGCCTGAAGCCATCCTGCGGTGTTGCGGCCAGGTCACAAGAAAGCGAGTTGAAGAAAGGAGCTCAGGGGCACTGTAATTCACAAACCTGCAGAGTTATAAATGACAGCTATCGTCCAAAAATAGACTGAAGTAAGGCTGCCAAGAGGACTTGAAAGCGGGGCAGAATTGCAGGAAACCGATTTCAGGAGGTAGACTGGAATTGCATTGAAAGCATAGGAAAAGAGGCAGAACGTCCACAATGATGCACTTGGCCAAAAAGGGCGTATGCGTTTTTTCCTGAATATATTCAGGAAAAAACGCATACGCCCTTTTTGGCCAACCAAGCAAGCTTGCAAAGGAAATCTGCACTACAATGAAGTCTCACTTCCCCCCGGTCAAAAGGGCCATCTGAAAATAGTGTAAAATCCAGAAAGGCAGGACAGGCCATGGAGAACTGGGAGCCTTGTTATGCTGATGGGCGGGATGTAAATTGCCAACAGACACTCGGGAGAAGTGTATGGTGTTTCCTGAAACATCTAAAAAACAAAGCAACAGAGCCTAGGGCACTGCCACTTATGGTCCTATAGCTTAGGGAAATTAAAATCAAAAAGACACAGCCACCCCAAAGTTTGGGACGCCTCTGTTTACAAGAACCTCGTTTACAGTACAAGTTCAACATCGCAGAAAGTGAAAAATGGATAAAGAAGTTGTGGTATTTACTTACAAAGCAATATCACTCAGCAATGAAATCTATGTCATCAGGCCCTTAGCATCACAATGAGTGGATTCAGGTATGATGATTCTAACTGAAATAAGTCACACAGAAAAAGAAACATCATAAGATATCAGTAATACACGGAATGTAAACTTGGCTACACAGGAACTGAATTACAGAACAGAACAGGGTCTCAAATTTAGAAAACCAACTTATGCTTGCTTAAGGGGAAAGGTGAGTTGGGGTGCTGCATAAAACCAGAGATTGAAATGAGCACAGATAAAGTTCCTTAAGTCAAATATGGAATAGACAAGAGCTACTCCTTGCTCAACGAAATGGACTCAACACCGCATATTAAACGCGTAAGAATGTACCTGACTAGTAAGTATCTTAAAACCTATGGATTGCTATGTCTCCGAAAGAGAATCAAGCATGTGTACAGGGGCATAAACGCAGCAGTGATAGGATTGGAGAGGTTCGGTGAGCAAATGAAGACCCTTTGAAGTCATATTGCATGGTACCCATTCCACGGGTTTCAACTACCCAGGTTTAAGGTATTCTTCCTTCAGCTAAAACATGCATGTGGAACCTAGAGTATGATCAACCATGTGATTGGGAGACGTGTTCAAATATGTCTCAGTTTTCCTCCCCTGGTACTCGGGTGCAACATTCCAGACGCTTTCCTAACACTCTCCCCACTTGGAGAGTCAGCGCCTTTAACCTCCTGTTTGGCCCAGTTTGCAATTTCTGCGGAAGATGAACAGGAATAGCGAGAACCAATGAGAGGCTAGCTGGAGGTGTCTGGACGGGCAAATTTAACTCTCATTTCCCACCAGGAAGAGGAAATAACCAAAGGCTCAGCGTGCCGTACCGGAACCAGATTAGGGCCTGAAGCCATCCTGCGGTGTTGCGGCCAGCTCAAAAGAAAGCGAGTTGAAGAAAGGAGCTCAGGGGCACTGGAATTCACAAACCTGCAGAGTTATAAATGACAGCTATCGTCCAAAAATAGACTGAAGTAAGGCTGCCAAGAGGACTTGAAAGCGGGGCAGAATTGCAGGAAACCGATTTCAGGAGGTAGACTGGAATTGCATTGAAAGCATAGGAAAAGAGGCAGAACGTCCACAATGATGCACTTGGCCAAAAAGGGCGTATGCGTTTTTTCCTGAATATATTCAGGAAAAAACGCATACGCCCTTTTTGGCCAACCAAGCAAGCTTGCAAAGGAAATCTGCAATACAATGAAGTCTCACTTCCCCCCGGTCAAAAGGGCCATCTGAAAAAAGTGTAAAATCCAGAAAGGCAGGACAGGTCATGGAGAACTGGGAGCCTTGTTATGCTGATGGGCGGGATGTAAATTGCCAACAATCATTCGGGAGAAGTGTATGGTGTTTCCTGAAACATCTAAAAAACAAAGCAACAGAACCTAGGGCACTTCCACTTATGGTCCTATAGCTTAGGGAAATTAAAATCAAAAAGACACAGCCACCCCAAAGTTTGGAACGGCTCTGTTTACAAGAACCTCGTTTACAGTACAAGTTCAACATCGCAGAAAGTGAAAAATGGATAAAGAAGTTGTGGTATTTACTTACAAAGCAATATCACTCAGCAATGAAATCTGTGTCATCAGGCCCTTAGCAGCACAATGAGTGGATTCAGGTATGATGATTCTAACTGAAGTAAGTCACACAGAAAAAGAAACATCATAAGATATCAGTAATACACGGAATGTAAACTTGGCTACACAGGAACTGAATTACAGAACAGAACAGGGTCTCAAATTTAGAAAACCAACTTATGCTTGCTTAAGGGTAAAGGTGAGTTGGGGTGCTGCATAAAACCAGAGATTGAAATGAGCACAGATAAAGTTCCTTAAGTCAAATATGGAATAGACAAGAGCTACTCCTTGCTCAACGAAATGGACTCAACACCGCATATTAAACGCCTAAGAATGTACCTGACTAGTAAGTATCTTAAAACCTATGGATTGCTATGTCTCCGAAAGAGAATCAAGCATGTGTACAGGGGCATAAACGCAGCAGTGATAGGATTGGAGAGGTTCGGTGAGCAAATGAAGACCCTTTGAAGTCATATTGCATGGTACCCATTCCACGGGTTTCAACTACCCAGGTTTAAGGTATTCTTCCTTCAGCTAAAACATGCATGTGGAACCTAGAGTATGATCAACCATGTGATCGGGAGACGTGTTCAAATATGTCTCAGTTTTCCTCCCATGGTACTCGGGTGCAACATTCCAGACGCTTTACTAACACTCTCCCCACTTGGAGAGTCAGCGCCTTTAACCTCCTGTTTGGCCCAGTTTGCAATTTCTGCGGAAGATGAACAGGAATAGCGAGAACCAATGAGAGGCTAGCTGGAGGTGTCTGGACGGGCAAATTTAACTCTCATTTCCCACCAGGAAGAGGAAATAACCAAAGGCTCAGCGTGCCGTACCGGAACCAGATTAGGGCCTGAAGCCATCCTGCGGTGTTGCGGCCAGCTCAAAAGAAAGCGAGTTGAAGAAAGGAGCTCAGGGGCACTGTAATTCACAAACCTGCAGAGTTATAAATGACAGCTATCGTCCAAAAATAGACTGAAGTAAGGCTGCCAAGAGGACTTGAAAGCGGGGCAGAATTGCAGGAAACCGATTTCAGGAGGTAGACTGGAATTGCATTGAAAGCATAGGAAAAGAGGCAGAACGTCCACAATGATGCACTTGGCCAAAAAGGGCGTATGCGTTTTTTCCTGAATATATTCAGGAAAAAACGCATACGCCCTTTTTGGCCAACCAAGCAAGCTTGCAAAGGAAATCTGCACTACAATGAAGTCTCACTTCCCCCCGGTCAAAAGGGCCATCTGAAAAAAGTGTAAAATCCAGAAAGGCAGGACAGGTCATGGAGAACTGGGAGCCTTGTTATGCTGATGGGCGGGATGTAAATTGCCAACAGACACTTGGGAGAAGTGTATGGTGTTTCCTGAAACATCTAAAAAACAAAGCAACAGAACCTAGGGCACTTCCACTTATGGTCCTATAGCTTAGGGAAATTAAAATCAAAAAGACACAGCCACCTCAAAGTTTGGGACGCCTCTGTTTACAAGAACCTCGTTTACAGTACAAGTTCAACATCGCAGAAAGTGAAAAATGGATAAAGAAGTTGTGGTATTTACTTACAAAGCAATCTCACTCAGCAATGAAATCTGTGTCATCAGGCCCTTAGCAGCACAATGAGTGGATTCAGGTATGATGATTCTAACTGAAGTAAGTCACACAGAAAAAGAAACATCATAAGATATCAGTAATACACGGAATGTAAACTTGGCTACACAGGAACTGAATTACAGAACAGAACAGGGTCTCAAATTTAGAAAACCAACTTATGCTTGCTTAAGGGTAAAGGTGAGTTGTGGTGCTGCATAAAACCAGAGATTGAAATGAGCACAGATAAAGTTCCTTAAGTAAAATATGGAATAGACAAGAGCTACTCCTTGCTCAACGAAATGGACTCAACACCGCATATTAAACACCTAAGAATGTACCTGACTAGTAATTATCGTAAAACCTATGGATTGCTATGTCTCTGAAAGAGAATCAAGCATGTGTACAGGGGCATAAACGCAGCAGTGATAGGATTGGAGAGGTTCGGTGAGCAAATGAAGACCCTTTGAAGTCATATTGCATGGTACCCATTACACGGGTCTCAACTCTCCAGGTTTAAGGTATTCTTCCTTCAGCTAAAACATGCATGTGGAACCCAAGTATGATCAACCATGTGAACGGGAGACGTGTTCAAATATGTCTCAGTTTTCCTCCCCTGGTACTCGGGTGCAACATTCCAGACGCTTTACTAACACTCTCCCCACTTGGAGAGTCAGCGCCTTTAACCTCCTGCTTGGCCCAGTTTGCAATTTCTGCGGAAGATGAACAGGAATAGCGAGAACCAATGAGAGGCTAGCTGGAGGTGTCTGGACGGGCAAATTTAACTCTCATTTCCCACCAGGAAGAGGAAATAACCAAAGGCTCAGTGTGCCGTACCGGAACCAGATTAGGGCCTGAAGCCATCCTGCGGTGTTGTGGCCAGCTCAAAAGAAAGCGAGTTGAAGAAAGGAGCTCAGGGGCACTGTAATTCACAAACCTGCAGAGTTATAAATGACAGCTATCGTCCAAAAATAGACTGAAGTAAGGCTGCCAAGAGGACTTGAAAGCGGGGCAGAATTGCAGGAAACCGATTTCAGGAGGTAGACTGGAATTGCATTGAAAGCATAGGAAAAGAGGCAGAACGTCCACAATGATGCACTTGGCCAAAAAGGGCGTATGCGTTTTTTCCTGAATATATTCAGGAAAAAACGCATACGCCCTTTTTGGCCAACCAAGCAAGCTTGCAAAGGAAATCTGCACTACAATGAAGTCTCACTTCCCCCCGGTCAAAAGGGCCATCTGAAAAAAGTGTAAAATCCAGAAAGGCAGGACAGGCCATGGAGAACTGGGAGCCTTGTTATGCTGATGGGCGGGATGTAAATTGCCAACAACCACTCGGGAGAAGTGTATGGTGTTTCCTGAAACACCTAAAAAACAAAGCAACAGAACCTAGGGCACTTCCACTTATGGTCCTATAGCTTAGGGAAATTAAAATCAAAAAGACACAGCCACCCCAAAGTTTGGAACGGCTCTGTTTACAAGAACCTCGTTTACAGTACAAGTTCAACATCGCAGAAAGTGAAAAATGGATAAAGAAGTTGTGGTATTTACTTACAAAGCAATATCACTCAGCAATGAAATCTGTGTCATCAGGCCCTTAGCAGCACAATGAGTGGATTCAGGTATGATGATTCTAACTGAAGTAAGTCACACAGAAAAAGAAACATCATAAGATATCAGTAATACACGGAATGTAAACTTGGCTACACAGGAACTGAATTACAGAACAGAACAGGGTCTCAAATTTAGAAAACCAACTTATGCTTGCTTAAGGGTAAAGGTGAGTTGGGGTGCTGCATAAAACCAGAGATTGAAATGAGCACAGATAAAGTTCCTTAAGTCAAATATGGAATAGACAAGAGCTACTCCTTGCTCAATGAAATGGACTCAACACCGCATATTAAACGCCTAAGAATGTACCTGACTAGTAAGTATCTTAAAACCTATGGATTGCTATGTCTCCGAAAGAGAATCAAGCATGTGTACAGGGGCATAAACACAGCAGTGATAGGATTGGAGAGGTTCGGTGAGCAAATGAAGACCCTTTGAAGTCATATTGCATGTTTCCCATTACACGGGTCTTAACTTTCCAGGTTTAAGATATTCTTCCTTCAGCTAAAACATGCATGTGGAACCCAAGTATGATCAACCATGTGAACGGGAGACGTGTTCAAATATGTCTCAGTTTTCCTCCCCTGGTACTCGGGTGCAACATTCCAGACGCTTTACTAACACTCTCCTCACTTGGAGAGTCAGTCCCTTTAACCTCCTGTTTGGCCCAGTTTGCAATTTCTGCGGAAGATGAACAGGAATAGCGAGAACCAATGAGAGACTAGCTGGAGGTGTCTGGACGGGCAAATTTAACTCTCATTTCCCACCAGGAAGAGGAAATAACCAAAGGCTCAGCGTGCCGTGCCGGAACCAGATTAGGGCCTGAAGCCATCCTGCGGTGTTGCGGCCATGTCACAAGAAAGCGAGTTGAAGAAAGGAGCTCAGGGGCACTGTAATTCACAAACCTGCAGAGGTATAAATTACAGCTATCGTCCAAAAATAGACTGAAGTAAGGCTGCCAAGAGGACTTGAAAGCGGGGCAGAATTGCAGGAAACCGATTTCAGGAGGTAGACTGGAATTGCATTGAAAGCATAGGAAAAGAGGCAGAACGTCCACAATGATGCACTTGGCCAAAAAGGGCGTATGCGTTTTTTCCTGAATATATTCAGGAAAAAAAGCATACGCCCTTTTTGGCCAACCAAGCAAGCTTGCAAAGGAAATCTGCACTACAATGAAGTCTCACTTCCCCCCGGTCAAAAGGGCCATCTGAAAAAAGTGTAAAATCCAGAAAGGCAGGACAGGCCATGGAGAACTGGGAGCCTTGTTATGCTGATGGGCGGGATGTAAATTGCCAACAGACACTCGGGAGAAGTGTATGGTGTTTCCTGAAACATCTAAAAAACAAAGCAACAGAGCCTAGGGCACTGCCACTTATGGTCCTATAGCTTAGGGAAATTAAAATCAAAAAGACACAGCCACCCCAAAGTTTGGGACGCCTCTGTTTACAAGAACCTCGTTTACAGTACAAGTTCAACATCGCAGAAAGTGAAAAATGGATAAAGAAGTTGTGGTATTTACTTACAAAGCAATATCACTCAGCAATGAAATCTGTGTCATCAGGCCCTTAGCAGCACAATGAGTGGATTCAGGTATGATGATTCTAACTGAAGTAAGTCACACAGAAAAAGAAACATCATAAGATATCAGTAATACACGGAATGTAAACTTGGCTACACAGGAACTGAATTACAGAACAGAACAGGGTCTCAAATTTAGAAAACCAACTTATGCTTGCTTAAGGGTAAAGGTGAGTTGGGGTGCTGCATAAAACCAGAGATTGAAATGAGCACAGATAAAGTTCCTTAAGTCAAATATGGAATAGACAAGAGCTACTCCTTGCTCAACGAAATGGACTCAACACCGCATATTAAACGCCTAAGAATGTACCTGACTAGTAAGTATTGGAAAACCTATGGATTGCTATGTCTCCGAAAGAGAATCAAGCATGTGTACAGGGGCATAAACGCAGCAGTGATAGGATTGGAGAGGTTCGGTGAGCAAATGAAGACCCTTTGAAGTCATATTGCATGTTTCCCATTACACGGGTCTTAACTTTCCAGGTTTAAGATATTCTTCCTTCAGCTAAAACATGCATGTGGAACCCAAGTATGATCAACCAAGTGAATGGGAGACGTGTTCAAATATGTCTCAGTTTTCCTCCCCTGGTACTCGGGTGCAACATTCCAGACGCTTTACTAACACTCTCCTCACTTGGAGAGTCAGTCCCTTTAACCTCCTGTTTGGCCCAGTTTGCAATTTCTGCGGAAGATGAACAGGAATAGCAAGAACCAATGAGAGGCTAGCTGGAGGTGTCTGGACGGGCAAATTTAACTCTCATTTCCCACCAGGAAGAGGAAATAACCAAAGGCTCAGCGTGCCGTGCCGGAACCAGATTAGGGCCTGAAGCCATCCTGCGGTGTTGCGGCCAGCTCAAAAGAAAGCGAGTTGAAGAAAGGAGCTCAGGGGCACTGTAATTCACAAACCTGCAGAGTTATAAATGACAGCTATCGTCCAAAAATAGACTGAAGTAAGGCTGCCAAGAGGACTTGAAAGCGGGGCAGAATTGCAGGAAACCGATTTCAGGAGGTAGACTGGAATTGCATTGAAAGCATAGGAAAAGAGGCAGAACGTCCACAATGATGCACTTGGCCAAAAAGGGCGTATGCGTTTTTTCCTGAATATATTCAGGAAAAAACGCATACGCCCTTTTTGGCCAACCAAGCAAGCTTGCAAAGGAAATCTGCACTACAATGAAGTCTCAGTTCCCCCCGGTCAAAAGGGCCATCTGAAAAAAGTGTAAAATCCAGAAAGGCAGGACAGGCCATGGAGAACTGGGAGCCTTGTTATGCTGATGGGCGGGATGTAAATTGCCAACAGACACTTGGGAGAAGTGTATGGTGTTTCCTGAAACATCTAAAAAACAAAGCAACAGAACCTAGGGCACTGCCACTTATGGTCCTATAGCTTAGGGAAATTAAAATCAAAAAGACACAGCCACCCCAAAGTTTGGGACGCCTCTGTTTACAAGAACCTCGTTTATAGTACAAGTTCAACATCGCAGAAAGTGAAAAATGGATAAAGAAGTTGTGGTATTTACTTACAAAGCAATATCACTCAGCAATGAAATCTATGTCATCAGGCCCTTAGCATCACAATGAGTGGATTCAGGTATGATGATTCTAACTGTAGTAAGTCACACAGAAAAAGAAACATCATAAGATATCAGTAATACACGGAATGTAAACTTGGCTACACAGGAACTGAATTACAGAACAGAACAGGGTCTCAAATTTAGAAAACCAACTTATGCTTGCTTAAGGGTAAAGGTGAGTTGGGGTGCTGCATAAAACCAGAGATTGAAATGAGCACAGATAAAGTTCCTTAAGTCAAATATGTAATAGACAAGAGCTACTCCTTGCTCAACGAAATGGACTCAACACCGCATATTAAACGCCTAAGAATGTACCTGACTAGTAAGTATCCTAAAACCTATGGATTGCTATGTCTCCAAAAGAGAATCAAGCATGTGTACAGGGGCATAAACGCAGCAGTGATAGGATTGGAGAGGTTCGGTGAGCAAATGAAGACCCTTTGAAGTCATATTGCATGGTACCCATTACACGGGTCTCAACTCTCCAGGTTTAAGGTATTCTTCCTTCAGCTAAAACATGCATGTGGAACCCAAGTATGATCAACCATGTGAACGGGAGACGTGTTCAAATATGTCTCAGTTATCCTCCCCTGGTACTCGGGTGCAACATTCCAGATGCTTTACTAACACTCTCCCCACTTGGAGAGTCAGTCCCTTTAACCTCCTGTTTGGCCCAGTTTGCAATTTCTGCGGAAGATGAACAGGAATAGCGAGAACCAATGATAGACTAGCTGGAGGTGTCTGGATGGGCAAATTTAACTCTCATTTCCCACCAGGAAGAGGAATTAACCAAAGGCTCAGCGTGCCGTGCCAGAACCAGATTAGGGCGTGAAGACATCCTGCGGTGTTGCGGCCAGGTCATAAGAAAGCGAGTTGAAGAAAGGAGCTCAGGGGCACTGTAATTCACAAACCTGCAGAGTTATAAATGACAGCTATCGTCCAAAAATAGACTGAAGTAAGGCTGCCAAGAGGACTTGAAAGCGGGGCAGAATTGCAGGAAACCGATTTCAGGAGGTAGACTGGAATTGCATTGAAAGCATAGGAAAAGAGGCAGAACGTCCACAATGATGCACTTGGCCAAAAAGGGCGTATGCGTTTTTTCCTGAATATATTCAGGAAAAAACGCATACGCCCTTTTTGGCCAACCAAGCAAGCTTGCAAAGGAAATCTGCACTACAATGAAGTCTCACTTCCCCCCCGGTCAAAAGGGCCATCTGAAATAAGTGTAAAATCCTGAAAGGCAGGACAGGCCATGGAGAACTGGGAGCCTTGTTATGCTGATGGGCGGGATGTAAATTGCCAACAGACACTCGGGAGAAGTGTATGGTGTTTCCTGAAACATCTAAAAAACAAAGCAACAGAGCCTAGGGCACTTCCACTTATGGTCCTATAGCTTAGGGAAATTAAAATCAAAAAGACACAGCCACCCCAAAGTTTGGGACGCCTCCGTTTACAAGAACCTCGTTTACCGTACAAGTTCAATATCACAGAAAGTGAAAAATGGATAAAGAACTTGTGGTACTTACGTACAATGCAGTATCACTCAGCAATGAAATCTATGTCATCAGGCCCGTAGCAGCATAATGAGTGGATTCAGGTACGATGATTCTAGCTGAAATAAGTCACACAGAAAAAGAAACATCATAAGATATCAGTAATACACGGAATGTAAACTTGGCTACACAGGAACTGCATTCCAAAACAGAACAGGGTCTCAAATTTAGAAAACCAACTTATGCTTGCTTAAGGGGAAAGGTGAGTTGGGGTGCTGCATAAAACCAGAGATTGAAATGAGCACAGATAAAGTTCCTTAAGCCAAATATGGAATAGACAAGAGCTACTCCTTGCTCAACGAAATGGACTCAACACCCCATATTAAACGCCAAAGAATGTACCTGACTAGCAAGTATCTTAAAACCTATGGATTGCTATGTCTCCGAAAGAGAATCAAGCATGTGTACAGGGGCATAAACGCATCAGTGATAGGATTCGAGAGGTTCGGTGAACAAATGAAGACCCTTTGAAGTCATATTGCATGGTACCCATTCCACGGGTTTCAACTACCCAGGTTTAAGGTATTCTTCCTTCAGCTAAAACATGCATGTGGAACCCAGAGTATGATCAACCATGTGATCGGGAGACGTGTTCAAATATGTCTCAGTTTTCCTCCCCTGGTACTCGGGTGCAACATTCCAGACGCTTTACTAACACTCTCCTGACTTGGAGAGTCAGTCCCTTTAACCTCCTGTTTGGCCCAGTTTGCAATTTCTGCGGAAGATGAACAGGAATAGCGAGAACCAATGAGAGACTAGCTGGAGGTGTCTGGACGGGCAAATTTAACTCTCATTTCCCACCAGGAAGAGGAATTAACCAAAGGCT
Source organism: Stenella coeruleoalba (assembly GCF_951394435.1). Taxonomy (NCBI): domain Eukaryota; kingdom Metazoa; phylum Chordata; class Mammalia; order Artiodactyla; family Delphinidae; genus Stenella; species Stenella coeruleoalba. The sequence goes on from NW_027646407.1 coordinate 88,564, forward strand.
CAGCATGCCGTGCCAGAACCAGATTAGGGCCTGAAGCCATCCTGCGGTGTTGCGGCCAGCTCACAAGAAAGCGAGTTGAAGAAAGAAGCTCAGGGGCACTGTATTTCAAAAACCTGCAGAGTTATAAATGACAGCTATCGTCCAAAAATAGACTGAAGTAAGGCTGCCAAGAGGACTTGAAAGCGGGGCAGAATTGCAGGAAACCGATTTCAGGAGGTAGACTGGAATTGCATTGAAAGCATAGGAAAAGAGGCAGAACGTCCACAATGATGCACTTGGCCAAAAAGGGCGTATGCGTTTTTTCCTGAATATATTCAGGAAAAAACGCATACGCCCTTTTTGGCCAACCAAGCAAGCTTGCAAAGGAAATCTGCACTACAATGAAGTCTCACTACCCCCCAGTCAAAAGGGCCATCTGAAAAAAGTGTAAAATCCAGAAAGATAGGACAGGCCATGGAGAACTGGGAGCCTTGTTATGCTGATGGGCGGGATGTAAATTGCCAACAACCACTCGGGAGAAGTGTATGGTGTTTCCTGAAACATCTAAAAAACAAAGCAACAGAGCCTAGGGCACTTCCACTTATGGTCCTATAGCTTAGGGAATTTAAAATCAAAAAGACACAGCCACCCCAATGTTTGGAACGGCTCTGTTTACAAGAACCTCGTTTACAGTACAAGTTCAACATCGCAGAAAGTGAAAAATGGATAAAGAAGTTGTGGTATTTACTTACAAAGCAATATCACTCAGCAATGAAATCTGTGTCATCAGGCCCTTAGCAGCACAATGAGTGGATTCAGGTATTATGATTCTAACTGAAATAAGTCACACAGAAAAAGAAACATCATAAGATATCAGTAATACACGGAATGTAAACTTGGCTACACAGGAACTGAATTACAGAACAGAACAGGGTCTCAAATTTAGAAAACCAACTTATGCTTGCTTAAGGGGAAAGGTGAGTTGGGGTGCTGCATAAAACCAGAGATTGAAATGAGCACAGATAAAGTTCCTTAAGCCAAATATGGAATAGACAAGAGCTACTCCTTGCTCAACGAAATGGACTCAACACCGCATATTAAACGCCTAAGAATGTACCTGACTAGTAAGTATCTTAAAACCTATGGATTGCTATGACTCCGAAAGAGAATCAAGCATGTGTACAGGGGCATAAACGCAGCAGTGATAGGATTGGAGAGGTTCGGTGAGCAAATGAAGACCCTTTGAAGTCATATTGCATGGTACCCATTCCACGGGTTTCAACTACCAAGGTTTTAGGTATTCTTCCTTCAGCTAAAACATGCATGTGGAACCCAAGTATGATCAACCATGTGAACGGGAAACGTGTTCAAATATGTCTCAGATTTCCTCCCCTGGTACTCGGGTGCAACATTCCAGACGCTTTACTAACACTCTCCTCACTTGGAGAGTCAGTCCCTTTAACCTCCTGTTTGGCCCAGTTTGCAATTTCTGCGGAAGATGAACAGGAATAGCGAGAACCAATGAGAGACTAGCTGGAGGTGTCTGGACGGGCAAATTTAACTCTCATTTCCCACCAGGAAGAGGAAATAACCAAAGGCTCAGCGTGCCGTGCCGGAACCGGATTAGGGCCTGAAGCCATCCTGCGGTGTTGCGGCCAGGTCACAAGAAAGCGAGTTGAAGAAAGGAGCTCAGGGGCACTGTAATTCACAAACCTGCAGAGGTATAAATGACAGCTATCGTCCAAAAATAGACTGAAGTAAGGCTGCCAAGAGGACTTGAAAGCGGGGCAGAATTGCAGGAAACCGATTTCAGGAGGTAGACTGGAATTGCATTGAAAGCATAGGAAAAGAGGCAGAACGTCCACAATGATGCACTTGGCCAAAAAGGGCGTATGCGTTTTTTCCTGAATATATTCAGGAAAAAACGCATACGCCCTTTTTGGCCAACCAAGCAAGCTTGCAAAGGAAATCTTCACTACAATGAAGTCTCACTTCCCCCCGGTCAAAAGGGCCATCTGAAAAAAGTGTAAAATCCAGAAAGGCAGGACAGGCCATGGAGAACTGGGAGCCTTGTTATGCTGATTGTCGGGATGTAAATTGCCAACAGACACTCGGGAGAAGTGTATGGTGTTTCCTGAAACATCTAAAAAACAAAGCAACAGAGCCTAGGGCACTGCCACTTATGGTCCTATAGCTTAGGGAAATTAAAATCAAAAAGACACAGCCACCCCAAAGTTTGGGACGCCTCTGTTTACAAGAACCTCGTTTACAGTACAAGTTCAACATCGCAGAAAGTGAAAAATGGATAAAGAAGTTGTGGTATTTACTTACAAAGCAATATCACTCAGCAATGAAATCTGTGTCATCAGGCCCTTAGCAGCACAATGAGTGGATTCAGGTATGATGATTCTAACTGAAATAAGTCACACAGAAAAAGAAACATCATAAGATATCAGTAATACACGGAATGTAAACTTGGCTACACAGGAACTGAATTACAGAACAGAACAGGGTCTCAAATTTAGAAAACCAACTTATGCTTCCTTAAGGGTAAAGGTGAGTTGGGGTGCTGCATAAAACCAGAGATTGAAATGAGCACAGATAAAGTTCCTTAAGTCAAATATGGAATAGACAAGAGCTACTCCTTGCTCAACGAAATGGACTCAACACCGCATATTAAACGCCTAAGAATGTACCTGACTAGTAAGTATCGGAAAACCTATGGATTGCTATGTCTCCGAAAGAGAATCAAGCATGTGTACAGGGGCATAAACGCAGCAGTGATAGGATTGGAGAGGTTCGGTGAGCAAATGAAGACCCTTTGAAGTCATATTGCATGTTTCCCATTACACGGGTCTTAACTTTCCAGGTTTAAGATATTCTTCCTTCAGCTAAAACATGCATGTGGAACCCAAGTATGATCAACCAAGTGAATGGGAGACGTGTTCAAATATGTCTCAGTTTTCCTCCCCTGGTACTCGGGTGCAACATTCCAGACGCTTTACTAACACTCTCCTCACTTGGAGAGTCAGTCCCTTTAACCTCCTGTTTGGCCCAGTTTGCAATTTCTGCGGAAGATGAACAGGAATAGCAAGAACCAATGAGAGGCTAGCTGGAGGTGTCTGGACGGGCAAATTTAACTCTCATTTCCCACCAGGAAGAGGAAATAACCAAAGGCTCAGCGTGCCGTACCGGAACCAGATTAGGGCCTGAAGCCATCCTGCGGTGTTGCGGCCAGCTCAAAAGAAAGCGAGTTGAAGAAAGGAGCTCAGGGGCACTGTAATTCACAAACCTGCAGAGTTATAAATGACAGCTATCGTCCAAAAATAGACTGAAGTAAGGCTGCCAAGAGGACTTGAAAGCGGGGCAGAATTGCAGGAAACCGATTTCAGGAGGTAGACTGGAATTGCATTGAAAGCATAGGAAAAGAGGCAGAACGTCCACAATGATGCACTTGGCCAAAAAGGGCGTATGCGTTTTTTCCTGAATATATTCAGGAAAAAACGCATACGCCCTTTTTGGCCAACCAAGCAAGCTTGCAAAGGAAATCTGCACTACAATGAAGTCTCAGTTCCCCCCGGTCAAAAGGGCCATCTGAAAAAAGTGTAAAATCCAGAAAGGCAGGACAGGCCATGGAGAACTGGGAGCCTTGTTATGCTGATGGGCGGGATGTAAATTGCCAACAGACACTCGGGAGAAGTGTATGGTGTTTCCTGAAACATCTAAAAAACAAAGCAACAGAGCCTAGGGCACTGCCACTTATGGTCCTATAGCTTAGGGAAATTAAAATCAAAAAGACACAGCCACCCCAAAGTTTGGGACGCCTCTGTTTACAAGAACCTCGTTTACAGTACAAGTTCAACATCGCAGAAAGTGAAAAATGGATAAAGAAGTTGTGGTATTTACTTACAAAGCAATATCACTCAGCAATGAAATCTATGTCATCAGGCCCTTAGCATCACAATGAGTGGATTCAGGTATGATGATTCTAACTGTAGTAAGTCACACAGAAAAAGAAACATCATAAGATATCAGTAATACACGGAATGTAAACTTGGCTACACAGGAACTGAATTACAGAACAGAACAGGGTCTCAAATTTAGAAAACCAACTTATGCTTGCTTAAGGGTAAAGGTGAGTTGGGGTGCTGCATAAAACCAGAGATTGAAATGAGCACAGATAAAGTTCCTTAAGTCAAATATGTAATAGACAAGAGCTACTCCTTGCTCAACGAAATGGACTCAACACCGCATATTAAACGCCTAAGAATGTACCTGACTAGTAAGTATCCTAAAACCTATGGATTGCTATGTCTCCAAAAGAGAATCAAGCATGTGTACAGGGGCATAAACGCAGCAGTGATAGGATTGGAGAGGTTCGGTGAGCAAATGAAGACCCTTTGAAGTCATATTGCATGGTACCCATTACACGGGTCTCAACTCTCCAGGTTTAAGGTATTCTTCCTTCAGCTAAAACATGCATGTGGAACCCAAGTATGATCAACCATGTGAACGGGAGACGTGTTCAAATATGTCTCAGTTATCCTCCCCTGGTACTCGGGTGCAACATTCCAGATGCTTTACTAACACTCTCCCCACTTGGAGAGTCAGTCCCTTTAACCTCCTGTTTGGCCCAGTTTGCAATTTCTGCGGAAGATGAACAGGAATAGCGAGAACCAATGAGAGACTAGCTGGAGGTGTCTGGATGGGCAAATTTAACTCTCATTTCCCACCAGGAAGAGGAATTAACCAAAGGCTCAGCGTGCCGTGCCAGAACCAGATTAGGGCGTGAAGACATCCTGCGGTGTTGCGGCCAGGTCATAAGAAAGCGAGTTGAAGAAAGGAGCTCAGGGGCACTGTAATTCACAAACCTGCAGAGTTATAAATGACAGCTATCGTCCAAAAATAGACTGAAGTAAGGCTGCCAAGAGGACTTGAAAGCGGGGCAGAATTGCAGGAAACCGATTTCAGGAGGTAGACTGGAATTGCATTGAAAGCATAGGAAAAGAGGCAGAACGTCCACAATGATGCACTTGGCCAAAAAGGGCGTATGCGTTTTTTCCTGAATATATTCAGGAAAAAACGCATACGCCCTTTTTGGCCAACCAAGCAAGCTTGCAAAGGAAATCTGCACTACAATGAAGTCTCACTTCCCCCCCGGTCAAAAGGGCCATCTGAAAAAAGTGTAAAATCCTGAAAGGCAGGACAGGCCATGGAGAACTGGGAGCCTTGTTATGCTGATGGGCGGGATGTAAATTGCCAACAGACACTCGGGAGAAGTGTATGGTGTTTCCTGAAACATCTAAAAAACAAAGCAACAGAGCCTAGGGCACTTCCACTTATGGTCCTATAGCTTAGGGAAATTAAAATCAAAAAGACACAGCCACCCCAAAGTTTGGAACGGCTCTGTTTACAAGAACCTCGTTTACAGTACAAGTTCAACATCGCAGAAAGTGAAAAATGGATAAAGAAGTTGTGGTATTTACTTACAAAGCAATATCACTCAGCAATGAAATCTGTGTCATCAGGCCCTTAGCAGCACAATGAGTGGATTCAGGTATGATGATTCTAACTGAAGTAAGTCACACAGAAAAAGAAACATCATAAGATATCAGTAATACACGGAATGTAAACTTGGCTACACAGGAACTGAATTACAGAACAGAACAGGGTCTCAAATTTAGAAAACCAACTTATGCTTGCTTAAGGGTAAAGGTGAGTTGGGGTGCTGCATAAAACCAGAGATTGAAATGAGCACAGATAAAGTTCCTTAAGTCAAATATGGAATAGACAAGAGCTACTCCTTGCTCAATGAAATGGACTCAACACCGCATATTAAACGCCTAAGAATGTACCTGACTAGTAAGTATCTTAAAACCTATGGATTGCTATGTCTCCGAAAGAGAATCAAGCATGTGTACAGGGGCATAAACACAGCAGTGATAGGATTGGAGAGGTTCGGTGAGCAAATGAAGACCCTTTGAAGTCATATTGCATGTTTCCCATTACACGGGTCTTAACTTTCCAGGTTTAAGATATTCTTCCTTCAGCTAAAACATGCATGTGGAACCCAAGTATGATCAACCATGTGAACGGGAGACGTGTTCAAATATGTCTCAGTTTTCCTCCCATGGTACTCGGGTGCAACATTCCAGACGCTTTACTAACACTCTCCTCACTTGGAGAGTCAGTCCCTTTAACCTCCTGTTTGGCCCAGTTTGCAATTTCTGCGGAAGATGAACAGGAATAGCGAGAACCAATGAGAGACTAGCTGGAGGTGTCTGGACGGGCAAATTTAACTCTCATTTCCCACCAGGAAGAGGAAATAACCAAAGGCTCAGCGTGCCGTGCCGGAACCAGATTAGGGCCTGAAGCCATCCTGCGGTGTTGCGGCCATGTCACAAGAAAGCGAGTTGAAGAAAGGAGCTCAGGGGCACTGTAATTCACAAACCTGCAGAGGTATAAATTACAGATATCGTCCAAAAATAGACTGAAGTAAGGCTGCCAAGAGGACTTGAAAGCGGGGCAGAATTGCAGGAAACCGATTTCAGGAGGTAGACTGGAATTGCATTGAAAGCATAGGAAAAGAGGCAGAACGTCCACAATGATGCACTTGGCCAAAAAGGGCGTATGCGTTTTTTCCTGAATATATTCAGGAAAAAAAGCATACGCCCTTTTTGGCCAACCAAGCAAGCTTGCAAAGGAAATCTGCACTACAATGAAGTCTCACTTCCCCCCGGTCAAAAGGGCCATCTGAAAAAAGTGTAAAATCCAGAAAGGCAGGACAGGCCATGGAGAACTGGGAGCCTTGTTATGCTGATGGGCGGGATGTAAATTGCCAACAGACACTCGGGAGAAGTGTATGGTGTTTCCTGAAACATCTAAAAAACAAAGCAACAGAGCCTAGGGCACTGCCACTTATGGTCCTATAGCTTAGGGAAATTAAAATCAAAAAGACACAGCCACCCCAAAGTTTGGGACGCCTCTGTTTACAAGAACCTCGTTTACAGTACAAGTTCAACATCGCAGAAAGTGAAAAATGGATAAAGAAGTTGTGGTATTTACTTACAAAGCAATATCACTCAGCAATGAAATCTGTGTCATCAGGCCCTTAGCAGCACAATGAGTGGATTCAGGTATGATGATTCTAACTGAAGTAAGTCACACAGAAAAAGAAACATCATAAGATATCAGTAATACACGGAATGTAAACTTGGCTACACAGGAACTGAATTACAGAACAGAACAGGGTCTCAAATTTAGAAAACCAACTTATGCTTGCTTAAGGGTAAAGGTGAGTTGGGGTGCTGCATAAAACCAGAGATTGAAATGAGCACAGATAAAGTTCCTTAAGTCAAATATGGAATAGACAAGAGCTACTCCTTGCTCAACGAAATGGACTCAACACCGCATATTAAACGCCTAAGAATGTACCTGACTAGTAAGTATCGGAAAACCTATGGATTGCTATGTCTCCGAAAGAGAATCAAGCATGTGTACAGGGGCATAAACGCAGCAGTGATAGGATTGGAGAGGTTCGGTGAGCAAATGAAGACCCTTTGAAGTCATATTGCATGTTTCCCATTACACGGGTCTTAACTTTCCAGGTTTAAGATATTCTTCCTTCAGCTAAAACATGCATGTGGAACCCAAGTATGATCAACCAAGTGAATGGGAGACGTGTTCAAATATGTCTCAGTTTTCCTCCCCTGGTACTCGGGTGCAACATTCCAGACGCTTTACTAACACTCTCCTCACTTGGAGAGTCAGTCCCTTTAACCTCCTGTTTGGCCCAGTTTGCAATTTCTGCGGAAGATGAACAGGAATAGCAAGAACCAATGAGAGGCTAGCTGGAGGTGTCTGGACGGGCAAATTTAACTCTCATTTCCCACCAGGAAGAGGAAATAACCAAAGGCTCAGCGTGCCGTGCCGGAACCAGATTAGGGCCTGAAGCCATCCTGCGGTGTTGCGGCCAGCTCAAAAGAAAGCGAGTTGAAGAAAGGAGCTCAGGGGCACTGTAATTCACAAACCTGCAGAGTTATAAATGACAGCTATCGTCCAAAAATAGACTGAAGTAAGGCTGCCAAGAGGACTTGAAAGCGGGGCAGAATTGCAGGAAACCGATTTCAGGAGGTAGACTGGAATTGCATTGAAAGCATAGGAAAAGAGGCAGAACGTCCACAATGATGCACTTGGCCAAAAAGGGCGTATGCGTTTTTTCCTGAATATATTCAGGAAAAAACGCATACGCCCTTTTTGGCCAACCAAGCAAGCTTGCAAAGGAAATCTGCACTACAATGAAGTCTCAGTTCCCCCCGGTCAAAAGGGCCATCTGAAAAAAGTGTAAAATCCAGAAAGGCAGGACAGGCCATGGAGAACTGGGAGCCTTGTTATGCTGATGGGCGGGATGTAAATTGCCAACAGACACTTGGGAGAAGTGTATGGTGTTTCCTGAAACATCTAAAAAACAAAGCAACAGAGCCTAGGGCACTGCCACTTATGGTCCTATAGCTTAGGGAAATTAAAATCAAAAAGACACAGCCACCCCAAAGTTTGGGACGCCTCTGTTTACAAGAACCTCGTTTATAGTACAAGTTCAACATCGCAGAAAGTGAAAAATGGATAAAGAAGTTGTGGTATTTACTTACAAAGCAATATCACTCAGCAATGAAATCTATGTCATCAGGCCCTTAGCATCACAATGAGTGGATTCAGGTATGATGATTCTAACTGTAGTAAGTCACACAGAAAAAGAAACATCATAAGATATCAGTAATACACGGAATGTAAACTTGGCTACACAGGAACTGAATTACAGAACAGAACAGGGTCTCAAATTTAGAAAACCAACTTATGCTTGCTTAAGGGTAAAGGTGAGTTGGGGTGCTGCATAAAACCAGAGATTGAAATGAGCACAGATAAAGTTCCTTAAGTCAAATATGTAATAGACAAGAGCTACTCCTTGCTCAACGAAATGGACTCAACACCGCATATTAAACGCCTAAGAATGTACCTGACTAGTAAGTATCCTAAAACCTATGGATTGCTATGTCTCCAAAAGAGAATCAAGCATGTGTACAGGGGCATAAACGCAGCAGTGATAGGATTGGAGAGGTTCGGTGAGCAAATGAAGACCCTTTGAAGTCATATTGCATGGTACCCATTACACGGGTCTCAACTCTCCAGGTTTAAGGTATTCTTCCTTCAGCTAAAACATGCATGTGGAACCCAAGTATGATCAACCATGTGAACGGGAGACGTGTTCAAATATGTCTCAGTTATCCTCCCCTGGTACTCGGGTGCAACATTCCAGATGCTTTACTAACACTCTCCCCACTTGGAGAGTCAGTCCCTTTAACCTCCTGTTTGGCCCAGTTTGCAATTTCTGCGGAAGATGAACAGGAATAGCGAGAACCAATGAGAGACTAGCTGGAGGTGTCTGGATGGGCAAATTTAACTCTCATTTCCCACCAGGAAGAGGAATTAACCAAAGGCTCAGCGTGCCGTGCCAGAACCAGATTAGGGCGTGAAGACATCCTGCGGTGTTGCGGCCAGGTCATAAGAAAGCGAGTTGAAGAAAGGAGCTCAGGGGCACTGTAATTCACAAACCTGCAGAGTTATAAATGACAGCTATCGTCCAAAAATAGACTGAAGTAAGGCTGCCAAGAGGACTTGAAAGCGGGGCAGAATTGCAGGAAACCGATTTCAGGAGGTAGACTGGAATTGCATTGAAAGCATAGGAAAAGAGGCAGAACGTCCACAATGATGCACTTGGCCAAAAAGGGCGTATGCGTTTTTTCCTGAATATATTCAGGAAAAAACGCATACGCCCTTTTTGGCCAACCAAGCAAGCTTGCAAAGGAAATCTGCACTACAATGAAGTCTCACTTCCCCCCCGGTCAAAAGGGCCATCTGAAAAAAGTGTAAAATCCTGAAAGGCAGGACAGGCCATGGAGAACTGGGAGCCTTGTTATGCTGATGGGCGGGATGTAAATTGCCAACAGACACTCGGGAGAAGTGTATGGTGTTTCCTGAAACATCTAAAAAACAAAGCAACAGAGCCTAGGGCACTTCCACTTATGGTCCTATAGCTTAGGGAAATTAAAATCAAAAAGACACAGCCACCCCAAAGTTTGGAACGGCTCTGTTTACAAGAACCTCGTTTACAGTACAAGTTCAACATCGCAGAAAGTGAAAAATGGATAAAGAAGTTGTGGTATTTACTTACAAAGCAATATCACTCAGCAATGAAATCTGTGTCATCAGGCCCTTAGCAGCACAATGAGTGGATTCAGGTATGATGATTCTAACTGAAGTAAGTCACACAGAAAAAGAAACATCATAAGATATCAGTAATACACGGAATGTAAACTTGGCTACACAGGAACTGAATTACAGAACAGAACAGGGTCTCAAATTTAGAAAACCAACTTATGCTTGCTTAAGGGTAAAGGTGAGTTGGGGTGCTGCATAAAACCAGAGATTGAAATGAGCACAGATAAAGTTCCTTAAGTCAAATATGGAATAGACAAGAGCTACTCCTTGCTCAATGAAATGGACTCAACACCGCATATTAAACGCCTAAGAATGTACCTGACTAGTAAGTATCTTAAAACCTATGGATTGCTATGTCTCCGAAAGAGAATCAAGCATGTGTACAGGGGCATAAACACAGCAGTGATAGGATTGGAGAGGTTCGGTGAGCAAATGAAGACCCTTTGAAGTCATATTGCATGTTTCCCATTACTCGGGTCTTAACTTTCCAGGTTTAAGATATTCTTCCTTCAGCTAAAACATGCATGTGGAACCCAAGTATGATCAACCATGTGAACGGGAGACGTGTTCAAATATGTCTCAGTTTTCCTCCCATGGTACTCGGGTGCAACATTCCAGACGCTTTACTAACACTCTCCTCACTTGGAGAGTCAGTCCCTTTAACCTCCTGTTTGGCCCAGTTTGCAATTTCTGCGGAAGATGAACAGGAATAGCGAGAACCAATGAGAGACTAGCTGGAGGTGTCTGGACGGGCAAATTTAACTCTCATTTCCCACCAGGAAGAGGAAATAACCAAAGGCTCAGCGTGCCGTGCCGGAACCAGATTAGGGCCTGAAGCCATCCTGCGGTGTTGCGGCCATGTCACAAGAAAGCGAGTTGAAGAAAGGAGCTCAGGGGCACTGTAATTCACAAACCTGCAGAGGTATAAATTACAGCTATCGTCCAAAAATAGACTGAAGTAAGGCTGCCAAGAGGACTTGAAAGCGGGGCAGAATTGCAGGAAACCGATTTCAGGAGGTAGACTGGAATTGCATTGAAAGCATAGGAAAAGAGGCAGAACGTCCACAATGATGCACTTGGCCAAAAAGGGCGTATGCGTTTTTTCCTGAATATATTCAGGAAAAAAAGCATACGCCCTTTTTGGCCAACCAAGCAAGCTTGCAAAGGAAATCTGCACTACAATGAAGTCTCACTTCCCCCCGGTCAAAAGGGCCATCTGAAAAAAGTGTAAAATCCAGAAAGGCAGGACAGGCCATGGAGAACTGGGAGCCTTGTTATGCTGATGGGCGGGATGTAAATTGCCAACAGACACTCGGGAGAAGTGTATGGTGTTTCCTGAAACATCTAAAAAACAAAGCAACAGAGCCTAGGGCACTGCCACTTATGGTCCTATAGCTTAGGGAAATTAAAATCAAAAAGACACAGCCACCCCAAAGTTTGGGACGCCTCTGTTTACAAGAACCTCGTTTACAGTACAAGTTCAACATCGCAGAAAGTGAAAAATGGATAAAGAAGTTGTGGTATTTACTTACAAAGCAATATCACTCAGCAATGAAATCTGTGTCATCAGGCCCTTAGCAGCACAATGAGTGGATTCAGGTATGATGATTCTAACTGAAGTAAGTCACACAGAAAAAGAAACATCATAAGATATCAGTAATACACGGAATGTAAACTTGGCTACACAGGAACTGAATTACAGAACAGAACAGGGTCTCAAATTTAGAAAACCAACTTATGCTTGCTTAAGGGTAAAGGTGAGTTGGGGTGCTGCATAAAACCAGAGATTGAAATGAGCACAGATAAAGTTCCTTAAGTCAAATATGGAATAGACAAGAGCTACTCCTTGCTCAACGAAATGGACTCAACACCGCATATTAAACGCCTAAGAATGTACCTGACTAGTAAGTATCGGAAAACCTATGGATTGCTATGTCTCCGAAAGAGAATCAAGCATGTGTACAGGGGCATAAACGCAGCAGTGATAGGATTGGAGAGGTTCGGTGAGCAAATGAAGACCCTTTGAAGTCATATTGCATGTTTCCCATTACACGGGTCTTAACTTTCCAGGTTTAAGATATTCTTCCTTCAGCTAAAACATGCATGTGGAACCCAAGTATGATCAACCAAGTGAATGGGAGACGTGTTCAAATATGTCTCAGTTTTCCTCCCCTGGTACTCGGGTGCAACATTCCAGACGCTTTACTAACACTCTCCTCACTTGGAGAGTCAGTCCCTTTAACCTCCTGTTTGGCCCAGTTTGCAATTTCTGCGGAAGATGAACAGGAATAGCAAGAACCAATGAGAGGCTAGCTGGAGGTGTCTGGACGGGCAAATTTAACTCTCATTTCCCACCAGGAAGAGGAAATAACCAAAGGCTCAGCGTGCCGTGCCGGAACCAGATTAGGGCCTGAAGCCATCCTGCGGTGTTGCGGCCAGCTCAAAAGAAAGCGAGTTGAAGAAAGGAGCTCAGGGGCACTGTAATTCACAAACCTGCAGAGTTATAAATGACAGCTATCGTCCAAAAATAGACTGAAGTAAGGCTGCCAAGAGGACTTGAAAGCGGGGCAGAATTGCAGGAAACCGATTTCAGGAGGTAGACTGGAATTGCATTGAAAGCATAGGAAAAGAGGCAGAACGTCCACAATGATGCACTTGGCCAAAAAGGGCGTATGCGTTTTTTCCTGAATATATTCAGGAAAAAACGCATACGCCCTTTTTGGCCAACCAAGCAAGCTTGCAAAGGAAATCTGCACTACAATGAAGTCTCAGTTCCCCCCGGTCAAAAGGGCCATCTGAAAAAAGTGTAAAATCCAGAAAGGCAGGACAGGCCATGGAGAACTGGGAGCCTTGTTATGCTGATGGGCGGGATGTAAATTGCCAACAGACACTCGGGAGAAGTGTATGGTGTTTCCTGAAACATCTAAAAAACAAAGCAACAGAGCCTAGGGCACTGCCACTTATGGTCCTATAGCTTAGGGAAATTAAAATCAAAAAGACACAGCCACCCCAAAGTTTGGGACGCCTCTGTTTACAAGAACCTCGTTTACAGTACAAGTTCAACATCGCAGAAAGTGAAAAATGGATAAAGAAGTTGTGGTATTTACTTACAAAGCAATATCACTCAGCAATGAAATCTATGTCATCAGGCCCTTAGCATCACAATGAGTGGATTCAGGTATGATGATTCTAACTGTAGTAAGTCACACAGAAAAAGAAACATCATAAGATATCAGTAATACACGGAATGTAAACTTGGCTACACAGGAACTGAATTACAGAACAGAACAGGGTCTCAAATTTAGAAAACCAACTTATGCTTGCTTAAGGGTAAAGGTGAGTTGGGGTGCTGCATAAAACCAGAGATTGAAATGAGCACAGATAAAGTTCCTTAAGTCAAATATGTAATAGACAAGAGCTACTCCTTGCTCAACGAAATGGACTCAACACCGCATATTAAACGCCTAAGAATGTACCTGACTAGTAAGTATCCTAAAACCTATGGATTGCTATGTCTCCAAAAGAGAATCAAGCATGTGTACAGGGGCATAAACGCAGCAGTGATAGGATTGGAGAGGTTCGGTGAGCAAATGAAGACCCTTTGAAGTCATATTGCATGGTACCCATTACACGGGTCTCAACTCTCCAGGTTTAAGGTATTCTTCCTTCAGCTAAAACATGCATGTGGAACCCAAGTATGATCAACCATGTGAACGGGAGACGTGTTCAAATATGTCTCAGTTATCCTCCCCTGGTACTCGGGTGCAACATTCCAGATGCTTTACTAACACTCTCCCCACTTGGAGAGTCAGTCCCTTTAACCTCCTGTTTGGCCCAGTTTGCAATTTCTGCGGAAGATGAACAGGAATAGCGAGAACCAATGAGAGACTAGCTGGAGGTGTCTGGATGGGCAAATTTAACTCTCATTTCCCACCAGGAAGAGGAATTAACCAAAGGCTCAGCGTGCCGTGCCAGAACCAGATTAGGGCGTGAAGACATCCTGCGGTGTTGCGGCCAGGTCATAAGAAAGCGAGTTGAAGAAAGGAGCTCAGGGGCACTGTAATTCACAAACCTGCAGAGTTATAAATGACAGCTATCGTCCAAAAATAGACTGAAGTAAGGCTGCCAAGAGGACTTGAAAGCGGGGCAGAATTGCAGGAAACCGATTTCAGGAGGTAGACTGGAATTGCATTGAAAGCATAGGAAAAGAGGCAGAACGTCCACAATGATGCACTTGGCCAAAAAGGGCGTATGCGTTTTTTCCTGAATATATTCAGGAAAAAACGCATACGCCCTTTTTGGCCAACCAAGCAAGCTTGCAAAGGAAATCTGCACTACAATGAAGTCTCACTTCCCCCCCGGTCAAAAGGGCCATCTGAAAAAAGTGTAAAATCCTGAAAGGCAGGACAGGCCATGGAGAACTGGGAGCCTTGTTATGCTGATGGGCGGGATGTAAATTGCCAACAGACACTCGGGAGAAGTGTATGGTGTTTCCTGAAACATCTAAAAAACAAAGCAACAGAGCCTAGGGCACTTCCACTTATGGTCCTATAGCTTAGGGAAATTAAAATCAAAAAGACACAGCCACCCCAAAGTTTGGAACGGCTCTGTTTACAAGAACCTCGTTTACAGTACAAGTTCAACATCGCAGAAAGTGAAAAATGGATAAAGAAGTTGTGGTATTTACTTACAAAGCAATATCACTCAGCAATGAAATCTGTGTCATCAGGCCCTTAGCAGCACAATGAGTGGATTCAGGTATGATGATTCTAACTGAAGTAAGTCACACAGAAAAAGAAACATCATAAGATATCAGTAATACACGGAATGTAAACTTGGCTACACAGGAACTGAATTACAGAACAGAACAGGGTCTCAAATTTAGAAAACCAACTTATGCTTGCTTAAGGGTAAAGGTGAGTTGGGGTGCTGCATAAAACCAGAGATTGAAATGAGCACAGATAAAGTTCCTTAAGTCAAATATGGAATAGACAAGAGCTACTCCTTGCTCAATGAAATGGACTCAACACCGCATATTAAACGCCTAAGAATGTACCTGACTAGTAAGTATCTTAAAACCTATGGATTGCTATGTCTCCGAAAGAGAATCAAGCATGTGTACAGGGGCATAAACACAGCAGTGATAGGATTGGAGAGGTTCGGTGAGCAAATGAAGACCCTTTGAAGTCATATTGCATGTTTCCCATTACACGGGTCTTAACTTTCCAGGTTTAAGATATTCTTCCTTCAGCTAAAACATGCATGTGGAACCCAAGTATGATCAACCATGTGAACGGGAGACGTGTTCAAATATGTCTCAGTTTTCCTCCCATGGTACTCGGGTGCAACATTCCAGACGCTTTACTAACACTCTCCTCACTTGGAGAGTCAGTCCCTTTAACCTCCTGTTTGGCCCAGTTTGCAATTTCTGCGGAAGATGAACAGGAATAGCGAGAACCAATGAGAGACTAGCTGGAGGTGTCTGGACGGGCAAATTTAACTCTCATTTCCCACCAGGAAGAGGAAATAACCAAAGGCTCAGCGTGCCGTGCCGGAACCAGATTAGGGCCTGAAGCCATCCTGCGGTGTTGCGGCCATGTCACAAGAAAGCGAGTTGAAGAAAGGAGCTCAGGGGCACTGTAATTCACAAACCTGCAGAGGTATAAATGACAGCTATCGTCCAAAAATAGACTGAAGTAAGGCTGCCAAGAGGACTTGAAAGCGGGGCAGAATTGCAGGAAACCGATTTCAGGAGGTAGACTGGAATTGCATTGAAAGCATAGGAAAAGAGGCAGAACGTCCACAATGATGCACTTGGCCAAAAAGGGCGTATGCGTTTTTTCCTGAATATATTCAGGAAAAAACGCATACGCCCTTTTTGGCCAACCAAGCAAGCTTGCAAAGGAAATCTGCACTACAATGAAGTCTCACTTCCCCCCGGTCAAAAGGGCCATCTGAAAAAAGTGTAAAATCCAGAAAGGCAGGACAGGCCATGGAGAACTGGGAGCCTTGTTATGCTGATTGTCGGGATGTAAATTGCCAACAGACACTCGGGAGAAGTGTATGGTGTTTCCTGAAACATCTAAAAAACAAAGCAACAGAGCCTAGGGCACTGCCACTTATGGTCCTATAGCTTAGGGAAATTAAAATCAAAAAGACACAGCCACCCCAAAGTTTGGGACGCCTCTGTTTACAAGAACCTCGTTTACAGTACAAGTTCAACATCGCAGAAAGTGAAAAATGGATAAAGAAGTTGTGGTATTTACTTACAAAGCAATATCACTCAGCAATGAAATCTGTGTCATCAGGCCCTTAGCAGCACAATGAGTGGATTCAGGTATGATGATTCTAACTGAAATAAGTCACACAGAAAAAGAAACATCATAAGATATCAGTAATACACGGAATGTAAACTTGGCTACACAGGAACTGAATTACAGAACAGAACAGGGTCTCAAATTTAGAAAACCAACTTATGCTTCCTTAAGGGTAAAGGTGAGTTGGGGTGCTGCATAAAACCAGAGATTGAAATGAGCACAGATAAAGTTCCTTAAGTCAAATATGGAATAGACAAGAGCTACTCCTTGCTCAACGAAATGGACTCAACACCGCATATTAAACGCCTAAGAATGTACCTGACTAGTAAGTATCGGAAAACCTATGGATTGCTATGTCTCCGAAAGAGAATCAAGCATGTGTACAGGGGCATAAACGCAGCAGTGATAGGATTGGAGAGGTTCGGTGAGCAAATGAAGACCCTTTGAAGTCATATTGCATGTTTCCCATTACACGGGTCTTAACTTTCCAGGTTTAAGATATTCTTCCTTCAGCTAAAACATGCATGTGGAACCCAAGTATGATCAACCAAGTGAATGGGAGACGTGTTCAAATATGTCTCAGTTTTCCTCCCCTGGTACTCGGGTGCAACATTCCAGACGCTTTACTAACACTCTCCTCACTTGGAGAGTCAGTCCCTTTAACCTCCTGTTTGGCCCAGTTTGCAATTTCTGCGGAAGATGAACAGGAATAGCAAGAACCAATGAGAGGCTAGCTGGAGGTGTCTGGACGGGCAAATTTAACTCTCATTTCCCACCAGGAAGAGGAAATAACCAAAGGCTCAGCGTGCCGTGCCGGAACCAGATTAGG
Source organism: Stenella coeruleoalba (assembly GCF_951394435.1). NCBI lineage: Eukaryota > Metazoa > Chordata > Mammalia > Artiodactyla > Delphinidae > Stenella > Stenella coeruleoalba. Next base: position 105,964 of record NW_027646407.1, read on the forward strand.
GTCTGAAGCCATCCTGCGGTGTTGCGGCCAGCTCAAAAGAAAGCGAGTTGAAGAAAGGAGCTCAGGGGCACTGTAATTCACAAACCTGCAGAGTTATAAATGACAGCTATCGTCCAAAAATAGACTGAAGTAAGGCTGCCAAGAGGACTTGAAAGCGGGGCAGAATTGCAGGAAACCGATTTCAGGAGGTAGACTGGAATTGCATTGAAAGCATAGGAAAAGAGGCAGAACGTCCACAATGATGCACTTGGCCAAAAAGGGCGTATGCGTTTTTTCCTGAATATATTCAGGAAAAAACGCATACGCCCTTTTTGGCCAACCAAGCAAGCTTGCAAAGGAAATCTGCACTACAATGAAGTCTCAGTTCCCCCCGGTCAAAAGGGCCATCTGAAAAAAGTGTAAAATCCAGAAAGGCAGGACAGGCCATGGAGAACTGGGAGCCTTGTTATGCTGATGGGCGGGATGTAAATTGCCAACAGACACTCGGGAGAAGTGTATGGTGTTTCCTGAAACATCTAAAAAACAAAGCAACAGAGCCTAGGGCACTGCCACTTATGGTCCTATAGCTTAGGGAAATTAAAATCAAAAAGACACAGCCACCCCAAAGTTTGGGACGCCTCTGTTTACAAGAACCTCATTTACAGTACAAGTTCAACATCGCAGAAAGTGAAAAATGGATAAAGAAGTTGTGGTATTTACTTACAAAGCAATATCACTCAGCAATGAAATCTATGTCATCAGGCCCTTAGCATCACAATGAGTGGATTCAGGTATGATGATTCTAACTGTAGTAAGTCACACAGAAAAAGAAACATCATAAGATATCAGTAATACACGGAATGTAAACTTGGCTACACAGGAACTGAATTACAGAACAGAACAGGGTCTCAAATTTAGAAAACCAACTTATGCTTGCTTAAGGGTAAAGGTGAGTTGGGGTGCTGCATAAAACCAGAGATTGAAATGAGCACAGATAAAGTTCCTTAAGTCAAATATGTAATAGACAAGAGCTACTCCTTGCTCAACGAAATGGACTCAACACCGCATATTAAACGCCTAAGAATGTACCTGACTAGTAAGTATCCTAAAACCTATGGATTGCTATGTCTCCAAAAGAGAATCAAGCATGTGTACAGGGGCATAAACGCAGCAGTGATAGGATTGGAGAGGTTCGGTGAGCAAATGAAGACCCTTTGAAGTCATATTGCATGGTACCCATTACACGGGTCTCAACTCTCCAGGTTTAAGGTATTCTTCCTTCAGCTAAAACATGCATGTGGAACCCAAGTATGATCAACCATGTGAACGGGAGACGTGTTCAAATATGTCTCAGTTATCCTCCCCTGGTACTCGGGTGCAACATTCCAGATGCTTTACTAACACTCTCCCCACTTGGAGAGTCAGTCCCTTTAACCTCCTGTTTGGCCCAGTTTGCAATTTCTGCGGAAGATGAACAGGAATAGCGAGAACCAATGAGAGACTAGCTGGAGGTGTCTGGATGGGCAAATTTAACTCTCATTTCCCACCAGGAAGAGGAATTAACCAAAGGCTCAGCGTGCCGTGCCAGAACCAGATTAGGGCGTGAAGACATCCTGCGGTGTTGCGGCCAGGTCATAAGAAAGCGAGTTGAAGAAAGGAGCTCAGGGGCACTGTAATTCACAAACCTGCAGAGTTATAAATGACAGCTATCGTCCAAAAATAGACTGAAGTAAGGCTGCCAAGAGGACTTGAAAGCGGGGCAGAATTGCAGGAAACCGATTTCAGGAGGTAGACTGGAATTGCATTGAAAGCATAGGAAAAGAGGCAGAACGTCCACAATGATGCACTTGGCCAAAAAGGGCGTATGCGTTTTTTCCTGAATATATTCAGGAAAAAACGCATACGCCCTTTTTGGCCAACCAAGCAAGCTTGCAAAGGAAATCTGCACTACAATGAAGTCTCACTTCCCCCCCGGTCAAAAGGGCCATCTGAAAAAAGTGTAAAATCCTGAAAGGCAGGACAGGCCATGGAGAACTGGGAGCCTTGTTATGCTGATGGGCGGGATGCAAATTGCCAACAGACACTCGGGAGAAGTGTATGGTGTTTCCTGAAACATCTAAAAAACAAAGCAACAGAGCCTAGGGCACTTCCACTTATGGTCCTATAGCTTAGGGAAATTAAAATCAAAAAGACACAGCCACCCCAAAGTTTGGGACCCCTCCGTTTACAAGAACCTCGTTTACCGTACAAGTTCAATATCACAGAAAGTGAAAAATGGATAAAGAACTTGTGGTACTTACGTACAATGCAGTATCACTCAGCAATGAAATCTATGTCATCAGGCCCGTAGCAGCATAATGAGTGGATTCAGGTACGATGATTCTAGCTGAAATAAGTCACACAGAAAAAGAAACATCATAAGATATCAGTAATACACGGAATGTAAACTTGGCTACACAGGAACTGCATTCCAAAACAGAACAGGGTCTCAAATTTAGAAAACCAACTTATGCTTGCTTAAGGGGAAAGGTGAGTTGGGGTGCTGCATAAAACCAGAGATTGAAATGAGCACAGATAAAGTTCCTTAAGCCAAATATGGAATAGACAAGAGCTACTCCTTGCTCAACGAAATGGACTCAACACCCCATATTAAACGCCAAAGAATGTACCTGACTAGCAAGTATCTTAAAACCTATGGATTGCTATGTCTCCGAAAGAGAATCAAGCATGTGTACAGGGGCATAAACGCATCAGTGATAGGATTCGAGAGGTTCGGTGAACAAATGAAGACCCTTTGAAGTCATATTGCATGGTACCCATTCCACGGGTTTCAACTACCCAGGTTTAAGGTATTCTTCCTTCAGCTAAAACATGCATGTGGAACCCAGAGTATGATCAACCATGTGATCGGGTGACGTGTTCAAATATGTCTCAGTTTTCCTCCCCTGGTACTCGGGTGCAACATTCCAGACGCTTTACTAACACTCTCCTGACTTGGAGAGTCAGTCCCTTTAACCTCCTGTTTGGCCCAGTTTGCAATTTCTGCGGAAGATGAACAGGAATAGCGAGAACCAATGAGAGGCTAGCTGGAGGTGTCTGGACGGGCAAATTTAACTCTCATTTCCCACCAGGAAGAGGAATTAACCAAAGGCTCAGCGTGCCGTGCCGGAACCAGATTAGGGCCTGAAGACATCCTGCGGTGTTGCGGCCAGCTCACAAGAAAGCGGGTTGAAGAAAGGAGCTCAGGGGCACTGTAATTCACAAACCTGCAGAGTTATAAATGACAGCTATCGTCCAAAAATAGACTGAAGTAAGGCTGCAAAGAGGACTTGAAAGCGGGGCAGAATTGCAGGAAACCGATTTCAGGAGGTAGACTGGAATTGCATTGAAAGCATAGGAAAAGAGGCAGAACGTCCACAATGATGCACTTGGCCAAAAAGGGCGTATGCGTTTTTTCCTGAATATATTCAGGAAAAAACGCATACGGCCTTTTTGGCCAACCAAGCAAGCTTGCAAAGGAAATCTGCACTACAATGAAGTCTCACTTCCCCCCGGTCAAAAGGGCCATCTGAAAAAAGTGTAAAATCCAGAAAGACAGGACAGGCCATGGAGAACTGGGAGCCTTGTTATGCTGATGGGCGGGATGTAAATTGCCAACAACCACTCGGGAGAAGTGTATGGTGTTTCCTGAAACATCTAAAAAACAAAGCAACAGAACCTAGGGCACTTCCACTTATGGTCCTATAGCTTAGGGAAATTAAAATCAAAAAGACACAGCCACCCCAAAGTTTGGAACGGCTCTGTTTACAAGAACCTCGTTTACAGTACAAGTTCAACATCGCAGAAAGTGAAAAATGGATAAAGAAGTTGTGGTATTTACTTACAAAGCAATATCACTCAGCAATGAAATCTGTGTCATCAGGCCCTTAGCAGCACAATGAGTGGATTCAGGTATGATGATTCTAACTGAAATAAGTCACACAGAAAAAGAAACATCATAAGATATCAGTAATACACGGAATGTAAACTTGGCTACACAGGAACTGAATTACAGAACAGAACAGGGTCTCAAATTTAGAAAACCAACTTATTCTTGCTTAAAGGGAAAGGTGAGTTGGGGTGCTGCATAAAACCAGAGATTGAAATGAGCACAGATAAAGTTCCTTAAGCCAAATATGGAATAGACAAGAGCTACTCCTTGCTCAACGAAATGGACACAACACCGCATATTAAACGCCTAAGAATGTACCTGACTTGTAAGTATCTTAAAACCTATGGATTGCTATGTATCCAAAAGAGAATCAAGCATGTGTACAGGGGCATAAACGCAGCAGTGATAGGATTGGAGAGGTTCGGTGAGCAAATGAAGACCCTTTGAAGTCATATTGCATGGTACCCATTCCACGGGTTTCAACTACCCAGGTTTTAGGTATTCTTCCTTCAGCTAAAACATGCATGTGGAACCCAGAGTATGATCAACCATGTGATCGGGAGACGTGTTCAAATATGTCTCAGTTTTTGTACCCTGGTACTCGGGTGCAACATTCCAGACGCTTTACTAACACTCTCCCGACTTGGAGAGTCAGTCCCTTTAACCTCCTGTTTGGCCCAGTTTGCAATTTCTGCGGAAGATGAACAGGAATAGCGAGAACCAATGAGAGACTAGCTGGAGGTTTCTGGACGGGCAAATTTAACTCTCATTTCCCACCAGGAAGAGGAATTAACCAAAGGCTCAGCGTGCCGTGCCGGAACCAGATTAGGGCCTGAAGCCATCCTGCGGTGTTGTGGCCAGCTCACAAGAAAGCGAGTTGAAGAAAGGAGCTCAGGGGCACTGTAATTCACAAAACTGCAGATTTATAAATGACAGCTATCATCCAAAAATAGACTGAAGTAAGGCTGCCAAGAGGACTTGAAAGCGGGGCAGAATTGCAGGAAACCGATTTCAGGAGGTAGACTGGAATTGCATTGAAAGCATAGGAAAAGAGGCAGAACGTCCACAATGATGCACTTGGCCAAAAAGGGCGTATGCGTTTTTTCCTGAATATATTCAGGAAAAAACGCATACGCCCTTTTTGGCCAACCAAGCAAGCTTGCAAAGGAAATCTGCACTACAATGAAGTCTCACTTCCCCCCGGTCAAAAGGGCCATCTGAAAAAAGTGTAAAATCCAGAAAGGCAGGACAGGCCATGGAGAACTGGGAGCCTTGTTATGCTGATGGGCGGGATGTAAATTGCCAACAACCACTCCGGAGAAGTGTATGGTGTTTCCTGAAACATCTAAAAAACAAAGCAACAGAACCTAGGGCACTTCCACTTATGGTTCTATAGCTTAGGGAATTTAAAATCAAAAAGACACAGCCACCCCAAAGTTTGGAACAGCTCTGTTTACAGGAACCTCGTTTACAGTACAAGTTCAACATCGCAGAAAGTGAAAAATGGATAAAGAACTTGTGGTATTTACTTACAAAGCAATATCACTCAGCAATGAAATCTGTGTCATCAGGCCCTTAGCAGCACAATGAGTGGATTCAGGTATGATGATTCTAACTGAAATAAGTCACACAGAAAAAGAAACATCATAAGATATCAGTAATACACGGAATGTAAACTTGGCTACACAGGAACTGAATTACAGAACAGAAGAGGGTCTCAAATTTAGAAAACCAACTTATTCTTGCTTAAGGGTAAAGGTGAGTTGGGGTGCTGCATAAAACCAGAGATTGAAATGAGCACAGATAAAGTTCCTTAAGCCAAATATGGAATAGACAAGAGCTACTCCTTGCTCAACGAAATGGACTCAACACCGCATATTAAACGCCTAAGAATGTACCTGTCTAGTAAGTATCTTAAAACCTATGGATTGCTATTTCTCCGAAAGAGAATCAAGCATGTGTACAGGGGCAGAAACGCAGCAGTGATAGGATTGGAGAGGTTCGTGAGCAAATGAAGACCCTTTGAAGTCATATTGCATGGTACCCATTCCACGGGTTTCAACTACCCAGGTTTTAGGTATTCTTCCTTCAGCTAAAACAAGCATGTGGAACCCAGAGTATGATCAACCATGTGATCGGGAGATGTGTTCAAATATGTCTCAGTTTTCGTACCCTGGTACTCGGGTGCAACATTCCAGACGCTTTACTAACACTCTCCCGACCTGGAGAGTCAGTCCCTTAAACCTCCTGTTTGGCCCAGTTTGCAATTTCTTCGGAAGATGAACAGGAATAGCGAGAACCAATGAGAGGCTAGCTGGAGGTGTCTGAACGGGCAAATTTAACTCTCATTTCCCACCAGGAAGAGGAATTCACCAAAGGCTCAGCGTGCCGTGCCGGAACCAGATTAGGGCCTGAAGCCATCCTGCCGTGTTGCGGCCAGGTCACAAGAAAGCGAGTTGAAGAAAGGAGCTCAGGGGCACTGTAATTCACAAACCTGCAGAGTTATAAATGACAGCTATCGTCCAAAAATAGACTGAAGTAAGGCTGCCAAGAGGACTTGAAAGCGGGGCAGAATTGCAGGAAACTGATTTCAGGAGGTAGACTGGAATTGCATTGAAAGCATAGGAAAAGAGGCAGAATGTCCACAATGATGCACTTGGCCAAAAAGGGCGTATGCGTTTTTTCCTGAATATATTCAGGAAAAAACGCATACGCCCTTTTTGGCCAACCAAGCAAGCTTGCAAAGGAAATCTGCACTACAATGAAGTCTCAGTTCCCCCCGGTCAAAAGGGCCATCTGTAAAAAGTGTAAAATCCAGAAAGGCAGGACAGGCCATGGAGAACTGGGAGCCTTGTTATGCTGATGGGCGGGATGTAAATTGCCAACAACCACTCGGGAGTAGTGTATGGTGTTTCCTGAAACATCTAAAAAACAAAGCAACAGAACCTAGGGCACTTCCACTTATGGTCCTATAGCTTAGGGAAATTAAAATCAAAAAGACACAGCCACCCCAAAGTTTGGAACGGCTCTGTTTACAAGAACCTCGTTTACAGTACAAGTTCAACATCGCAGAAAGTGAAAAATGGATAAAGAAGTTGTGGTATTTACTTACAAAGCAATATCACTCAGCAATGAAATCTATGTCATCAGGCCCTTAGCAGCACAATGAGTGGATTCAGGTATGATGATTCTAACTGAAATAAGTCACACAGAAAAAGAAACATCATAAGATATCAGTAATACACGGAATGGAAACTTGGCTACACAGGAACTGAATTACAGAACAGAACAGGGTCTCAAATTTAGAAAACCAACTTATTCTTGCTTAAGGGTAAAGGTGAGTTGGGGTGCTGCATAAAACGAGAGATTGAAATGAGCACAGATAAAGTTCCTTAAGCCAAATATGGAATAGACAAGAGCTACTCCTTGCTCAACGAAATGGACTCAACACCCCATATTAAACGCCTAAGAATGTTCCTGACTAGTAAGTATCTTAAAACCTATGGATTGCTATGTCTCCGAAAGAGAATCAAGCATGTGTACAGGGGCATAAACGCAGCAGTGATAGTATTGGAGAGGTTCGGTGAGCAAATGAAGACCCTTTGAAGTCATATTGCATGGTACCCATTCCATGGGTTTCAACTACCCAGGTTTAAGGTATTCTTCCTTCAGCTAAAACATGCATGTGGAACCCAGAGTATGATCAACCATGTGATCGGGAGACGTGTTCAAGTATGTCTCAGTTTTCCTCCCCTGGTACTCGGGTGCAACATTCCAGACGCTTTACTAACACTCTCCCCACTTGGAGAGTCAGCGCCTTTAACCTCCTGTTTGGCCCAGTTTGCAATTTCTGCGGAAGATGAACAGGAATAGCGAGAACCAATGAGAGGCTAGCTGGAGGTGTCTGGACGGGCAAATTTAACTCTCATTTCCCACCAGGAAGAGGAAATAACCAAAGGCTCAGCGTGCCATGCCGGAACCAGATTAGGGCCTGAAGCCATCCTGCGGTGTTGCGGCCAGCTCACAAGAAAGCGAGTTGAAGAAAGGAGCTCAGGGGCACTGGAATTCACAAACCTGCAGAGTTATAAATGACAGCTATCGTCCAAAAATAGACTGAAGTAAGGCTGCCAAGAGGACGTGAAAGCGGGGCAGAATTGCAGGAAACCGATTTCAGGAGGTAGACTGGAATTGTATGGAAAGCATACGAAAAGAGGCAGAACGTCCACAATGATGCACTTGGCCAAAAAGGGCGTATGCGTTTTTTCCTGAATATATTCAGGAAAAAACGCATACGCCCTTTTTGGCCAACCAAGCAAGCTTGCAAAGGAAATCTGCACTACAATGAACTCTCACTTCCCCCTGCTCAAAAGGGCCATCTGAAAAAAGTGTAAAATCCAGAAAGGCAGGACAGGCAATGGAGAACTGGGAGCCTTGTTATGCTGATGGGCGGGATGTAAATTGCCAACAGACACTCGGGAGAAGTGTATGGTGTTTCCTGAAACATCTAAGAAACAAAGCAACAGAACCTAGGGCACTTCCACTTATGGTCCTATAGCTTAGGGAAATTAAAATCAAAAAGACACAGCCACCCCAAAGTTTGGAACGGCTCTGTTTACAAGAACCTCGTTTACAGTACAAGTTCAACATCGCAGAAAGTGAAAAATGGATAAAGAAGTTGTGGTATTTACTTACAAAGCAATATCACTCAGCAATGAAATCTGTGTCATCAGGCCCTTAGCAGCACAATGAGTGGATTCAGGTATGATGATTCTAACTGAAATAAGTCACACAGAAAAAGAAACATCATAAGATATCAGTAATACACGGAATATAAACTTGGCTACACAGGAACTGAATTACAGAACAGAAGAGGGTCTCAAATTTAGAAAACCAACTTATGCTTGCTTAAGGGGAAAGGTGAGTTGGGGTGCTGCATAAAACCAGAGATTGAAATGAGCACAGATAAAGTTCCTTAAGTCAAATATGGAATAGACAAGAGCTACTCCTTGCTCAACGAAATGGACTCAACAACGCATATTAAACGCCTAAGAATGTACCTGACTAGTAAGTATCTTAAAACCTATGGATTGCTATGTCTCCGAAAGAGAATCAAGCATGTGTACAGGGGCATAAACGCAGCAGTGATAGGATTGGAGAGGTTCGGTGAGCAAATGAAGACCCTTTGAAGTCATATTGCATGGTACCCATTCCACGGGTCTTAACTCTCCAGGTTAAAGGTATTCTTCCTTCAGCTAAAACATGCATGTGGAACCTAGAGTATGATCAACCATGTGATTGGGAGACGTGTTCAAATATGTCTCAGTTTTCATACCCTGGTACTCGGGTGCAACATTCCAGACGCTTTACTAACACTCTCCCGACTTGGAGAGTCAGTCCCTTTAACCTCCTGTTTGGCCCAGTTTGCAATTTCTGCGGAAGATGAACAGGAATAACGAGAACCAATGAGGCTAGTTGGAGGTGTCTGGACGGGCAAATTTAACTCTCATTTCCCACCAGGAAGAGGAATTAACCAAAGGCTCAGCGTGCCGTGCCGGAACCAGATTAGGGCCTGAAGCCATCCTGCGGTGTTGCGGCCAGCTCAAAAGAAAGCGAGTTGAAGAAAGGAGCTCAGGGGCACTGGAATTCACAAACCTGCAGAGTTATAAATGACAGCTATCGTCCAAAAATAGACTGAAGTAAGGCTGCCAAGAGGACTTGAAAGCGGGGCAGAATTGCAGGAAACCGATTTCAGGAGGTAGACTGGAATTGCATTGAAAGCATAGGAAAAGAGGCAGAACGTCCACAATGATGCACTTGTCCAAAAAGGGCGTATGCGTTTTTTCCTGAATATATTCAGGAAAAAACGCATACGCCCTTTTTGGCCAACCAAGCAAGCTTGCAAAGGAAATCTGCACTACAATGAAGTCTCACTTCCCCCCGGTCAAAAGGGCCATCTGAAAAAAGTGTAAAATCCAGAAAGGCAGGACAGGCCATGGAGAACTGGGAGCCTTGTTATGCTGATGGGCGGGATGTAAATTGCCAACAACCACTCGGGAGAAGTGTATGGTGTTTCCTGAAACATCTAAAAAACAAAGCAACAGAACCTAGGGCACTTCCACTTATGGTCCTAGGCTTAGGGAAATTAAAATCAAAAAGACACAGCCACCCCAAAGTTTGGAACGGCTCTGTTTACAAGAACCTCGTTTACAGTACAAGTTCAACATCGCAGAAAGTGAAAAATGGATAAAGAAGTTGTGGTATTTACTTACAAAGCAATATCACTCAGCAATGAAATCTGTGTCATCAGGCCCTTAGCAGCACAATGAGTGGATTCAGGTATGATGATTCTAACTGAAATAAGTCACACAGAAAAAGAAACATCATAAGATATCAGTAATACACGGAATGTAAACTTGGCTACACAGGAACTGAATTACAGAACAGAACAGGGTCTCAAATTTAGAAAACCAACTTATGCTTGCTTAAGGGGAAAGGTGAGTTGGGGTGCTGCATAAAACCAGAGACTGAAATGAGCACAGATAAAGTTCCTTAAGTCAAATATGGAATAAACAAGAGCTACTCCTTGCTCAACGAAATGGACTCAACACCGCATATTAAACGCCTAAGAATGTACCTGACTAGTAAGTATCTTAAAACCTATGGATTGCTATGTCTCCGAAAGAGAATCAAGCATGTGTACAGGGGCATAAACGCAGCAGTGATAGGATTGGAGAGGTTCGGTGAGCAAATGAAGACCCTTTGAAGTCATATTGCATGGTACCCATTCCACGGGTTTCAACTACCCAGGTTTAAGGTATTCTTCCTTCAGCTAAAACATGCATGTGGAACCAAGAGTATGATCATCCGTGTGAACGGGAGACGTGTTCAAATATGTCTCAGTTTTCGTACCCTGGTACTCGGGTGCAACATTCCAGACGCTTTACTAACACTCTCCCGACTTGGAGAGTCAGCGCCTTTAACCTCCTGTTTGGCCCAGTTTGCAATTTCTGCGGAAGATGAACAGGAATAGCGAGAAACAATGAGAGACTAGCTGGAGGTGTCTGGACGGGCAAATTTAACTCTCATTTCCCACCAGGAAGAGGAAATAACCAAAGGCTCAGCGTGCCGTGCCGGAACCAGATTAGGGCCTGAAGCCATCCTGCGGTGTTGCGGCCAGCTCACAAGAAAGCGAGTTGAAGAAAGGAGCTCAGGGGCACTGTAATTCACAAACCTGCAGAGTTATAAATGACAGCTATCGTCCAAAAATAGACTGAAGTAAGGCTGCCAAGAGGACTTGAAAGCGGGGCAGAATTGCAGGAAACCGATTTCAGGAGGTAGACTGGAATTGCATTGAAAGCATAGGAAAAGAGGCAGAACGTCCACAATGATGCACTTGGCCAAAAAGGGCGTATGCGTTTTTTCCTGAATATATTCAGAAAAAAACGCATACGCCCATTTTCGCCAACCAAGCAAACTTGCAAAGGAAATCTGCACTACAATGAAGTCTCACTTCCCTCTGGTCAAAAGGGCCATCTGAAAAAAGTGTAAAATTCAGAAAGGCAGGACAGGCCATTGAGAACTGGGAGCCTTGTTATGCTGATGGGCGGGATGTAAATTGCCAACAGACACTCGGGAGAAGTGTATGGTGTTTCCTGAAACATCTAAAAAACAAAGCAACAGAGCCTAGGGCACTGCAACTTATGGTCCTATAGCTTAGGGAAATTAAAATCAAAAAGACACAGCCACCCCAAAATTTGGGACGCCTCTGTTTACAAGAACCTCGTTTACAGTACAAGTTCAACATCGCAGAAAGTGAAAAATGGATAAAGAAGTTGTGGTATTTACTTACAAAGCAATATCACTCAGCAATGAAATCTGTGTCATCAGGCCCTTAGCAGCACAATGAGTGGATTCAGGTATGATGATTCTAACTGAAGTAAGTCACACAGAAAAAGAAACATCATAAGATATCAGTAATACACGGAATGTAAACTTGGCTACACAGGAACTGAATTACAGAACAGAACAGGGTCTCAAATTTAGAAAACCAACTTATGCTTGCTTAAGGGTAAAGGTGAGTTGGGGTGCTGCATAAAACCAGAGATTGAAATGAGCACAGATAAAGTTCCTTAAGCCAAATATGGAATAGACAAGAGCTACTCCTTGCTGAATGAAATGGACTCAACACCGCATATTAAACGCCTAAGAATGTACCTGACTAGTAAGTATCTTAAAACGTATGGATTGCTATGTCTCCAAAAGAGAATCAAGCATGTGTACAGGGGCATAAACGCAGCAGTGATAGGATTGGAGAGGTTCGGTGAGCAAATGAAGACCCTTTGAAGTCATATTGCATGGTACCCATTCCACGGGTTTCAACTACCCAGGTTTTAGGTATTCTTCCTTCAGCTAAAACATGCATGTGGAACCCAGAGTATGATCAACCATGTGATCGGGAGACGTGTTCAAATATGTCTCAGTTTTCGTACCCTGGTACTCGGGTGCAACATTCCAGACGCTTTACTAACACTCTCCCGACTTGGAGAGTCAGTCCCTTTAACCTCCTGTTTGGCCCAGTTTGCAATTCCTGCGGAAGATGAACAGGAATAGCGAGAACCAATGAGAGACTAGCTGGAGGATTCTGGACGGGCAAATTTAACTCTCATTTCCCACCAGGAAGAGGAATTACCCAAAGGCTCAGCATGCCGTGCCGGAACCAGATTAGGGCCTGAAGACATCCTGCGGTGTTGCGGCCAGGTCACAAGAAAGCGAGTTGAAGAAAGGAGCTCAGGGGCACTGTAATTCACAAACCTGCAGAGTTATAAATGACAGCTATCATCCAAAAATAGACTGAAGTAAGGCTGCCAAGAGGACTTGAAAGTGGGGCAGTATTGCAGGAAACCGATTTCAGGAGGTAGACTGGAATTGCATTGAAAGCATAGGAAAAGAGGCAGAACGTCCACAATGATGCACTTGGCCAAAAAGGGCGTATGCGTTTTTTCCTGAATATATTCAGGAAAAAACGCATACGCCCTTTTTGGCCAACCAAGCAAGCTTGCAAAGGAAATCTGCACTACAATGAAGTCTCACTTCCCCCCGGTCAAAAGGGCCATCTGAAAAAAGTGTAAAATCCAGAAAGGTAGGACAGGCCATGGAGAACTGGGAGCCTTGTTATGCTGATGGGCGGGATGTAAATTGCCAACAACCACTCCGGAGAAGTGTATGGTGTTTCCTGAAACATCTAAAAAACAAAGCAACAGAACCTAGGGCACTTCTACTTATGGTTCTATAGCTTAGGGAAATTAAAATCAAAAAGACACAGCCACCCCAAAGTTTGGAACAGCTCTGTTTACAGGAACCTCGTTTACAGTACAAGTTCAACATCGCAGAAAGTGAAAAATGGATAAAGAAGTTGTGGTATTTACTTACAAAGCAATATCACTCAGCAATGAAATCTGTGTCATCAGGCCCTTAGCAGCACAATGAGTGGATTCAGGTATGATGATTCTAACTGAAATAAGTCACACAGAAAAAGAAACATCATAAGATATCAGTAATACACGGAATGTAAACTTGGCTACACAGGAACTGAATTACAGAACAGAACAGGGTCTCAAATTTAGAAAACCAACTTATTCTTGCTTAAGGGGAAAGGTGAGTTGGGGTGCTGCATAAAACCAGAGATTGAAATGAGCACAGATAAAGTTCCTTAAGCCAAATATGGAATAGACAAGAGCTACTCCTTGCTCAACGAAATGGACTCAACACCCCATATTAAACGCCTAAGAATGTACCTGACTAGTAAGTATCTTAAAACCTATGGATTGCTATGTCTCCGAAAGAGAATCAAGCATGTGTACAGGGGCATAAACGCAGCAGTGATAGGATTGGAGAGGTTCGGTGAGCAAATGAAGACCCTTTGAAATCATATTGCATGGTACCCATTCCACGGGTTTCAACTACCCAGGTTTAAGGTATTCTTCCTTCAGCTAAAACATGCATGTGGAACCTAGAGTATGATCAACCATGTGATCGGGAGACGTGTTCAAATATGTCTCAGTTTTCCTCCCCTGGTACTCGGGTGCAACATTCCAGACGCTTTACTAACACTCTCGCCACTTGGAGAGTCAGTCCCTTTAACCTCCTGTTTGGCCCAGTTTGCAATTTCTGCGGAAGATGAACAGGAATAGCGAGAACCAATGAGAGACTAGCTGGAGGTGTCTGGACGGGCAAATTTAACTCTCATTTCCCACCAGGAAGAGGAAATAACCAAAGGTTCAGCTTGCCGTGCCAGAACCAGATTAGGGCCTGAAGCCATCCTGCGGTGTTGCGGCCAGGTCACAAGAAAGCGAGTTGAAGAAAGGAGATCAGGGGCACTGGAATTCACAAACCTGCAGAGTTATAAATGACAGCTATCGTCCAAAAATAGACTGAAGTAAGGCTGCCAAGAGGACTTGAAAGCGGGGCAGAATTGCAGGAAACCGATTTCAGGAGGTAGACTGGAATTGCATTGAAAGCATAGGAAAAGAGGCAGAACGTCCACAATGATGCACTTGGCCAAAAAGGGCGTATGCGTTTTTTCCTGAATATATTCAGGAAAAAACGCATACGCCCTTTTTGGCCAACCAAGCAAGCTTGCAAAGGAAATCTGCACTACAATGAAGTCTCACTTCCCCCCGGTCAAAAGGGCCATCTGAAAAAAGTGTAAAATCCAGAAAGGCAGGACAGGCCATGGAGAACTGGGAGCCTTGTTATGCTGATGGGCGGGATGTAAATTGCCAACAACCACTCGGGAGAAGTGTATGGTGTTTCCTGAAACATCTAAAAAACAAAGCAACAGAACCTAGGGCACTTCCACTTATGGTCCTATAGATTAGGGAAATTAAAATCAAAAAGACACAGCCACCCCAAAGTTTGGGACGCCTCTGTTTACAAGAACCTCGTTTACAGTACAAGTTCAACATCGCAGAAAGTGAAAAATGGATAAAGAAGTTGTGGTATTTACTTACAAAGCAATATCACTCAGCAATGAAATCTGTGTCATCAGGCCCTTAGCAGCACAATGAGTGGATTCAGGTATGATGATTCTAACTAAAATAAGTCACACAGAAAAAGAAACATCATAAGATATCAGTAATACACGGAATGTAAACTTGGCTACGCAGGAACTGAATTACAGAAAAGAACAGGGTCTCAAATTTAGAAAACCAACTTATGCTTGCTTAAGGGTAAAGGTGAGTTGGGGTGCTGCATAAAACCAGAGATTGAAATGAGCACAGATAAAGTTCCTTAAGCCAAATATGGAATAGACAAGAGCTACTCCTTGCTCAACGAAATGGACTCAACACCGCATATTAAACGCCTAAGAATGTACCTGACTAGTAAGTATCTTAAAACCTATAGATTGCTATGTCTCCGAAAGAGAATCAAGCATGTGTACAGGGGCATAAACGCAGCAGTGATAGGATTGGAGAGGTTCGGTGAGCAAATGAAGACCCTTTGAAGTCACATTGCATGGTACCCATTCCACGGGTTTCAACTACCCAGGTTTTAGGTATTCTTCCTTCAGCTAAAACATGCATGTGGAACCCAGAGTATGATCAACCATGTGAACGGGAGACGTGTTCAAATATGTCTCAGTTTTCCTCCCCTGTTACTCGGGTGCAACATTCCAGACGCTTTACTAACACTCTCCCCACTTGGAGAGTCAGCGCCTTTAACCTCCTGTTTGTCCCAGTTTGCAATTTCTGCGGAAGATGAACAGGAATAGCGAGAACCAATGAGAGGCTAGCTGGAGGTGTCTGGACGGGCAAATTTAACTCTCATTTCCCACCAGGAAGAGGAAATAACCAAAGGCTCAGCGTGCCGTTCCAGAACCAGATTAGGGTCTGAAGACATCCTGCGGTGTTGCGGCCAGCTCACAAGAAAGCGAGTTGAAGAAAGGAGCTCAGGGGCACTGTAATTCACAAACCTGCAGAGTTATAAATGACAGCTATCGTCCAAAAATATACTGAAGTAAGGCTGCCAAGAGGACTTGAAAGCGGGGCAGAATTGCAGGAAACCGATTTCAGGAGGTAGACTGGAATTGCATTGAAAGCATAGGAAAAGAGGCAGAACGTCCACAATGATGCACTTGGCCAAAAAGGGCGTATGCGTTTTTTCCTGAATATATTCAGGAAAAAACGCATACGCCCTTTTTGGCCAACCAAGCAAGCTTGCAAAGGAAATCTGCACTACAATGAAGTCTCACTTCCCCCTGGTCAAAAGGGCCATCTGAAAAAAGTGTAAAATCCAGAAAGGCAGGACAGGCCATGGAGAACTGGGAGCCTTGTTATGCTGATGGGCGTGATGTAAATTGCCAACAGACACTGGGGAGAAGTGTATGGTGTTTCCTGAAACATCTAAAAAACAAAGCAACAGAACCTAGGGCACTTCCACTTATGGTCCTATAGCTTAGGGAAATTAAAATCAAAAAGACACAGCCACCCCAAAGTTTGGAACGGCTCTGTTTACAAGAACCTCGTTTACAGTACAAGTTCAACATCGCAGAAAGTGAAAAATGGATAAAGAAGTTGTGGTATTTACTTACAAAGCAATATCACTCAGCAATGAAATCTGTGTCATCAGGCCCTTAGCAGCACAATGAGTGGATTCAGGTATGATGATTCTAACTGAAATAAGTCACACAGAAAAAGAAACATCATAAGATATCAGTAATACATGGAATGTAAACTTGGCTACACAGGAACTGAATTACAGAACAGAACAGGGTCTCAAATTTAGAAAAGCAACTTATGCTTGCTTAAGGGGAAAGGTGAGTTGGGGTGCTGCATAAAACCAGAGATTGAAATGAGCACAGATAAAGTTCCTTAAGTCAAATATGGAATAGACAAGAGCTACTCCTTGCTCAACAAAATGGACTCAACACCGCATATTAAACGCCTAAGAATGTACCTGACTAGTAAGTATCTTAAAACCTATGGATCGCTATGTCTCTGAAAGAGAATCAAGCATGTGTACAGGGGCATAAACGCAGCAGTGATAGGATTGGAGAGGTTCGGTGAGCAAATGAAGACCCTTTGAAGTCATATTGCATGGTACCCATTACACGGGTCTTAACTCTCCAGGTTTAAGGTATTCTTCATTCAGCTAAAACATGCATGTGGAACCCAAGTATGATCAACCATGTGAACGGGAGACGTGTTCAAATATGTCTCAGTTTTCGTACCCTGGTACTCGGGTGCAACATTCCAGACGCTTTACTAACACTCTCCCCACTTGGAGAGTCAGCGCCTTTAACCTCCTGTTTGGCCCAGTTTGCAATTTCTGCGGAAGATGAACAGGAATAGCGAGATCCAATGAGAGACTAGCTGGAGGTGTCTGGACGGGCAAATTTAACTCTCATTTCCCACCAGGAAGAGGAAATAACCAAAGGCTCAGCGTGCCGTGCCGGAACCAGATTAGGGCCTGAAGCCATCCTGCGGTGTTGCGGCCAGCTCAAAAGAAAGCGAGTTGAAGAAAGGAGCTCAGGGGCACTGTAATTCACAAACCTGCAGAGTTATAAATGACAGCTATCGTCCAAAAATAGACTGAAGTAAGGCTGCCAAGAGGACTTGAAAGCGGGGCAGAATTGCAGGAAACCGATTTCAGGAGGTAGACTGGAATTGCATTGAAAGCATAGGAAAAGAGGCAGAACGTCCACAATGATGCACTTGGCCAAAAAGTGCGTATGCGTTTTTTCCTGAATATATTCAGGAAAAAACGCATACGCCCTTTTTGGCCAACCCAGCAAGCTTGCAAAGGAAATCTGCACTACAATGAAGTCTCACTTCCCCCCGGTCAAAAGGGCCATCTGAAAAAAGTGTAAAATCCAGAAAGACAGGACAGGCCATGGAGAACTGGGAGCCTTGTTATGCTGATGGGCGGGATGTAAATTGCCAACAACCACTCGGGAGAAGTGTATGGTGTTTCCTGAAACATCTAAAAAACAAAGCAACAGAGCCTAGGCCACTCCCACTTATGGTCCTATAGCTTAGGGAAATTAAAATCAAAAAGACACAGCCACCCCAAAGTTTGGGACGCCTCCGTTTACAAGAACCTCGTTTACCGTACAAGTTCAATATCACAGAAAGTGAAAAATGGATAAAGAACTTGTGGTACTTACGTACAATGCAGTATCACTCAGCAATGAAATCTATGTCATCAGGCCCGTAGCAGCATAATGAGTGGATTCAGGTACGATGATTCTAACTGAAATAAGTCACACAGAAAAAGAAACATCATAAGATATCACTAATACACGGAATGTAAACTTGGCTACACAGGAACTGCATTCCAAAACAGAACAGGGTCTCAAATTTAGAAAACCAACTTATGCTTGCTTAAGGGGAAAGGTGAGTTGGGGTGCTGCATAAAACCAGAGATTGAAATGAGCACAGATAAAGTTCCTTAAGCCAAATATGGAATATACAAGAGCTACTCCTTGCTCAACGAAATGGACTCAAAACCCCATATTAAACGCCTAAGAATGTACCTGACTAGTAAGTATCTTAAAACCTATGGATTGCTATGTCTCCAAAAGAGAATCAAGCGTGTGTACAGGGGTATAAACGCAGCACTGATAGGATTGGAGAGGTTTGGTGAGCAAATGAAGACCCTTTGAAGTCATATTGCATGGTACCCATTACACGGGTCTCAACACTCCATGTTTAAGGTATTCTTCCTTCGGCTAAAACATGCATGTGGAACACAGAGTATGATCAACCATGTGAACGGGAGACGTGTTCAAATATGTCTCAGTTTTCCTCCCCTGGTACTCGGGTGCAACATTCCAGACGCTTTACTAACACTCTCCCGACTTGGAGAGTCAGACCCTTTAACCTCCTGTTTGGCCCAGTTTGCAATTTCTGCGGAAGATGAACAGGAATAGCGAGAACCAATGAGAGGCTAGCTGGAGGTGTGTGGACGGGCAAATTTAACTCTCATTTCCCACCAGGAAGAGGAATTAACCAAAGGCTCAGCATGCCGGGCCGGAACCAGATTAGGGCCTGAATCCATCCTGCGGTGTTGCAGCCAGGTCACAAGAAAGCGAGTTGAAGAAAGGAGCTCAGGGGCACTGTAATTCACAAAACTGCAGAGTTATAAATGACAGCTATCGTCCAAAAATTGACTGAAGTAAGGCTGCCAAGAGGACTTGAAAGCGGGGCAGAATTGCAGGAAACCGATTTCAGGAAGTAGACTGGAATTGCATTGAAAGCATAGGAAAAGAGGCAGAACGTCCACAATGATGCACTTGGCCAAAAAGGGCGTATGCGTTTTTTCCTGAATATATTCAGGAAAAAACGCATACGCCCTTTTTGGCCAACCAAGCAAGCTTGCAAAGGAAATCTGCACTACAATGAAGTCTCACTTCCCCCCGGTCAAAAGGGCCATCTGAAAAAAGTGTAAAATCCAGAAAGGCAACAGGCCATTGAGAACTGGGAGCCTTGTTATGCTGATGGGCGTGATGTAAATTGCCAACAGACACTGGGGAGAAGTGTATGGTGTTTCCTGAAACATCTAAAAAACAAAGCAACAGAACCTAGGGCACTTCCACTTATGGTCCTATAGCTTAGGGAATTCAAAATCAAAAAGACACAGCCACCCCAAAGTTTGGAACGGCTCTGTTTACAAGAACCTCGTTTACAGTACAAGTTCAACATCGCAGAAAGTGAAAAATGGATAAAGAACTTGTGGTACTTACGTACAATGCAGTATCACTCAGCAATGAAATCTATGTCATCAGGCCCATAGCAGCATAATGAGTAGATTCAGGTACGATGATTCTAACTGAAATAAGTCACACAGAAAAAGAAACATCATAAGATATCACTAATACACGGAATGTAAACTTGGCTACACAGGAACTGAATTCCAAAACAGAACAGGATCTCAAATTTAGAAAACCAACTTATGCTTGCTTAAGGGTAAAGGTGAGTTGGGGTGCTGCATAAAACCAGAGATTGAAATGAGCACAGATAAAGTTCCTTAAGCCAAATATGGAATAGACAAGAGCTACTCCTTGCTCAACGAAATGGACTCAACACCACATATTAAACGCCTAAGAATGTACCTGACTAGTAAGTATCTTAAAACCTATGGATTGCTATCTCTCCGAAAGAGAATCAAGGATGTGTACAGGGGCATAAACGCAGCAGTGATAGGATTGGAGAGGTTCGGTGAGCAAATGAAGACCCTTTGATGTCATATTGCATGGTACCCATTCCACGGGTTTCAACTACCCAGGTTTTAGGTATTCTTCCTTCAGCTAAAACATGCATGTGGAACCCAGAGTATGATCAACCATGTGATCAGGAGACGTGTTCAAATATGTCGCAGTTTTCCTCCCCTGGTACTCGGGTGCAACATTCCAGACGCTTTACTAACACTCTCCCCACTTGGAGAGTCAGCGCCTTTAACCTCCTGTTTGGCCCAGTTTGCAATTTCTGCGGAAGATGAACAGGAATAGCGAGAACCAATGAGAGGCTAGCTGGAGGTGTCTGGACGGGCAAATTTAACTCTCATTTCCCACCAGGAAGAGGAATTAACCAAAGGCTCAGCATGCGGACCGGAACCAGATTAGGGCCTGAAGCCATCCTGCGGTGTTGCGGCCAGGTCACAAGAAAGCGAGTTGAAGAAAGGAGCTCAGGGGCACTGTAATTCACAAACCTGCAGAGTTATAAATGACAGCTATCGTCCAAAAATAGACTGAAGTAAGGCTGCCAAGAGGACTTGAAAGCGGGGCAGAATTGCAGGAAACCGATTTCAGGAGGTAGACTGGAATTGCATTGAAAGCATAGGAAAAGAGGCAGAACGTCCACAATGATGCACTTGGCCAAAAAGGGCGTATGCGTTTTTTCCTGAATATATTCAGGAAAAAACGCATACGCCCTTTTTGGCCAACCAAGCAAGCTTGCAAAGGAAATCTGCACTACAATGAAGTCTCACTTCCCCCCAGTCAAAAGGGCCATCTGAAAAAAGTGTAAAATCCAGAAAGGCAACAGGCCATTGAGAACTGGGAGCCTTGTTATGCTGATGGGCGGGATGTAAATTGCCAACAGACACTCGGGAGAAGTGTATGGTGTTTCCTGAAACATCTAAAAAACAAAGCAACAGAGCCTAGGGCACTGCCACTTATGGTCCTATAGGTTAGGGAAATTAAAATCAAAAAGACACAGCCACCCCAAAGTTTGGGACGCCTCTGTTTACAAGAACCTCGTTTACAGTACAAGTTCAACATCGCAGAAAGTGAAAAATGGATAAAGAAGTTGTGGTATTTACTTACAAAGCAATATCACTCAGCAATGAAATCTGTGTCATCAGGGCCTTAGCAGCACAGTGAGTGGATTCAGGTATGATGATTCTAACTGAAATAAGTCACACAGAAAAAGAAACATCATAAGATATCAGTAATACACGGAATGTAAACTTGGCTACACAGGAACTGAATTACAGAACAGAACAGGGTCTCAAATTTAGAAAACCAACTTATTCTTGCTTAAGGGTAAAGGTGAGTTGGGATGCTGCATAAAACCAGAGATTGAAATGAGCACAGATAAAGTTCCTTAAGCCAAATATGGAATAGACAAGAGCTACTCCTTGCTCAACGAAATGGACTCAACACCCCATATTAAACGCCTAAGAATGTACCTGACTAGTAAGTATCTTAAAACCTATGGATTGCTATGTCTCCGAAAGAGAATCAAGCATGTGTACAGCTGCATAAACGCAGCAGTGATAGGATTGGAGAGGTTCAGTGAGCAAATGAAGACCCTTTGAAGTCATATTGCATGGTACCCATTCCACGGGTTTCAACTACCCAGGTTTTAGGTATTCTTCCTTCAGCTAAAACATGCATGTGGAACCCAGAGTATGATCAACCATGTGATCGGGAGACGTGTTCAAATATGTCTCAGTTTTCGTACCCTGGTACTCGGGTGCAACATTCCAGACGCTTTACTAACACTCTCCCCACTTGGAGAGTCAGCGCCTTTAAACTCCTGTTTGTCCCAGTTTGCAATTTCTGCGGAAGATGAACAGGAATAGCGAGAACCAATGAGAGGCTAGCTGGAGGTGTCTGGACGGGCAAATTTAACTCTCATTTCCCACCAGGAAGAGGAAATAACCAAAGGCTCAGCGTGCCATACCGGAGCCAGATTAGGGCCTGAAGCCATCCTGCGGTGTTGCGGCCAGCTCAAAAGAAAGCGAGTTGAAGAAAGGAGCTCAGGGGCACTGTAATTCACAAACCTGCAGAGTTATAAATGACAGCTATCGTCCAAAAATAGACTGAAGTAAGGCTGCCAAGAGGACTTGAAAGTGGGGCAGAATTGCAGGAAACCGATTTCAGGAGGTAGACTGGAATTGCATTGAAAGCATAGGAAAAGAGGCAGAACGTCCACAATGATGCACTTGGCCAAAAAGGGCGTATGCGTTTTTTCCTGAATATATTCAGGAAAAAACGCATACGCACTTTTTGGCCAACCAAGCAAGCTTGCAAAGGAAATCTGCACTACAATGAAGTCTCACTTCCCCCCGGTCAAAAGGGCCATCTGAAAAAGTGTAAAATCCAGAAAGGCAGGACAGGCCATGGAGAACTGGGAGCCTTGTTATGCTGATGGGCGGGATGTAAATTGCCAACAGACACTCGGGAGAAGTGTATGGTGTTTCCTGAAACATCTAAAAAACAAAGCAACAGAGCCTAGTGCACTTCCACTTATGGTCCTATAGCTTAGGGAAATTAAAATCAAAAAGACACAGCCACCCCAAAGTTTGGAACGGCTCTGTTTACAAGAACCTCGTTTACAGTACAAGTTCAACATCGCAGAAAGTGAAAAATGGATAAAGAAGTTGTGGTATTTACTTACAAAGCAATATCACTCAGCAATGAAATCTGTGTCATCAGGCCCTTAGCAGCACAATGAGTGGATTCAGGTATGATGATTCTAACTGAAATAAGTCACACAGAAAAAGAAACATCATAAGATATCAGTAATACACGGAATGTAAACTTGGCTACACAGGAACTGAATTACAGAACAGAACAGGGTCTCAAATTTAGAAAACCAACTTATGCTTGCTTAAGGGGAAAGGTGAGTTGGGGTGCTGCATAAAACCAGAGATTGAAATGAGCACAGATAAAGTTCCTTAAGCCAAATATGGAATAGACAAGAGCTACTCCTTGCTCAACGAAATGGACTCAACACCGCATATTAAACGCCTAAGAATGTACCTGACTAGTAAGTATCTTAAAACCTATAGATTGCTATGTCTCCGAAAGAGAATCAAGCATGTGTACAGGGGCATAAACGCAGCAGTGATAGGATTGGAGAGGTTCGGTGAGCAAATGAAGACCCTTTGAAGTCATATTGCATGGTACCCATTCCACGGGTTTCAACTACCCAGGTTTTAGGTATTCTTCTTTCAGCTAAAACATGCATGTGGAACCCAGAGTATGATCAACCATGTGATCGGGAGACGTGTTCAAATATGTCTCAGTTTTCCTCCCCTGGTACTCGGGTGCAACATTCCAGACGCTTTACTAACACTCTCCCCACTTGGAGAGTCAGTGCCTTTAACCTCCTGTTTGGCACAGTTTGCAATTTCTGTGGAAGATGAACAGGAATAGCGAGAACCAATGAGAGGCTAGCTGGAGGTGTCTGGACGGGCAAATTTAACTCTCATTTCCCACCAGGAGGAGGAAATAAACAAAGGATCAGCGTGCCGTGCCAGAACCAGATTAGGGCCTGAAGCCATCCTGCGGTGTTGCGGCCAGGTCACAAGAAAGCGAGTTGAAGAAAGGAGCTCAGGGGCACTGTAATTCACAAACCTGCAGAGTTATAAATGACAGCTATCGTCCAAAAATAGACTGAAGTAAGGCTGCCAAGAGGACTTGAAAGCGGGGCAGAATTGCAGGAAACCGATTTCAGGAGGTAGACTGGAATTGCATTGAAAGCATAGGAAAAGAGGCAGAACGTCCACAATGATGCACTTGGCCAAAAAGGGCGTATGCGTTTTTTCCTGAATATATTCAGGAAAAAACGCATACGCCCTTTTTGGCCAACCAAGCAAGCTTGCAAAGGAAATCTGCACTACAATGAAGTCTCACTTCCCCCTGGTCAAAAGGGCCATCTGAAAAAAGTGTAAAATCCAGAAAGGCAGGACAGGCCATGGAGAACTGGGAGCCTTGTTATGCTGATGGGCGGGATGTAAATTGCCAACAGACACTCGGGAGAAGTGTATGGTGTTTCCTGAAACATCTAAAAAACAAAGCAACAGAGCCTAGGCCACTCCCACTTATGGTCCTATAGCTTAGGGAAATTAAAATCAAAAAGACACAGCCACCCCAAAGTTTGGGACGCCTCCGTTTACAAGAACCTCGTTTACCGTACAAGTTCAATATCACAGAAAGTGAAAAATGGATAAAGAACTTGTGGTACTTACGTACAATGCAGTATCACTCAGCAATGAAATCTATGTCATCAGGCCCGTAGCAGCATAATGAGTGGATTCAGGTACGATGATTCTAACTGAAATAAGTCACACAGAAAAAGAAACATCATAAGATATCACTAATACACGGAATGTAAACTTGGCTACACAGGAACTGCATTCCAAAACAGAACAGGGTCTCAAATTTAGAAAACCAACTTATGCTTGCTTAAGGGGAAAGGTGAGTTGGGGTGCTGCATAAAACCAGAGATTGAAATGAGCACAGATAAAGTTCCTTAAGCCAAATATGGAATATACAAGAGCTACTCCTTGCTCAACGAAATGGACTCAAAACCCCATATTAAACGCCTAAGAATGTACCTGACTAGTAAGTATCTTAAAACCTATGGATTGCTATGTCTCCAAAAGAGAATCAAGCGTGTGTACAGGGGTATAAACGCAGCACTGATAGGATTGGAGAGGTTTGGTGAGCAAATGAAGACCCTTTGAAGTCATATTGCATGGTACCCATTACACGGGTCTCAACACTCCATGTTTAAGGTATTCTTCCTTCGGCTAAAACATGCATGTGGAACACAGAGTATGATCAACCATGTGAACGGGAGACGTGTTCAAATATGTCTCAGTTTTCCTCCCCTGGTACTCGGGTGCAACATTCCAGACGCTTTACTAACACTCTCCCGACTTGGAGAGTCAGACCCTTTAACCTCCTGTTTGGCCCAGTTTGCAATTTCTGCGGAAGATGAACAGGAATAGCGAGAACCAATGAGAGGCTAGCTGGAGGTGTGTGGACGGGCAAATTTAACTCTCATTTCCCACCAGGAAGAGGAATTAACCAAAGGCTCAGCATGCCGGGCCGGAACCAGATTAGGGCCTGAATCCATCCTGCGGTGTTGCAGCCAGGTCACAAGAAAGCGAGTTGAAGAAAGGAGCTCAGGGGCACTGTAATTCACAAAACTGCAGAGTTATAAATGACAGCTATCGTCCAAAAATTGACTGAAGTAAGGCTGCCAAGAGGACTTGAAAGCGGGGCAGAATTGCAGGAAACCGATTTCAGGAAGTAGACTGGAATTGCATTGAAAGCATAGGAAAAGAGGCAGAACGTCCACAATGATGCACTTGGCCAAAAAGGGCGTATGCGTTTTTTCCTGAATATATTCAGGAAAAAACGCATACGCCCTTTTTGGCCAACCAAGCAAGCTTGCAAAGGAAATCTGCACTACAATGAAGTCTCACTTCCCCCCGGTCAAAAGGGCCATCTGAAAAAAGTGTAAAATCCAGAAAGGCAACAGGCCATTGAGAACTGGGAGCCTTGTTATGCTGATGGGCGTGATGTAAATTGCCAACAGACACTGGGGAGAAGTGTATGGTGTTTCCTGAAACATCTAAAAAACAAAGCAACAGAACCTAGGGCACTTCCACTTATGGTCCTATAGCTTAGGGAATTCAAAATCAAAAAGACACAGCCACCCCAAAGTTTGGAACGGCTCTGTTTACAAGAACCTCGTTTACAGTACAAGTTCAACATCGCAGAAAGTGAAAAATGGATAAAGAACTTGTGGTACTTACGTACAATGCAGTATCACTCAGCAATGAAATCTATGTCATCAGGCCCATAGCAGCATAATGAGTAGATTCAGGTACGATGATTCTAACTGAAATAAGTCACACAGAAAAAGAAACATCATAAGATATCACTAATACACGGAATGTAAACTTGGCTACACAGGAACTGAATTCCAAAACAGAACAGGATCTCAAATTTAGAAAACCAACTTATGCTTGCTTAAGGGTAAAGGTGAGTTGGGGTGCTGCATAAAACCAGAGATTGAAATGAGCACAGATAAAGTTCCTTAAGCCAAATATGGAATAGACAAGAGCTACTCCTTGCTCAACGAAATGGACTCAACACCACATATTAAACGCCTAAGAATGTACCTGACTAGTAAGTATCTTAAAACCTATGGATTGCTATCTCTCCGAAAGAGAATCAAGGATGTGTACAGGGGCATAAACGCAGCAGTGATAGGATTGGAGAGGTTCGGTGAGCAAATGAAGACCCTTTGATGTCATATTGCATGGTACCCATTCCACGGGTTTCAACTACCCAGGTTTTAGGTATTCTTCCTTCAGCTAAAACATGCATGTGGAACCCAGAGTATGATCAACCATGTGATCAGGAGACGTGTTCAAATATGTCGCAGTTTTCCTCCCCTGGTACTCGGGTGCAACATTCCAGACGCTTTACTAACACTCTCCCCACTTGGAGAGTCAGCGCCTTTAACCTCCTGTTTGGCCCAGTTTGCAATTTCTGCGGAAGATGAACAGGAATAGCGAGAACCAATGAGAGGCTAGCTGGAGGTGTCTGGACGGGCAAATTTAACTCTCATTTCCCACCAGGAAGAGGAATTAACCAAAGGCTCAGCATGCGGACCGGAACCAGATTAGGGCCTGAAGCCATCCTGCGGTGTTGCGGCCAGGTCACAAGAAAGCGAGTTGAAGAAAGGAGCTCAGGGGCACTGTAATTCACAAACCTGCAGAGTTATAAATGACAGCTATCGTCCAAAAATAGACTGAAGTAAGGCTGCCAAGAGGACTTGAAAGCGGGGCAGAATTGCAGGAAACCGATTTCAGGAGGTAGACTGGAATTGCATTGAAAGCATAGGAAAAGAGGCAGAACGTCCACAATGATGCACTTGGCCAAAAAGGGCGTATGCGTTTTTTCCTGAATATATTCAGGAAAAAACGCATACGCCCTTTTTGGCCAACCAAGCAAGCTTGCAAAGGAAATCTGCACTACAATGAAGTCTCACTTCCCCCCAGTCAAAAGGGCCATCTGAAAAAAGTGTAAAATCCAGAAAGGCAACAGGCCATTGAGAACTGGGAGCCTTGTTATGCTGATGGGCGGGATGTAAATTGCCAACAGACACTCGGGAGAAGTGTATGGTGTTTCCTGAAACATCTAAAAAACAAAGCAACAGAGCCTAGGGCACTGCCACTTATGGTCCTATAGGTTAGGGAAATTAAAATCAAAAAGACACAGCCACCCCAAAGTTTGGGACGCCTCTGTTTACAAGAACCTCGTTTACAGTACAAGTTCAACATCGCAGAAAGTGAAAAATGGATAAAGAAGTTGTGGTATTTACTTACAAAGCAATATCACTCAGCAATGAAATCTGTGTCATCAGGGCCTTAGCAGCACAGTGAGTGGATTCAGGTATGATGATTCTAACTGAAATAAGTCACACAGAAAAAGAAACATCATAAGATATCAGTAATACACGGAATGTAAACTTGGCTACACAGGAACTGAATTACAGAACAGAACAGGGTCTCAAATTTAGAAAACCAACTTATTCTTGCTTAAGGGTAAAGGTGAGTTGGGATGCTGCATAAAACCAGAGATTGAAATGAGCACAGATAAAGTTCCTTAAGCCAAATATGGAATAGACAAGAGCTACTCCTTGCTCAACGAAATGGACTCAACACCCCATATTAAACGCCTAAGAATGTACCTGACTAGTAAGTATCTTAAAACCTATGGATTGCTATGTCTCCGAAAGAGAATCAAGCATGTGTACAGCTGCATAAACGCAGCAGTGATAGGATTGGAGAGGTTCAGTGAGCAAATGAAGACCCTTTGAAGTCATATTGCATGGTACCCATTCCACGGGTTTCAACTACCCAGGTTTTAGGTATTCTTCCTTCAGCTAAAACATGCATGTGGAACCCAGAGTATGATCAACCATGTGATCGGGAGACGTGTTCAAATATGTCTCAGTTTTCGTACCCTGGTACTCGGGTGCAACATTCCAGACGCTTTACTAACACTCTCCCCACTTGGAGAGTCAGCGCCTTTAAACTCCTGTTTGTCCCAGTTTGCAATTTCTGCGGAAGATGAACAGGAATAGCGAGAACCAATGAGAGGCTAGCTGGAGGTGTCTGGACGGGCAAATTTAACTCTCATTTCCCACCAGGAAGAGGAAATAACCAAAGGCTCAGCGTGCCATACCGGAGCCAGATTAGGGCCTGAAGCCATCCTGCGGTGTTGCGGCCAGCTCAAAAGAAAGCGAGTTGAAGAAAGGAGCTCAGGGGCACTGTAATTCACAAACCTGCAGAGTTATAAATGACAGCTATCGTCCAAAAATAGACTGAAGTAAGGCTGCCAAGAGGACTTGAAAGTGGGGCAGAATTGCAGGAAACCGATTTCAGGAGGTAGACTGGAATTGCATTGAAAGCATAGGAAAAGAGGCAGAACGTCCACAATGATGCACTTGGCCAAAAAGGGCGTATGCGTTTTTTCCTGAATATATTCAGGAAAAAACGCATACGCACTTTTTGGCCAACCAAGCAAGCTTGCAAAGGAAATCTGCACTACAATGAAGTCTCACTTCCCCCCGGTCAAAAGGGCCATCTGAAAAAGTGTAAAATCCAGAAAGGCAGGACAGGCCATGGAGAACTGGGAGCCTTGTTATGCTGATGGGCGGGATGTAAATTGCCAACAGACACTCGGGAGAAGTGTATGGTGTTTCCTGAAACATCTAAAAAACAAAGCAACAGAGCCTAGTGCACTTCCACTTATGGTCCTATAGCTTAGGGAAATTAAAATCAAAAAGACACAGCCACCCCAAAGTTTGGAACGGCTCTGTTTACAAGAACCTCGTTTACAGTACAAGTTCAACATCGCAGAAAGTGAAAAATGGATAAAGAAGTTGTGGTATTTACTTACAAAGCAATATCACTCAGCAATGAAATCTGTGTCATCAGGCCCTTAGCAGCACAATGAGTGGATTCAGGTATGATGATTCTAACTGAAATAAGTCACACAGAAAAAGAAACATCATAAGATATCAGTAATACACGGAATGTAAACTTGGCTACACAGGAACTGAATTACAGAACAGAACAGGGTCTCAAATTTAGAAAACCAACTTATGCTTGCTTAAGGGGAAAGGTGAGTTGGGGTGCTGCATAAAACCAGAGATTGAAATGAGCACAGATAAAGTTCCTTAAGCCAAATATGGAATAGACAAGAGCTACTCCTTGCTCAACGAAATGGACTCAACACCGCATATTAAACGCCTAAGAATGTACCTGACTAGTAAGTATCTTAAAACCTATAGATTGCTATGTCTCCGAAAGAGAATCAAGCATGTGTACAGGGGCATAAACGCAGCAGTGATAGGATTGGAGAGGTTCGGTGAGCAAATGAAGACCCTTTGAAGTCATATTGCATGGTACCCATTCCACGGGTTTCAACTACCCAGGTTTTAGGTATTCTTCTTTCAGCTAAAACATGCATGTGGAACCCAGAGTATGATCAACCATGTGATCGGGAGACGTGTTCAAATATGTCTCAGTTTTCCTCCCCTGGTACTCGGGTGCAACATTCCAGACGCTTTACTAACACTCTCCCCACTTGGAGAGTCAGTGCCTTTAACCTCCTGTTTGGCACAGTTTGCAATTTCTGTGGAAGATGAACAGGAATAGCGAGAACCAATGAGAGGCTAGCTGGAGGTGTCTGGACGGGCAAATTTAACTCTCATTTCCCACCAGGAGGAGGAAATAAACAAAGGATCAGCGTGCCGTGCCAGAACCAGATTAGGGCCTGAAGCCATCCTGCGGTGTTGCGGCCAGGTCACAAGAAAGCGAGTTGAAGAAAGGAGCTCAGGGGCACTGTAATTCACAAACCTGCAGAGTTATAAATGACAGCTATCGTCCAAAAATAGACTGAAGTAAGGCTGCCAAGAGGACTTGAAAGCGGGGCAGAATTGCAGGAAACCGATTTCAGGAGGTAGACTGGAATTGCATTGAAAGCATAGGAAAAGAGGCAGAACGTCCACAATGATGCACTTGGCCAAAAAGGGCGTATGCGTTTTTTCCTGAATATATTCAGGAAAAAACGCATACGCCCTTTTTGGCCAACCAAGCAAGCTTGCAAAGGAAATCTGCACTACAATGAAGTCTCACTTCCCCCTGGTCAAAAGGGCCATCTGAAAAAAGTGTAAAATCCAGAAAGGAAGGACAGGCCATGGAGAACTGGGAGCCTTGTTATGCTGATGGGCGGGATGTAAATTGCCAACAGACACTCGGGAGAAGTGTATGGTGTTTCCTGAAACATCTAAAACACAAAGCAACAGAGCCTAGGGCACTGCCACTTATGGTCCTATAGCTTAGGGAAATTAAAATCAAAAAGACACAGCCACCCCAAAGTTTGGAACGCCTCTGTTTACAAGAACCTCATTTACAGTACAAGTTCAACATCGCAGAAAGTGAAAAATGGATAAAGAACTTGTGGTACTTACGTACAATGCAGTATCACTCAGCAATGAAATCTATGTCATCAGGCCCGTAGCAGCATAATGAGTAGATTCAGGTACGATGATTCTAACTGAAATAAGTCACACAGAAAAAGAAACATCATAAGATATCAGTAATACACGGAATGTAAACTTGGCTACACAGGAACTGAATTCCAAAACAGAACAGGTTCTCAAATTTAGAAAACCAACTTATGCTTGCTTAAGGGGAAAGGTGAGTTGGGTTGCTGCATAAAACCAGAGATTGAAATGAGCACAGATAAAGTTCCTTAAGCCAAATATGGAATAGACAAGAGCTACTCCTTGCTCAACGAAATGGACTCAACACCGCATATTAAACGCCTAAGAATGTACCTGACTAGTAAGTATCTTAAAACCTATGGATTGCTATCTCTCCGAAAGAGAATCAAGCATGTGTACAGGGGCATAAACGCAGCAGTGATAGGATTGGAGAGGTTCGGTGAGCAAATGAAGACCCTTTGAAGTCATATTGCATGGTACCCATTCCACGGGTTTCAACTACCCAGGTTTAAGGTAT
The DNA here is from genome assembly GCF_951394435.1 of Stenella coeruleoalba. NCBI lineage: Eukaryota > Metazoa > Chordata > Mammalia > Artiodactyla > Delphinidae > Stenella > Stenella coeruleoalba. Next base: position 137,219 of record NW_027646407.1, read on the forward strand.
TCTTCCTTCAGCTAAAACATGCATGTGGAACCCAGAGTATGATCAACCATGTGATCAGGAGACGTGTTCAAATATGTCTCAGTTTTCCTCCCCTGGTACTCGGGTGCAACATTCCAGACGCTTTACTAACACTCTCCCCACTTGGAGAGTCAGCGCCTTTAACCTCCTGTTTGGCCCAGTTTGCAATTTCTGCGGAAGATGAACAGGAATAGCGAGAACCAATGAGAGGCTAGCTGGAGGTGTCTGGACGGGCAAATTTAACTCTCATTTCCCAACAGGAAGAGGAAATAACCAAAGGCTCAGCGTGCCGTACCGGAACCAGATTAGGGCCTGAAGCCATCCTGCGGTGTTGCGGCCAGCTCAAAAGAAAGCGAGTTGAAGAAAGGAGCTCAGGGGCACTGTAATTCACAAACCTGCAGAGTTATAAATGACAGCTATCGTCCAAAAATATACTGAAGTAAGGCTGCCAAGAGGACTTGAAAGCGGGGCAGAATTGCAGGAAACCGATTTCAGGAGGTAGACTGGAATTGCATTGAAAGCATAGGAAAAGAGGCAGAACGTCCACAATGATGCACTTGGCCAAAAAGGGCGTATGCGTTTTTTCCTGAATATATTCAGGAAAAAACGCATACGCCCTTTTTGGCCAACCAAGCAAGCTTGCAAAGGAAATCTGCACTACAATGAAGTCTCACTTCCCCCCGGTCAAAAGGGCCATCTGAAAAAAGTGTAAAATCCAGAAAGGCAGGACAGGCCATGGAGAACTGGGAGCCTTGTTATGCTGATGGGCGGGATGTAAATTGCCAACAGACACTCGGGAGAAGTGTATGGTGTTTCCTGAAACATCTAAAAAACAAAGCAACAGAGCCTAGGGCACTGCCACTTATGGTCCTATAGCTTAGGGAAATTAAAATCAAAAAGACACAGCCACCCCAAAGTTTGGAATGGCTCTGTTTACAAGAACCTCGTTTACAGTACAAGTTCAACATCGCAGAAAGTGAAAAATAGATAAAGAAGTTGTGGTATTTACTTACAAAGCAATATCACTCAGCAATGAAATCTATGTCATCAGGCCCTTAGCATCACAATGAGTGGATTCAGGTATGATGATTCTAACTGAAATAAGTCACACAGAAAAAGAAACATCATAAGATATCAGTAATACACGGAATGTAAACTTGGCTACACAGGAACTGAATTACAGAACAGAACAGGGTCTCAAATTTAGAAAACCAACTTATGCTTGTTTAAGGGTAAAGGTGAGTTGGGGTGCTGCATAAAACCAGAGATTGAAATGAGCACAGATAAAGTTCCTTAAGTCAAATATGGAATAGACAAGAGCTACTCCTTGCTCAACGAAATGGACTCAACACCGCATATTAAATGCCTAAGAATGTACCTGACTAGTAAGTATCGTAAAACCTATGGATTGCTATGTCTCCAAAAGAGAATCAAGCATGTGTACAGGGGCATAAACGCAGCAGTGATAGGATTGGAGAGGTTCGGTGAGCAAATGAAGACCCTTTGAAGTCATATTGCATGGTACCCATTACACTGGTCTCAACTCTCCAGGTTTAAGGTATTCTTCCTTCAGCTAAAACATGCATGTGGAACCCAAGTATGATCAACCATGTGAATGGGAGACGTGTTCAAATATGTCTCAGTTTTCCTCCCCTGGTACTCGGGTGCAACATTCCAGACGCTTTACTAACACTCTCCCCACTTGGAGAGTCAGCGCCTTTAACCTCCTGTTTGGCCCAGTTTGCAATTTCTGCGGAAGATGAACAGGAATAGCGAGAACCAATGAGAGGCTAGCTGGAGGTGTCTGGACGGGCAAATTTAACTCTCATTTCCCACCAGGAAGAGGAAATAACCAAAGGCTCAGCGTGCCGTACCGGAACCAGATTAGGGCCTGAAGCCATCCTGCGGTGTTGCGGCCAGCTCAAAAGAAAGCGAGTTGAAGAAAGGAGCTCAGGGGCACTGTAATTCACAAACCTGCAGACTTATAAATGACAGCTATCGTCCAAAAATAGACTGAAGTAAGGCTGCCAAGAGGACTTGAAAGCGGGGCAGAATTGCAGGAAACCGATTGCAGGAGGTAGACTGGAATTGCATTGAAAGCATAGGAAAAGAGGCAGAACGTCCACAATGATGCACTTGGCCAAAAAGGGCGTATGCGTTTTTTCCTGAATATATTCAGGAAAAAACGCATACGCCCTTTTTGGCCAACCAAGCAAGCTTGCAAAGGAAATCTGCACTACAATGAAGTCTCACTTCCCCCCGGTCAAAAGGGCCATCTGAAAAAAGTGTAAAATCCAGAAAGGCAGGACAGGCCATGGAGAACTGGGAGCCTTGTTATGCTGATGGGCGGGATGTAAATTGCCAACAACCACTCGGGAGAAGTGTATGGTGTTTCCTGAAACATGTAAAAAACAAAGTAACAGAACCTAGGGCACTTCCACTTATGGTCCTATAGCTTAGGGAAATTAAAATCAAAAAGACACAGCCACCCCAAAGTTTGGAATGGCTCTGTTTACAAGAACCTCGTTTACAGTACAAGTTCAACATCACAGAAAGTGAAAAATGGATAAAGAAGTTGTGGTATTTACTTACAAAGCAATATCACTCAGCAATGAAATCTGTGTCATCAGGCCCTTAGCAGCACAATGAGTGGATTCAGGTATGATGATTCTAACTGAAATAAGTCACACAGAAAAAGAAACATCATAAGATATCAGTAATACACGGAATGTAAACTTGGCTACACAGGAACTGAATTACAGAACAGAACAGGGTCTCAAATTTAGAAAACCAACTTATGCTTGCTTAAGGGGAAAGGTGAGTTGGGGTGCTGCAGAAAACCAGAGATTGAAATGAGCACAGATAAAGTTCCTTAAGCCAAATATGGAATAGACAAGAGCTACTCCTTGCTCAACGAAATGGACTCAACACCGCATATTAAACGCCTAAGAATGTACCTGATTAGTAAGTATCTTAAAACCTATAGATTGCTATGTCTCCGAAAGAGAATCAAGCATGTGTACAGGGGCATAACCGCAGCAGTGATAGGATTGGAGATGTTCGGTGAGCAAATGAAGACCCTTTGAAGTCATATTGCATGGTACCCATTCCACGGGTTTCAACTACCCAGGTTTTAGGTATTCTTCCTTCAGCTAAAACATGCATGTGGAACCCAGAGTATGATCAACCATTTGATCGGGAGACGTGTTCAAATATGTCTCAGTTTTCCTCCCCTGGTACTCGGGTGCAACATTCCAGACGCTTTACTAACACTCTCCCCACTTGGAGAGTCAGCGCCTTTACCCTCCTTTTTGGCCCAGTTTGCAATTTCTGTGGAAGATGAATAGGAATAGCGAGAACCAATGAGAGGCTAGCTGGAGGTGTCTGGACGGGCAAATTTAACTCTCATTTCCCACCAGGAGGAGGAAATAAACAAAGGCTCAGCGTGCCGTGCCAGAACCAGATTAGGGCCTGAAGCCATCCTGCGGTGTTGCAGCCAGGTCACAAGAAAGCGAGTTGAAGAAAGGAGCTCAGGGGCACTGTAATTCACAAACCTGCAGAGTTATAAATGACAGCTATCGTCCAAAAATAGACTGAAGTAAGGCTGCCAAGAGGACTTGAAAGCGGGGCAGAATTGCAGGAAACCGATTTCAGGAGGTAGACTGGAATTGCATTGAAAGCATAGGAAAAGAGGCAGAACGTCCACAATGATGCACTTGGCCAAAAAGGGCGTATGCGTTTCTTCCTGACTATATTCAGGAAAAAAAGCATACGCCCTTTTTGGCCAACCAAGCAAGCTTGCAAAGGAAATCTGCACTACAATGAAGTCTCACTTCCCCCCGGTCAAAAGGGCCATCTGAAAAAAGTGTAAAATCCAGAAAGGCAGGACAGGCCATGGAGAACTGGGAGCCTTGTTATGCTGATGGGCGGGATGTAAATTGCCAACAACCACTCAGGAGAAGTGTATGGTGTTTCCTGAAACATCTAAAAAACAAAGCAACAGAGCCTAGGGCACTTCCACTTATGGTCCTATAGCTTAGGGAAATTAAAATCAAAAAGACACAGCCACCCGAAAGTTTGGAATGGCTCTGTTTACAAGAACCTCGTTTACAGTAGAAGTTCAACATCGCAGAAAGTGAAAAATGGATAAAGAAGTTGTGGTATTTACTTACAAAGCAATATCACTCAGCAATGAAATCTATGTCATCAGGCCCTTAGCAGCACAATGAGTGGATTCAGGTATGATGATTCTAACTGAAATAAGTCACACAGAAAAAGAAACATCATAAGATATCAGTAATACACGGAATGTAAACTTGGCTACACAGGAACTGAATTACAGAACAGAACAGGGTCTCAAATTTAGAAAACCAACTTATTCTTGCTTAAGGGTAAAGGTGAGTTGGGTGCTGCATAAAACCAGAGATTGAAATGAGCACAGATAAAGTTCCTTAAGCCAAATATGGAATAGACAAGAGCTACTCCTTGCTCAACGAAATGGACTCAACACCCCATATTAAACGCCTAAGAATGTACCTCACTAGTAAGTATCTTAAAACCTATGGATTGCTATGTCTCCGGAAGAGAATCAAGCATGTGTACAGGGGCATAAACGCAGCAGTGATAGGATTGGAGAGGTTCGGTGAGCAAATGAAGACCCTTTGAAGTCATATTGCATGGTACCCATTCCACAGGTTTCAACTACCCAGGTTTAAGGCATTCTTCCTTCAGCTATAACATGCATGTGGAACCTAGAGTATTATCAACCATGTGATCGGGAGACGTGTTCAAATATGTCTCAGTTTTCCTCCCCTGGTACTCGGGTGCAACATTCCAGACGCTTTACTAACACTCTCCCCACTTGGAGAGTCAGTCCCTTTAACCTCCTGTTTGACCCAGTTTGCAATTTCTGCGGAAGATGAACAGGAATAGCGAGAACCAATGAGAGGCTAGCTGGAGGTGTCTGGACGGGCAAATTTAACTCTCATTTCCCACCAGGAAGAGGAATTAACCAAAGGCTCAGCGTGCCGTGCCGGAACCAGATTAGGGTCTGAAGACATCCTGCGGTGTTGAGGCCAGCTCAAAAGAAAGCGAGTTGAAGAAAGGAGCTCAGGGGCACTGTAATTCACAAACCTGCAGAGTTATAAATGACAGCTATCGTCCAAAAATAGACTGAAGTAAGGCTGCCAAGAGGACTTGAAAGCGGGGCAGAATTGCAGGAAACCGATTTCAGGAGGTAGACTGGAATTGCATTGAAAGCATAGGAAAAGAGGCAGAACGTCCACAATGATGCACTTGGCCAAAAAGGGCGTATGCATTTTTTCCTGAATATAATCAGGAAAAAACGCATATGCCCTTTTTGGCCAACCAAGCAAGCTTGCAAAGGAAATCTGCACTACAATGAAGTCTCACTTCCCCCCAGTCAAAAGGGCCATCTGAAAAAAGTGTAAAATCCAGAAAGGCAGGACAGGCCATGGAGAACTGGGAGCATTGTTATGCTGATGGGCGGGATGTAAATTGCCAACAGACACTCGGGAGAAGTGTATGGTGTTTCCTGAAACATCTAAAAAACAAAGCAACAGAGCCTAGGGCACTTCCACTTATGGTCCTATAGCTTAGGGAAATTAAAATCAAAAAGACACAGCCACCCCAAAGTTTGGAACGGCTCTGTTTACAAGAACCTCGTTTACAGTACAAGTTCAACATCGCAGAAAGTGAAAAATGGATAAAGAAGTTGTGGTATTTACTTACAAAGCAATATCACTCAGCAATGAAATCTATGTCATCAGGCCCTTAGCAGAACAATGAGTGGATTCAGGTATGATGATTCTAACTGAAATAAGTCACACAGAAAAAGAAACATCATAAGATATCAGTAATACACGGAATGTAAACTTGGCTACACAGGAACTGAATTACAGAACAGAACAGGGTCTCAAATTTAGAAAACCAACTTATGCTTGCTTAAGGGTAAAGGTGAGGTGGGGTGCTGCATAAAACCAGAGATTGAAATGAGCACAGATAAAGTTCCTTAAGTCAAATATGGAATAGACAAGAGCTACTCCTTGCTCAACGAAATGGACTCAACACCGGATATTAAACGCCTAAGAATGTACCTGACTAGTAAGTGTCGTAAAACCTATGGATTGCTATGTCTCCAAAAGAGAATCAAGCATGTGTACAGGGGCATAAACGCAGCAGTGATAGGATTGGAGAGGTTCGGTGAGCAAATGAAGACCCTTTGAAGTCATATTGCATGGTACAAATTCCACGGGTTTCAACTACCCAGGTTTTAGGTATTCTTCCTTCAGCTAAAACATGCATGTGGAACCCAGAGTATGATCAACCATGTGATCGGGAGACGTGTTCAAATATGTCTCAGTTTTCCTCCCCTGGTACTCGGGTGCAACATTCCAGACGCTTTACTAACACTCTCCCCACTTGGAGAGTCAGTCCCTTTAACCTCCTGTTTGGCCCAGTTTGCAATTTCTGCGGAAGATGAACAGGAATAGCGAGAACCAATGAGAGGCTAGCTGGAGGTGTCTGGACGGGCAAATTTAACTCTCATTTCCCACCAGGAAGAGGAATTAACCAAAGGCTCAGCGTGCCGGGCCGGAACCAGATTAGGGCCTGAAGCCATCCTGCGGTGTTGCGGCCAGGTCACAAGAAAGCGAGTTGAAGAAAGGAGCTCAGGGGCACTGTAATTCACAAACCTGCAGAGTTATAAATGACAGCTATCGTCCAAAAATAGACTGAAGTAAGGCTGCCAAGAGGACTTGAAAGCGGGGCAGAATTGCAGGAAACCGATTTCAGGAGGTTAACTGGAATTGCATTGAAAGCATAGGAAAAGAGGCAGAACGTCCACAATGATGCACTTGGCCAAAAAGGGCGTATGCGTTTTTTCCTGAATATATTCAGGAAAAAACGCATACGCCCTTTTTGGCCAACCAAGCAAGCTTGCAAAGGAAATCTGCACTACAATGAAGTCTCACTTCCCCCCGGTCAAAAGGGCCATCTGAAAAAAGTGTAAAATCCAGAAAGGCAGGACAGGCCATGGAGAACTGGGAGCCTTGTTATGCTGACGGGCGGGATGTAAATTGCCAACAGACACTCGGGAGAAGTGTATGGTGTTTCCTGAAACATCTAAAAAACAAAGCAACAGAGCCTAGGGCACTGCCACTTATGGTCCTATAGCTTAGGGAAATTAAAATCAAAAAGACACAGCCACCCCAAAGTTTGGGACGCCTCTGTTTACAAGAACCTCGTTTACAGTACAAGTTCAACATCGCAGAAAGTGAAAAATGGATAAAGAAGTTGTGGTATTTACTTACAAAGCAATATCACTCAGCAATGAAATCTATGTCATCAGGCCCTTAGCATCACAATGAGTGGATTCAGGTATGATGATTCTAACTGAAATAAGTCACACAGAAAAAGAAACATCATAAGATATCAGTAATACACGGAATGTAAACTTGGCTACACAGGAACTGAATTACAGAACAGAACAGGGTCTCAAATTTAGAAAACCAACTTATGCTTGCTTAAGTGTAAAGGTGAGTTGGGGTGCTGCATAAAACCAGAGATTGAAATGAGCACAGATAAAGTTCCTTAAGTCAAATATGGAATAGACAAGAGCTACTCCTTGCTCAACGAAATGGACTCAACACCGCATATTAAACGCCTAAGAATGTACCTGACTAGTAAGTATCTTAAAACCTATAGATTGCTATGTCTCCGAAAGAGAATCAAGCATGTGTACAGGGGCATAAACGCAGCAGTGATAGGATTGGAGAGGTTCGGTGAGCAAATGAAGACCCTTTGAAGTCATATTGCATGGTACCCATTCCACGGGTTTCAACTACCCAGGTTTTAGGTATTCTTCCTTCAGCTAAAACATGCATGTGGAACCCAGAGTATGATCAACCATGTGATCGGGAGACGTGTTCAAATATGTCTCAGTTTTCCTCCCCTGGTACTCGGGTGCAACATTCCAGACGCTTTACTAACACTCTCCCCACTTGGAGAGTCAGCGCCTTTAACCTCCTGTTTGGCCCAGTTTGCAATTTCTGCGGAAGATGAACAGGAATAGCGAGAACCAATGAGAGGCTAGCTGCAGGTGTCTGGACGGGCAAATTTAACTCTCATTTCCCACCAGGAGGAGGAAATAACCAAAGGCTCAGCGTGCCGTGCCAGAACCAGATTAGGGCGTGAAGACATCCTGCGGTGTTGCGGCCAGGTCACAAGAAAGCGAGTTGAAGAAAGGAGCTTAGGGGCACTGTAATTCACAAACCTGCAGAGTTATAAATGACAGCTATCATCCAAAAATAGACTGAAGTAAGGCTGCCAAGAGGACTTCAAAGCGGGGCAGAATTGCAGGAAACCGATTTCAGGAGGTAGACTGAAATTGCATTGAAAGCATAGGAAAAGAGGCAGAACGTCCACAATGATGCACTTGGCCAAAAAGGGCGTATGCGTTTTTTCCGGAATATATTCAGGAAAAAACGCATATGCCCTTTTTGGCCAACCAAGCAAGCTTGCAAAGGAAATCTGCACTACAATGAAGTCTCACTTCCCCCCGGTCAAAAGGGCCATCTGAAAAAAGTGTAAAATCCAGAAAGGCAGGACAGGCCATGGAGAACTGGGAGCCTTGTTATGCTGATGGGCGGGATGTAAATTGCCAACAGACACTCGGGAGAAGTGTATGGTGTTTCCTGAAACATCTAAAACACAAAGCAACAGAGCCTAGGGCACTGCCACTTATGGTCCTATAGCTTAGGGAAATTAAAATCAAAAAGACACAGCCACCCCAAAGTTTGGGACGCCTCTGTTTACAAGAACCTCGTTTACAGTACAAGTTCAACATCGCAGAAAGTGAAAAATGGATAAAGTTGTGGTATTTACTTACAAAGCAATATCACTCAGCAATGAAATCTGTGTCATCAGGCCCTTAGCAGCACAATGAGTGGATTCAGGTATGATGATTCTAACTGAAATAAGTCACACAGAAAAAGAAACATCATAAGATATCAGTAATACACGGAATGTAAACTTGGCTAGACAGGAACTGAATTACAGAACAGAACAGGGTCTCAAATTTCGAAAACCAACTTATGCTTGCTTAAGGGGAAAGGTGAGTTGGGGTGCTGCATAAAACCAGAGATTGAAATGAGCACAGATAAAGTTCCTTAAGCCAAATATGGAATAGACAAGAGCTACTCCTTGCTCAACGAAATGGACTCAACACCGCATATTAAACGCCTAAGAATGTACCTGACTAGTAAGTATCTTAAAACCTATGGATTGCTATGTCTCCAAAAGAGAATCAAGCATGTGTACAGGGGCATAAACGCAGCAGTGATAGGATTGGAGAGGTTCGGTGAGCAAATGAAGACCCTTTGAAGTCATATTGCATGGTACCCATTCCACGGGTTTCAACTACCCAGGTTTTAGGTATTCTTCCTTCAGCTAAAACATGCATGTGGAACCCAAGTATGATCAACCATGTGAACGGGAGACGTGTTCAAATATGTCTCAGTTTTCCTCCCCTGGTACTCGGGTGCAACATTCCAGACGCTTTACTAACACTCTCCCCACTTGGAGAGTCAGCGCCTTTAACCTCCTGTTTGGCCCAGTGTGCAATTTCTGCGGAAGATGAACAGGAATAGCGAGAACCAATGAGAGCCTAGCTGGAGGTGTCTGGACGGGCAAATTTAACTCTCATTTCCCACCAGGAAGAGGAAATAACCAAAGGCTCAGTGTGCCGTGCCGGAACCAGATTAGGGCCTGAAGCCCTCCTGCGGTGTTGCGGCCAGCTCACAAGAAAGCGAGTTGAAGAAAGGAGCTCAGGGGCACTGTAATTCACAAACCTGCAGAGTTATAAATGACAGCTATCGTCCAAAAATAGACTGAAGTAAGGCTGCATGAGGACTTGAAAGCGGGGCAGAATTGCAGGAAACCGATTTCAGGAGGTAGACTGGAATTGCATTGAAAGCATAGGAAAAGAGGCAGAACGTCCACAATGATGCACTTGGCCAAAAAGGGCGTATGCGTTTTTTCCTGAATATATTCAGGAAAAAACGCATACGCTCTTTTTGGCCAACCAAGCAAGCTTGCAAAGGAAATCTGCACTACAATGAAGTCTCACTTCCCCCCGGTCAAAAGGGCCATCTGAAAAAAGTGTAAAATCCAGAAAGGCAGGACAGGCCATGGAGAACTGGGAGCCTTGTTATGCTGATGGGCGGGATGTAAATTGCCAACAGACACTCGGGAGAAGTGTATGGTGTTTCCTGAAACATCTAAAAAACAAAGCAACAGAGCCTAGGGCACTTCCACTTATGGTCCTATAGCTTAGGGAAATTAAAATCAAAAAGACACAGCCACCCCAAAGTTTGGAACGGCTCTGTTTACAAGAACCTCGTTTACAGTACAAGTTCAACATCGCAGAAAGTGAAAAATGGATAAAGAACTTGTGGTACTTACGTACAATGCAGTATCACTCAGCAATGAAATCTATGTCATCAGGCCCGTAGCAGCATAATGAGTGGATTCAGGTACGATGATTCTAACTGAAATAAGTCACACAGAAAAAGAAACATCATAAGATATCAGTAATACACGGAATGTAAACTTGGCTACACAGGAACTGCATTCCAAAACAGAACAGGGTCTGAAATTTAGAAAACCAACTTATGCTTGCTTAAGGGTAAAGGTGAGTTGGGGTGCTGCATAAAACCAGAGATTGAAATGAGCACAGATAAAGTTCCTTTAGCCAAATATGGAATAGACAAGAGCTACTCCTTGCTCAACGAAATGGACTCAAAACCCCATATTAAACCCCTAAGAATGTACCTGACTAGTAAGTATCTTAAAACCTATGGATTGCTATGTCTCCAAAAGAGAATCAAGCGTGTGTACAGGGGCATAAACGCAGCAGTGATAGGATTGGAGAGGTTCGGTGAGCAAATGAAGACCCTTTGAAGTCATATTGCATGGTACCCATTCCACGGGTCTCAACTCTCCAGGTTTAAGGTATTCTTCCTTCAGCTAAAACATGCATGTGGAACCCAGAGTATGATCAACCATGTGAACGGGAGACGTGTTCAAATATGTCTCAGTTTTCCTCCCCTGGTACTCGGGTGCAACATTCCAGACGCTTTACTAACACTCTCCCGACTTGGAGAGTCAGTCCCTTTAACCTCCTGTTTGGCCCAGTTTGCAATTTCTGCGGAAGATGAACAGGAATAGCGAGAACCAATGAGAGGCTAGCTGGAGGTGTCTGGACGGGCAAATTTAACTCTCATTTCCCACCAGGAAGAGGAATTAACCAAAGGCTCAGCATGCCGGGCCGGAACCAGATTAGGGCCTGAAGCCATCCTGCGGTGTTGCGGCCAGGTCACAAGAAAGCGAGTTGAAGAAAGGAGCTCAGGGGCACTGCAATTCACAAACCTGCAGAGTTATAAATGACAGCTATCGTCCAAAAATAGACTGAAGTAAGGCTGCCAAGAGGACTTGAAAGCGGGGCAGAATTGCAGGAAACCGATTTCAGGAGGTAGACTGGAATTGCATTGAAAGCATAGGAAAAGAGGCAGAACGTCCACAATGATGCACTTGGCCAAAAAGGGCGTATGCGTTTTTTCCTGAATATATTCAGGAAACAACACATACGCCCTTTTTGGCCAACCAAGCAAACTTGCAAAGGAAATCTGCACTACAATGAAGTCTCACTTTCCCCCGGTCAAAAGGGCCATCTGAAAAAAGTGTAAAATCCAGAAAGGCAGGACAGGCCATGGAGAACTGGGAGCCTTGTTATGCTGATGGGCGGGATGTAAATTGCCAACAGACACTTGGGAGAAGTGTATGGTGTTTCCTGAAACATCTAAAAAACAAAGCAACAGAGCCTAGGGCACTGCCACTTATGGTCCTATAGCTTAGGGAAATTAAAATCAAAAAGACACAGCCACCCCAAAGTTTGGGACGCCTCTGCTTACAAGAACCTCGTTTACAGTACAAGTTCAACATCGCAGAAAGTGAAAAATGGATAAAGAACTTGTGGTACTTACGTACAATGCAGTATCACTCAGCAATGAAATCTATGTCATCAGGCCCGTAGCAGCATAATGAGTGGATTCAGGTACGATGATTCTAACTGAAATAAGTCACACAGAAAAAGAAACATCATAAGATATCACTAATACACGGAATGTAAACTTGGCTACACAGGAACTGCATTCCAAAACAGAACAGGGTCTCAAATTTAGAAAACCAACTTATGCTTGCTTAAGGGTAAAGGTGAGTTGGGGTGCTGCATAAAACCAGAGATTGAAATGAGCACAGATAAAGTTCCTTAAACCAAATATGGAATAGACAAGAGCTACTCCTTGCTCAACGAAATGGACTCAACACGGCGTATTAAACGCCTAAGAATGTACCTGACTTGTAAGTATCTTAAAACCTATGGATTGCTATGTCTCCGAAAGAGAATCAAGCATGTGTACAGGGGCATAAACGCAGCAGTGATAGGATTGGAGAGGTTCGGTGAGCAAATGAAGACCCTTTGAAGTCATATTACATGGTACCCATTCCACGGGTTTCAACTACCCAGGTTTAAGGTATTCTTCCTTCAGCTAAAACATGCATGTGGAACCTAGAGTATGATCAACCATGTGATCGGGAGACATGTTCAAATATGTCTCAGTTTTCCTCCCCTGGTACTCGGGTGCAACATTCCAGACGCTTTACTAACACTCTCCCCACTTGGAGAGTCAGTCCCTTTAACCTCCTGTTTGGCCCAGTTTGCAATTTCTGCGGAAGATGAACAGGAATAGCGAGAACCAATGAGAGGCTAGCTGGAGGTGTCTGGACGGGCAAATTTAACTCTCATTTCCCACCAGGAAGAAGAAATAACCAAAGGATCAGCGTGCCGGGCCGGAACCAGATTAGGGCCTGAAGCCATCCTGCGATGTTGCGGCCAGGTCACAAGAAAGCGAGTTGAAGAAAGGAGTTCAGGGGCACTGTAATTCACAAACCTGCAGAGTTATAAATGACAGCTATCGTCCAAAAATAGACTGAAGTAAGGCTGCCAAGAGGACTTGAAAGCGGGGCAGAATTGCAGGAAACCGATTTCAGGAGGTAGACTGGAATTGCATTGAAAGCATAGGAAAAGAGGCAGAACGTCCACAATGATGCACTTGGCCAAAAAGGGCGTATGCGTTTTTTCCTGAATATATTCAGAAAAAAACGCATACGCCCTTTTTGGCCAACCAAGCAAGCTTGCAAAGGAAATCTGCACTACAATGAAGTCTCACTTTCCCCCGGTCAAAAGGGCCATCTGAAAAAAGTGTAAAATCCAGAAAGGCAGGACAGGCCATGGAGAACTGGGAGCCTTGTTATGCTGATGGGCGGGATGTAAATTGCCAACAGACACTCGGGAGAAGTGTATGGTGTTTCCTGAAACATCTAAAAAACAAAGCAACAGAGCCTAGGGCACTGCCACTTATGGTCCTATAGCTTAGGGAAATTAAAATCAAAAAGACACAGCCACCCCAAAGTTTGGGACGCCTCTGTTTACAAGAATCTCGTTTACAGTACAAGTTCAACATCGCAGAAAGTGAAAAATGGATAAAGAAGTTGTGGTATTTACTTACAAAGCAATATCACTCAGCAATGAAATCTATGTCATCAGGCCCTTAGCAGCACAATGAGTGGATTCAGGTATGATGATTCTAACTGAAATAAGTCACACAGAAAAAGAAACATCATAAGATATCAGTAATACACGGAATGTAAACTTGGCTACACAGGAACTGAATTACAGAACAGAACAGTGTCTGAAATTTAGAAAACCAACTTATTCTTGCTTAAGGGTAAAGGTGAGTTGGGGTGCTGCATAAAACCAGTGATTGAAATGAGCACAGATAAAGTTCCTTAAGTCAAATATGGAATAGACAAGAGCTACTCCTTGCTCAACGAAATGGACTCAACACCGCATATTAAACGCCTAAGAATGTACCTGACTAGTAAGTATCGTAAAACCTATGGATTGCTATGTCTCCAAAAGAGAATCAAGCATGTGTACAGGGGCATAAACGCAGCAGTGATAGGATTGGAGAGGTTCGGTGAGCAAATGAAGACCCTTTGAAGTCATATTGCATGGTACCCATTACACGGGTCTCAACTCTCCAGGTTTAAGGTATTCTTCCTTCAGCTAAAACATGCATGTGGAACCCAAGTATGATCAACCATGTGAACGGGAGACGTGTTCAAATATGTCTCAGTTTTCCTCCCCTGGTACTCGGGTGCAACATTCCAGACGCTTTACTAACACTCTCCCCACTTGGAGAGTCAGCGCCTTTAACCTCCTGTTTGGCCCAGTTTGCAATTTCTGCGGAAGATGAACAGGAATAGCGAGAACCAATGAGAGGCTCGCTGGAGGTGTCTGGACGGGCCAATTGAACTCTCATTTCCCACCAGGAAGAGGAATTAACCAAAGGCTCAGTGTGCCGTGCCGAAACCAGATTAGGGCCTGAAGCCATCCTGCGGTGTTGCGGCCAGGTCACAAGAAAGCGAGTTGAAGAAAGGAGCTCAGGGGCACTGTAATTCACAAACCTGCAGAGTTATAAATGACAGCAATCGTCCAAAAATAGACTGAAGTAAGGCTGCCAAGAGGACTTGAAAGCGGGGCAGAATTGCAGGAAACCGATTTCAGGAGGTAGACTGGAATTGCATTGAAAGCATAGGAAAAGAGGCAGAACGTCCACAATGATGCACTTGGCCAAAAAGGGCGTATGCGTTTTTTCCTGAATATATTCAGGAAAAAACGCATACGCCCTTTTTGGCCAACCAAGCAAGCTTGCAAAGGAAATCTGCACTACAATGAAGTCTCACTTCCCCCCGGTCAAAAGGGCCATCTGAAAAAAGTGTAAAATCCAGAAAGGCAGGACAGGCCATGGAGAACTGGGAGCCTTGTTATGCTGAAGGGCGGGATGTAAATTGCCAACAACCACTCGGGAGAAGTGTATGGTGTTTCCTGAAACATCTAAAAAACAAAGCAACAGAACCTAGGGCACTTCCACTTATGGTCCTATAGCTTAGGGAATTTAAAATCAAAAAGACACAGCCACCCCAAAGTTTGGAACGGCTCTGTTTACAAGAACCTCGTTTACAGTACAAGTTCAACATCGCAGAAAGTGAAAAATGGATAAAAAAGTTGTGGTATTTACTTACAAAGCAATATCACTCAGCAATGAAATCTGTGTCATCAGGCCCTTAGCAGCACAATGAGTGGATTCAGGTATGATGATTCTAACTGAAATAAGTCACACAGAAAAAGCAACATCATAAGATATCAGTAGGGTGGAGTTCGGGGCTGCCTAGTGGGAGGCGGACTGGCGAGGGGCGCCGGAAGAGCTGCAGGTGCGGTCCAGCGGCCGATTCCGCCGGCCCGCCGAGCCAGGAGGTACTGAGCCGCCGCCGCCGCCGCCGCCGCCCTCGGCCCGGCCTGCAGCGGGGTATGGGGGCGGTGCGGCCCCTCGGCCCCCTCCCCCTTTCTCCCTCCTCTCCACCCCTCCCCTTCCCGTGGTCCCGGGCTCCCGGACCCTCCCCCAGGGCCGCATTCTCCTCTCCCCGTCTTCCTGTCCTCTTCCGCTGTCCTCTCGTTCCCCACCCCCAAGCATAAACACCCCTCCGCGTCCCAGGCGTCTCCCGTCGCCCCTCCCCCCTCCCCGGGGTTCCGCCCTCCAGCGTTCCGGGGGTTCCCGAGGTCTCTCCAGCGGCAGCTTTCTGTAAGCGCGGTCCCGAAGATGGGAGGCGCAGTGAGTGCTGATGAAGACAACGACGAGCTGACAGACCATCTGAAGGCGGCGCAGTACATCCGCTCCGAGCTGGTGGAGCAGGCCTTCCGAGCTGTTGACCGGCCGACTATTACCTCGAGGAGTTTAAGGAGAACGCGTACAAGGACCTGGCGTGGAAGCACGGGAACATCCACCTCTCTGCTCCGTGCATCTATTCGGAGGTGATGGAGGCCCTGGACCTGCAGCCTGGCCTTTCCTTCCTGAACCTGGGCAGCGGCACCGGCTACCTCAGCTCCATGGTGGGGCTCATCCTCGGTCCTTTTGGTGTGAACCACGGGGTGGAACTCCATTCAGATGTGACAGAGTATGCGAAGCAGAAGCTGGACTTTTTCATCAGGACGAGTGACAGCTTCGACAAGTTTGACTTCTGCGAGCCCTCCTTCGTCACCAGCAATTGCCTGGAGATCTCTCCAGGCTGCTCTCAGTATGACCGGGTGTACTGCGGGGCAGGCGTGCAGAAGCAGCACGAGGGGTACATGAAGAGCCTCCTCAAAGTCGGGGGCGTCCTGGTCATGCCGCTGGAAGAGAAGTTGACTAAGATAACTCGGACGGGTCCTTCCGCCTGGGAAACCAAAAAGATTCTGGCTGTGTCTTTTGCTCCACTCGTCCAGCCCTGCCAGTCGGAGTCAGGAGAATCACGACTTGTCCACACCCCTGGCGGTTCGCAGCCTCCAGGACCTGGCGCGCATTGCCATCCGGGGCACCATTAAGAAGGTCATCCACCAGGAAGCTGTGAACAAAAACGGGAACGGACTGAAGAACACTCCCAGGTTTAAACGGAGGAGAGTTCGCCGCCGCCGAATGGAAACGATTGTCTTTTTGGACAAAGAGGTGTTTGCCAGTCGGCTCTCCAACCCCTCTGATGACACCAGCTGCGGAGACCTGGAAGACGAGCGGCAAGAAGAAGAGGTGACAACCCCGCCGGACACCAAGCCCGAGCCCCCGGTGAACTTCCTGCGTGAGAAGGTCCTGAGCCTCCCTCTGCCAGATCCCCTGAAGTACTACCTGCTTTATTACAGAGAAAAGTAAGTCTGTGGTCCAGGGGAGGAGGCCAAGCCTTCCTGGAGGGCTGCCCGCAGCAGGTGCACTGGAGGAGGAAGGGGCTTCCGCTCTGCATCTCGTCTTCTCGTCTGTCCTTGACTGTCCTGTAGAGTTTTCATCCAGTCATCTGATTTCTGTAAACATAGTCTGACAAACATAAGGTGCAAGGGGGAATGTCTCAAAAGGGCGAGAGTCTCCTGGAGGAGGGGTTGACTTCACACTCTCAGGAAATGCTGAGGTCTACACGTGGAGGTGGCCTGGAGACCGTTTCTTACACAAGGTACACGTGTCTGCATCAGAAAGGAAAACTGAAGTTGAAATTAATCTGTGTTTCTTATAAAAGGTGAGACAAAAAGCACAAGTTGCTAAGTGTATGAAATCTTTTCTGAGTGGGACACGCCTATGTGCAAGTTTGAATTTTACGGAATCAACCTCTTAATTACTGGCACCGAGTAATTAAAGATTTATTAAAAGATTAATTTAAAAGATTTAACTAAATGTTTTAGTTATTTGGAACGTGGATACTTGATTGAAAAGCCCTCTCTTATTTTAAGTAAATTAATTACATCTTACGTGAGTTGTCAATTGTAATTTTAAAAAACAAAAATTGTGATGGGGAGAGGAATGAACGTATCAGATTGCCAGGTGTCTTTGTGGAATTGCAAAAGAATTCCAAGGCATTTTTTTCTGACACCTTTTGTTACCTTTAAAGTAACCAACATTGAGTAATCCCGTCAAAGAAAGTCCTGAAGAATGAAACAAGTGTTGTGTGTAAGTAATGAGCTGCATTACTTTTGCCCCAGAGACAGAGAGTACTGTTGACTCAACTTTAAATACAGTCAACGGTGTCTAAGGCTCAGTCCTCAGAGCAGGTGGGAAGTACTGGCTGCAGGAAATGGATTGGGGACGGTGTAGACGGCCTGTGGGTTGGTGTTTTGTTTTTTTTTTCAGTTGGCTATTGTTCTGTAATCACATAACAGTACTGATTCATAGATTTTATCTTTTATAATTCTGGAGAAAAATATTTGTTAGTTTTGTAATTTTTCCTAAGAACAAACGCGTGTTTGGTACATTGCATTAGAACAGTTTCACTCAAGTTTGACTTGTGGAATCCATCTTCTCCAGCGCTGTGTGTTGAGAGCTTCCTGTCTTATTAAGTCGTGGGTCTAGAAGAAGAGGCCGTCCTTTTAGTTAGGTGGCAGAATGTTTACAAGTGACACTGCTTCTTCCAAAACATTGGTTCTTTTCAGACTTTTCAGTTTTAACCAAAGTTAAACCCCAAATCAGAGTCATCCAGATTTTATGATTCATTTGATCTCTCAGCCTCTCAGGAGTTGCTGGATTTCAGTGTCTTTGTGGTTTTACCAGCTTCGCGGAGTTCTGGTTATTTTGTTTTGCCATTTATGCTTTTTTAAAGTAACTGAGTCATTTTATCACAGAACACTGCGTGCACACATAGCTGGGAAAGCGGGTATATTGCCCTAAATGGGTACCGTTAAGCTGTTGTAAAGAAGGGTTTCTTCATAGTCGTGTTTACCTGCCTTTAACTGAACGTCAAGCCTCATTGTCTCAGAGAGAAAAGCATGAGTCACGTTTATTTGCTAAGACTTCGGTTTGCAGATCTTGTTGACGTCATTCTAATTGATTTGTAGAGACCTCTGCAACACGTGGACGTTTTTGGACATGATATTTGAAATATTTTATATTAGGTGGCTTGACTAAATGTTTTTCTGTAATTGTATATGGATTTCCTTTTTTTTCAACCACATTTGCCTTTATGCTAGATTGTAGAAAGTCTTTGCGAGGCATAAGACATGTTTTCCCCTATGTATGTTAAACCTTTCCTAACATTTTGTATTTACATGTTGGTTTGTGACTTTTAAACCAGAATTTGGTTACAAGATATATATATATAGATATTGAATATAATATATGTGAAATAATTTGGTATTGATCTATCTAATAAACATAAAGGAGAATCATCAGTGAGTTTCCCTGTGTGTCAGCACCTTTCTCCGGAGTCAGTCTGAGACACTACTTTCTGTTTTCAGACAGATGACTTATATATATAGTCTGTGTTGTCTGCAAGCTCTGTATTGTAAACCACATTCTAGACAATAGCTGACTTTTGTGTTTCGATTAGTCTGTATTTTTATATGTGACTTTCGTCTTGCAAGTAGTGCAGCCATAGACATGTGCAAAACAAGCAACAAATGTATAATATTAAGCACATAAGACAGAAGCCAGCTGCGTATTTAAAAGTATTTTTGCCCATCTGGAACTTTCAGGGGATTAAGGCGAGAAATATGAAACAAAGGTTTTGATGAACTGATACACAAGCGATACCAATAAAGGTAGTTACGGCAAAAAAAAACAAAAAAAAGATATCAGTAATACACGGAATGTAAACTTGGCTACAAAGGAACTGAATTACAGAACAGAACAGGGTCTCAAATTTAGAAAACCAACTTATGCTTGCTTAAGGGTAAAGGTGAGTTGGGGTGCTGCATAAAACCAGAGATTGAAATGAGCACAGATAAAGTTCCTTAAGCCAAATATGGAATAGACAAGAGCTACTCCTTGCTCAAAGAAATGGACTCAACACCGCATATTAAATACCTAAGAATGTACCTGACTAGTAAGTATCTTAAAACCTAGGGATTGCTATGTCTCCGAAAGAGAATCAAGCATGTGTACAGGGTCATAAACGCAGCAGTGATAGGATTGGAGAGGTTCGGTGAGCAAATGAAGACCCTTTGAAGTCATATTGCATGGTACCCATTCCACGGGTTTCAACTACCCAGGTTTAAGGTATTCTTCCTTCAGCTAAAACATGCATGTGGAACCTAGAGTATGATCAACCACGTGATCGGGAGACGTGTTCAAATATGTCTCAGTTATCCTCCCCTGGTACTCGGGTGCAACATTCCAGATGCTTTACTAACACTCTCCCGACTTGGAGAGTCAGTCCCTTTAACCTCCTGTTTGGCCCAGTTTGCAATTTCTGCGGAAGATGAACAGGAATAGCGAGAACCATTGAGAGACTAGCTGGAGGTGTCTGGATGGGCAAATTTAACTCTCATTTCCCACCAGGAAGAGGAAATAACCAAAGGCTCAGCGTGCCGTACCGGAACCAGATTAGGGCCTGAAGCCATCCTGCGGTGTTGCGGCCAGCTCAAAAGAAAGCGAGTTGAAGAAAGGAGATCAGGGGCACTGTAATTCACAAACCTGCAGAGTTATAAATGACAGCTATCTTCCAAAAATAGACTGAAGTAAGGCTGCCAAGAGGACTTGAAAGCGGGGCAGAATTGCAGGAAACCGATTTCAGGAGGTAGACTGGAATTGCATTGAAAGCATAGGAAAAGAGGCAGAACGTCCACAATGATGCACTTGGCCAAAAAGGGCGTATGCGTTTTTTCCTGAATATATTCAGGAAAAAACGCATACGCCCTTTTTGGCCAACCAAGCAAGTTTGCAAAGGAAATCTGCACTACAATGAAGTCTCACTTGCCCCCGGTCAAAAGGGCCATCTGAAAAAAGTGTAAAATCCAGAAAGGCAGGACAGGCCATGGAGAACTGGGAGCCTTGTTATGCTGATGGGCGGGATGTAAATTGCCAACAACCACTCGGGAGAAGTGTATGGTGTTTCCTGAAACATCTAAAAAACAAAGCAACAGAACCTAGGGCACTTCCACTTATGGTCCTATAGCTTAGGGAAATTAAAATCAAAAAGACACAGCCACCCCAAAGTTTGGAACGGCTCTGTTTACAAGAACCTCGTTTACAGTACAAGTTCAACATCGCAGAAAGTGAAAAATGGGTAAAGAGGTTGTGGTATTTACTTACAAAGCAATATCACTCAGCAATGAAATCTGTGTCATCAGGCCCTTAACAGCACAATGAGTGGATTCAGGTATGATGATTCTAACTGAAATAAGTCACACAGAAAAAGAAACATCATAAGATATCAGTAATACACGGAATGTAAACTTGGCTACACAGGAACTGAATTACAGAATAGAACAGGGTCTCAAATTTAGAAAACCAACTTATGCTTGCTTAAGGGTAAAGGTGAGTCGGGGTGCTGCATAAAACCAGAGATTGAAATGAGCACCCATAAAGTTCCTTAAGCCAAATATGAAATAGACAAGAGCTACTCCTTGCTCAACGAAATGAACTCAACACCCCATATTAAACGCCTAAGAATGTACCTGACTAGTAAGTATCTTAAAACCTATGGATTGCTATGTCTCCGAAAGAGAATCAAGCATGTGTACAGGGACATAAACGCAGCAGTGATAGGATTGGAGAGGTTCTGAGCAAATGAAGACCCTTTGAAGTCATATTGCATGGTACCCATTCCACGGGTTTCAACTACCCAGGTTTTAGGTATTCTTCCTTCAGCTAAAACATGCATGTGGAACCTAGGGTATGATCTACCATGTGATCGGGAGACGTGTTCAAATATGTCCCAGTTTTCGTACCCTGGTACTCGGGTGCAACATTCCAGACGCTTTACTAACACTCTCCCGACTTGGAGAGTCAGTCCCTTTAACCTCCTCTTTGGCCCAGTTTGCAATTTCTGCGGAAGATGAACAGGAATAGCGAGAACCAATGAGAGGCTAGCTGCAGGTGTCTGGACGGGCAAATTTAACTCTCATTTCCCACCAGGAAGAGGAATTAACCAAAGGCTCAGCGTGCCGTGCCGGAACCAGATTAGGGCCTGAAGACATCCTGCGGTGTTGTGGCCAGCTCAAAAGAAAGCGAGTTGAAGAAAGGAGCTCAGGGGCACTGTAATTCACAAACCTGCAGAGTTATAAATGACAGCTATCGTCCAAAAATAGACTGAAGTAAGGCTGCCAAGAGGACTTGAAAGCGGGGCAGAATTGCAGGAAACCGATTTCAGGAGGTAGACTGGAATTGCATTGAAAGCATAGGAAAAGAGGCAGAACGTCCACAATGATGCACTTGGCCAAAAAGGGCGTATGCGTTTTTTCCTGAATATATTCAGGAAAAAACGCATACGCCCTTTTTGGCCAACCAAGCAAGCTTGCAAAGGAAATCTGCACTACAATGAAGTCTCACTTCCCCCCGGTCAAAAGGGCCATCTGAAAAAAGTGTAAAATCCAGAAAGGCAGGACAGGCCATGGAGAACTGGGAGCCTTGTTATGCTGATGGGCGGGATGTAAATTACCAACAGACACTCAGGAGAAGTGTATGGTGTTTCCTGAAACATCTAAAAAACAAAGCAACAGAGCCTAGGGCACTGCCACTTATGGTCCTATAGCTTAGGGAAATTAAAATCAAAAAGACACAGCCACCCCAAAGTTTGGGACGCCTCTGTTTACAAGAACCTCGTTTACCGTACAAGTTCAATATCACAGAAAGTGAAAAATGGATAAAGAACTTGTGGTACTTACGTACAATGCACTATCACTCAGCAATGAAATCTATGTAATCAGGCCCGTAGCAGCATAATGAGTGGATTCAGGTACGATGATGCTAACTGAAATAAGTCACACAGAAAAAGAAACATCCTAAAATATCAGTAATACACGGAATGTAAACTTGGCTACACAGGAACTGAATTACAGAACAGAACAGTGTCTCAAATTTAGAAAACCAACTTATTCTTGCTTAAGGGTAAAGGTGAGTTGGGGTGCTGCATAAAACCAGAGATTGAAATGAGCACAGATAAAGTTCCTTAAGCCAAATATGGAATAGACAAGAGCTACTCCTTGCTCAACGAAATGGACTCAACACCGCATATTAAACGCCTAAGAATGTACCTGACTAGTAAGTATCGTAAAACCTATAGATTGCTATGTCTCCGAAAGAGAATCAAGCATGTGTACAGGGGCATAAACGCAGCAGTGATAGGATTGGAGAGGTTCGGTGAGCAAATGAAGACCCTTTGAAGTCATATTGCATGGTACCCATTCCACGGGTTTCAACTACCCAGGTTTTAGGTATTCTTCCTTCAGCTAAAACATGCAGGTGGAACCCAGAGTATGATCAACCATGTGATCGGGAGACGTGTTCAAATATGTCTCAGTTTTCGTACCCTGGTACTCGGGTGCAACATTCCAGACGCTTTACTAACACTCTCCCCACTTGGAGAGTCAGCGCCTTTAACGTCCTGTTTGGCCCAGTTTGCAATTTCTGCGGAAGATGAACAGGAATAGCGAGAACCAATGAGAGGCTAGCTGGAGGTGTCTGGATGGGCAAATTTAACTCTCATTTCCCACCAGGAAGAGGAATTAACCAAAGGCTCAGCGTGCCGTGCCAGAACCAGATTAGGGCCTGAAGACATCCTGCGGTGTTGCGGCCAGGTCACAAGAAAGCGAGTTGAAGAAAGGAGCTCAGGGGCACTGTAATTCACAAACCTGCAGAGTTATAAATGACAGCTATCGTCCAAAAATAGACTGAAGTAAGGCTGCCAAGAGGACTTGAAAGCGGGGCAGAATTGCAGGAAACCCATTTCAGGAGGTAGACTGGAATTGCATTGAAAGCATAGGAAAAGAGGCAGAACGTCCACAATGATACACTTGGCCAAAAAGTGCGTATGCGTTTTTTCCTGAATATATTCAGGAAAAAACGCATACGCCCTTTTTGGCCAACCAAGCAAGCTTGCAAAGGAAATCTGCACTACAATGAAGTCTCACTTCCCCCCGGTCAAAAGGGCCATCTGAAAAAAGTGTAAAATCCAGAAAGGCAGGACAGGCCATGGAGAACTGGGAGCCTTGTTATGCTGATGGGCGGGATGTAAATTGCCAACAGACACTCGGGAGAAGTGTATGGTGTTTCCTGAAACATCTAAAAAACAAAGCAACAGAGCCTAGGGCACTTCCACTTATGGTCCTATAGCTTAGGGAAATTAAAATCAAAAAGACACAGCCACCCCAAAGTTTGGAACGGCTCTGTTTACAAGAACCTCGTTGACAGTACAAGTTCAACATCGCAGAAAGTGAAAAATGGATAAAGAAGTTGTGGTATTCACTTACAAAGCAATATCACTCAGCAATGAAATCTATGTCATCAGGCCCTTAGCAGCACAATGAGTGGATTCAGGTATGATGATTCTAACTGAAATAAGTCACACAGAAAAAGAAACATCATAAGATATCAGTAATACACGGAATGGAAACTTGGCTACACAGGAACTGAATTACAGAACAGAACAGGGTCTCAAATTCAGAAAACCAACTTATGCTTGCTTAAGGGTAAAGGTGAGTTGGGGTGCTGCATAAAACCAGAGATTGAAATGAGCACAGATAAAGTTCCTTAAGCCAAATATGGAATAGACAAGAGCTACTCCTTGCTCAACGAAATGGACTCAACACCGCATATTAAACGCCTAAGAATGTACCTGACTAGTAAGTATCTTAAAACCTATGGATTGTTATGTCTCTGAAAGAGAATCAAGCATGTGTACAGGGGCATAAACGCAGCAGTGATAGGACTGGAGAGGTTCGGTGAGCAAATGAAGACCCTTTGAAGTCATATTGCATGGTACCCATTCCACGGGTTTCACCTACCCAGGTTTAAGGTATTCTTCCTTCAGCTAAAAAATGCATGTGGAACCTAGAGTATGATCAACCATGTGATCGGGAGACGTGTTCAAATATGTCTCAGTTTTCGTACCCTGGTACTCGGGTGCAACATTCCAGACGCTTTACTAACACTCTCCCGACTTGGAGAGCCAGTCCCTTTAACCTCCTGTTTGGCCCAGTTTGCAATTTCTGCGGAAGATGAACAGGAATAGCGAGAACCAATGAGAGACTAGCTGGAGGTGTCTGGACGGGCAAATTTAACTCTCATTTCCCACCGGGAAGAGGAATTAACCAAAGGCTCAGCATGCCGTGCCGGAACCAGATTAGGGTCTGAAGACATCCTGCGGTGTTGCGGCCAGGTCACAAGAAAGCGAGTTGAAGAAAGGAGCTCAGGGGCACTGGAATTCACAAACCTGCAGAGTTATAAATGACAGCTATCGTCCAAAAATAGACTGAAGTAAGGCTGCCAAGAGGACTTGAAAGCGGGGCAGAATTGCAGGAAACCGATTTCAGGAGGTAGACTGGAATTGCATTGAAAGCATAGGAAAAGAGGCAGAACGTCCACAATGATGCACTTGGCCAAAAAGGGCGTATGCGTTTTTTCCTGAATATATTCAGGAAAAAACGCATATGCCCTTTTTGGCCAACCAAGCAAACTTGCAAAGGAAATCTGCACTACAATGAAGTCTCACTTCCCCCCGGTCAAAAGGGCCATCTGAAAAAAGTGTAAAATCCAGAAAGGCAGGACAGGCCATGGAGAACTGGGAGCCTTGTTATGCTGATGGGCGGGATGTAAATTGCCAACAGACACTCGGGAGAAGAGTATGGTGTTTCCTGAAACATCTAAAAAACAAAGCAACAGAGCCTAGGGCACTGCCACTTATGGTCCTATAGCTTAGGGAAATTAAAAGACACAGCCACACCAAAGTTTGGGACGCCTCTGTTTACAAGAACCTCGTTTACCGTACAAGTTCAATATCACAGAAAGTGAAAAATGGATAAAGAACTTGTGGTACTTACGTACAATGCAGTATCACTCAGCAATGAAATCTATGTCATCAGGCCCGTAGCAGCATAATGAGTGGATTCAGGTACGATGATTCTAACTGAAATAAGTCACACAGAAAAAGAAACATCATAAGATATCACTAATACACGGAATGTAAACTTGGCTACACAGGAACTGCATTCCAAAACAGAACAGGGTCTCAAATTTAGAAAACCAACTTATGCTTGCTTAAGGGGAAAGGTGAGTTGGGATGCTGCATAAAACCAGAGATTGAAATGAGCACAGATAAAGTTCCTTAAGCCAAATATGGAATAGACAAGAGCTACTCCTTGCTCAACAAAATGGACACAAAACCCCATATTAAACGCCTAAGAATGTACCTGACTAGTAAGTATCTTAAAACCTATGGATTGCTATGTCTCCAAAAGAGAATCAAGCGTGTGTACAGGGGCATAAATGCAGCAGTGATAGGATTGGAGAGGTTCGGTGAGCAAATGAAGACCCTTTGAAGTCATATTGCACGGTACCCATTCCACGGGTCTCAACTCTCCAGGTTTAAGGTATTCTTCCTTCAGCTAAAACATGTATGTGGAACCCAGAGTATGATCAACCATATGAATGGGAGACGTGTTCAAATATGTCTCAGTTTTCCTCCCCTGGTACTCGGGTGCAACACTCCAGACGCTTTACTAACACTCTCCCGACTTGGAGAGTCAGTCCCTTTAACCTCCTGTTTGGCCCAGTTTGCAATTTCTGCGGAAGATGAACAGGAATAGCGAGAACCAAAGAGAGGCTAGCTGCAGGTGTCTGGACGGGCAAATTTAACTCTCATTTCCCACCAGGAAGAGGAATTAACCAAAGGCTCAGCGTGCCGTGCCAGAACCAGATTAGGGCCTGAAGCCATCCTGCGGTGTTGCGGCCAGGTCACAAGAAAGCGAGTTGAAGAAAGGAGCTCAGGGGCACTGTAATTCACAAACCTGCAGAGTTATAAATGACAGCTATCGTCCAAAAATAGACTGAAGTAAGGCTGCCAAGAGGACTTGAAAGCGGGGCAGAATTGCAGGAAACCGATTTCAGGAGGTAGACTGGAATTGCATTGAAAGCATAGGAAAAAAGGCAGAACGTCCACAATGATGCACTTGGCCAAAAAGGGCATATGCGTTTTTTCCTGAATATATTCAGGAAAAAACGCATACGCACTTTTTGGCCAACCAAGCAAGCTTGCAAAGGAAATCTGCACTACAATGAAGTCTCACTTCCCCCCGGTCAAAAGGGCCATCTGAAAAATGTGTAAAATCCAGAAAGGCAGGACAGGCCATGGAGAACTGGGAGCCTTGTTATGCTGATGGGCGGGATGTAAATTGCCAACAGACACTCGGGAGAAGTGTATGGTGTTTCTTGAAACATCTAAAAAACAAAGCAACAGAGCCTAGGGCACTGCCACTTATGGTCTTATAGCTTAGGGAAATTAAAATCAAAAAGACACAGCCACCCCAAAGTTTGGGACGCCTCTGTTTACAAGAACCTCGTTTACAGTACAAGTTCAACATCGCAGAAAGTGAAAAATGGATAAAGAAGTTGTGGTATTTACTTACAAAGCAATATCACTCAGCAATGAAATCTATGTCATCAGGCCCTTAGCAGCACAATGAGTGGATTCAGGTATGATGATTCTAACTGAAATAAGTCACACAGAAAAAGAAACATCATAAGATATCAGTAATACACGGAATGTAAACTTGGCTACACAGGAACTGAATTACAGAACAGAACAGGGTCTCAAATTTAGAAAACCAACTTATGCTTGCTTAAGGGTAAAGGTGAGTTGGGGTGCTGCATAAAACCAGAGATTGAAATGAGCACAGATAAAGTTCCTTAAGCCAAATATGGAATAGACAAGAGCTACTCCTTGCTCAACGAAATGGACTCAACACCGCATATTAAACGCCTAAGAATGTACCTGACTAGTAAGTATCTTAAAACCTATGGATTGCTATGTCTCCGAAAGAGAATCAAGCGTGTGTACAGGGGCATAAACGCAGCAGTGATAGGATTGGAGAGGTTCGGTGAGCAAATGAAGACCCTTTGAAGTCATATTGCATGGTACCCATTACACGGGTCTCATCTCTCCAGGTTTAAGGTATTCTTCCTTCAGCTAAAACATGCATGTGGAACCCAAGTATGATCAACCATGTGAACGAGAGACGTGTTTAAATATGTCTCAGTTTTCCTCCCCTGGTACTCGGGTGCAACATTCCAGATGCTTTACTAACACTCTCCCCACTTGGAGAGTCAGCGCCTTTAACCTCCTGTTTGGCCCAGTTTGCAATTTCTGCGGAAGATGAACAGGAATAGCGAGAACCAATGAGAGGCTAGCTGGAGGTGTCTGGACGGGCAAATTTAACTCTCATTTCCCACCAGGAAGAGGAAATAACCAAAGGCTCAGCGTGCCGTGCCGGAACCAGATTAGGGCCTGAAGCCATCCTGCGGTGTTGCGGCCAGCTCAAAAGAAAGCGAGTTGAAGAAAGGAGCTCAGGGGCACTGTAATTCACAAACCTGCAGAGTTACAAATGACAGCTATCGTCCAAAAATAGACTGAAGTAAGGCTGCCAAGAGGACTTGAAAGCGGGGCAGAATTGCAGGAAACCGATTTCAGGAGGTAGACTGGAATTGCATTGAAAGCATAGGAAAAGAGGCAGAACGTCCACAATGATGCACTTGGCCAAAAAGGGCGTATGCGTTTTTTCCTGAATATATTCAGGAAAAAACGCATACGCCCTTTTTGGCCAACCAAGCAAGCTTGCAAAGGAAATCTGCACTACAATGAAGTCTCACTTCCCCCCGGTCAAAAGGGCCATCTGAAAAAAGTGTAAAATCCAGAAAGGCAGGACAGGCCATGGAGAACTGGGAGCCTTGTTATGCTGAAGGGCGGGATGTAAATTGCCAACAACCACTCGGGAGAAGTGTATGGTGTTTCCTGAAACATCTAAAAAACAAAGCAACAGAGCCTAGGGCACTTCCACTTATGGTCC
Organism: Stenella coeruleoalba; assembly: GCF_951394435.1. Classification (NCBI taxonomy): domain Eukaryota; kingdom Metazoa; phylum Chordata; class Mammalia; order Artiodactyla; family Delphinidae; genus Stenella; species Stenella coeruleoalba. The sequence goes on from NW_027646407.1 coordinate 165,723, forward strand.
TATAGCTTAGGGAAATTAAAATCAAAAAGACACAGCCACCCCAAAGTTTGGAACGGCTCTGTTTACAAGAACCTCGTTTACAGTACAAGTTCAACATCGCAGAAAGTGAAAAATGGATAAAGAACTTGTGGTATTTACTTACAAAGCAATATCACTCAGCAATGAAATCTATGTCATCAGGCCCTTAGGAGCACAATGAGTGGATTCAGGTATGATGATTCTATCTGAAATAAGTCACACAGAAAAAGAAACATCATAAGATATCAGTAATACACGGAATGTAAACTTGGCTACACAGGAACTGAATTACAGAACAGAACAGGGTCTCAAATTTAGAAAACCAACTTATGCTTGCTTAAGGGGAAAGGTGAGTTGGGGTGCTGCATAAAACCAGAGATTGAAATGAGCACAGATAAAGTTCCTTAAGCCAAATATGGAATAGACAAGAGCTACTCCTTGCTCAACGAAATGGACTCAACACCGCATATTAAACGCCTAAGAATGTACCTGACTAGTAAGTATCTTAAAACCTATGGATTGCTATGTCTCCGAAAGAGAATCAAGCATGTGTACAGGGGCATAAACGCAGCAGTGATAGGATTGGAGAGGTTCGGTGAGCAAATGAAGACCCTTTGAAGTCATATTGCATGGTACCCATTCCACGGGTTTCAAATACACAGGTTTAAGGTATTCTTCCTTCAGCTAAAACATGCATGTGGAACCCAAGTATGATCAACCATGTGAACGGGAGACGTGTTCAAATATGTCTCAGTTTTCGTACCCTGGTACTCGGGTGCAACATTCCAGACGCTTTACTAACACTCTCCCCACTTGAAGAGTCAGTCCCTTTAACTTCCTGTTTGGCCCAGTTTGCAATTTCTGTGGAAGATGAACAGGAATAGCGAGAACCAATGAGAGACTAGCTGGAGGTGTCTGGACGGGCAAATTTAACTCTCATTTCCCACCAGGAAGAGGAAATAACCAAAGGCTCAGCGTGCCGTGCCGGAACCAGATTAGGGCCTGAAGCCATCCTGCGGTGTTGCGGCCAGCTCAAAAGAAAGCGAGTTGAAGAAAGGAGCTCAGGGGCACTGTAATTCACAAACCTGCAGAGTTACAAATGACAGCTATCGTCCAAAAATAGACTGAAGTAAGGCTGCCAAGAGGACTTGAAAGCGGGGCAGAATTGCAGGAAACCGATTTCAGGAAGTAGACTGGAATTGCATTGAAAGCATAGGAAAAGAGGCAGAACGTCCACAATGATGCACTTGGCCAAAAAGGGCGTATGCGTTTTTTCCTGAATATATTCAGGAAAAAACGCATACGCCCTTTTTGGCCAACCAAGCAAGCTTGCAAAGGAAATCTGCACTACAATGAAGTCTCACTTCCCCCCGGTCAAAAGGGCCATCTGAAAAAAGTGTAAAATCCAGAAAGGCAGGACAGGCCATGGAGAACTGGGAGCCTTGTTATGCTGAAGGGCGGGATGTAAATTGCAAACAACCACTCGGGAGAAGTGTATGGTGTTTCCTGAAACATCTAAAAAACAAAGCAACAGAGCCTAGGGCACTTCCACTTATGGTCCTATAGCTTAGGGAAATTAAAATCAAAAAGACACAGCCACCCCAAAGTTTGGAACGGCTCTGTTTACAAGAACCTCGTTTACAGTACAAGTTCAACATCGCAGAAAGTGAAAAATGGATAAAGAACTTGTGGTATTTACTTACAAAGCAATATCACTCAGCAATGAAATCTATGTCATCAGGCCCTTAGGAGCACAATGAGTGGATTCAGGTATGATGATTCTATCTGAAATAAGTCACACAGAAAAAGAAACATCATAAGATATCAGTAATACACGGAATGTAAACTTGGCTACACAGGAACTGAATTACAGAACAGAACAGGGTCTCAAATTTAGAAAACCAACTTATGCTTGCTTAAGGGGAAAGGTGAGTTGGGGTGCTGCATAAAACCAGAGATTGAAATGAGCACAGATAAAGTTCCTTAAGCCAAATATGGAATAGACAAGAGCTACTCCTTGCTCAACGAAATGGACTCAACACCGCATATTAAACGCCTAAGAATGTACCTGACTAGTAAGTATCTTAAAACCTATGGATTGCTATGTCTCCGAAAGAGAATCAAGCATGTGTACAGGGGCATAAACGCAGCAGTGATAGGATTGGAGAGGTTCGGTGAGCAAATGAAGACCCTTTGAAGTCATATTGCATGGTACCCATTCCACGGGTTTCAACTACCCAGGTGTAAGGTATTCTTCCTTCAGCTAAAACATGCATGTGGAACCTAGAGTATGATCAACCATGTGAACGGGAGACGTGTTCAAATATGTCTCAGTTTTCGTACCCTGGTACTCGGGTGCAACATTCCAGACGCTTTACTAACACTCTCCCCACTTGGAGAGTCAGCGCGTTTAACCTCCTGTTTGGCCCAGTTTGCAATTTCTGCGGAAGATGAACAGGAATAGCGAGAACCAATGAGAGGCTAGCTGGAGGTGTCTGGACGGGCAAATTTAACTCTCATTTCCCACCAGGAAGAGGAAATAACCAGAGGCTCAGCGTGCCGTGCCGGAACCAGATTAGGGCCTGAAGCCATCCTGCGGTGTTGCGGCCAGGTCACAAGAAAGCAAGTTGAAGAAAGGAGCTCAGGGGCACTGTAATTCACAAACCTGCAGAGTTATAAATGACAGCTATCGTCCAAAAATAGACTGAAGTAAGGCTGCCAAGAGGACTTGAAAGCGGGGCAGAATTGCAAGAAACCGATTTCAGAAGGTAGACTGGAATTGCATTGAAAGCATAGGAAAAGAGGCAGAACGTCCACAATGATGCACTTGGCCAAAAAGGGCGTATGCGTTTTTTCCTGAATATATTCAGGAAAAAACGCATACGCCCTTTTTGGCCAACCAAGCAAACTTGCAAAGGAAATCTGCACTACAATGAAGTCTCACTTCCCCCCGGTCAAAAGGGCCATCTGAAAAAAGTGTAAAATCCAGAAAGACAGGACAGGCCATGGAGAACTGGGAGCCTTGTTATGCTGATGGGCGGGATGTAAATTGCCAACAGACACTCAGGAGAAGTGTATGGTGTTTCCTGAAACATATAAAAAACAAAGCAACAGAGCCTAGGGCACTTCCACTTATGGTCCTATAGCTTAGGGAAATTAAAATCAAAAAGACACAGCCACCCCAAAGTTTGGGACACCTCCGTTTACAAGAACCTCGTTTACCGTACAAGTTCAATATCACAGAAAGTGAAAAATGGATAAAGAACTTGTGGTACTCACGTACAACGCAGTTTCACTCAGCAATGAAATCTATGTCATCAGGCCCGTAGCAGCATAATGAGTGGATTCAGGTACGATGATTCTAACTGAAATAAGTCACACAGAAAAAGAAACATCATAAGATATCACTAATACACGGAATGTAAACTTGGCTACACAGGAACTGCATTCCAAAACAGAACAGGGTCTCAAATTTAGAAAACCAACTTATGCTTGCTTAAGGGGAAAGGTGAGTTGGGGTGCTGCATAAAACCAGAGATTGAAATGAGCACAGATAAAGTTCCTTAAGCCAAATATGGAATAGACAAGAGCTACTCCTTGCTCAACGAAATGGACACAAAACCCCATATTAAACGTCTAAGAATGTACCTGACTAGTAAGTATCTTAAAACCTATGGATTGCTATGTCTCCAAAAGAGAATGAAATGTGTGTACAGGGGCATAAATGCAGCAGTGATAGGATTGGAGAGGTTCGGTGAGCAAATGAAGACCCTTTGAATTCATATTGCACGGTACCCATTCCACGGGTCTCAACTCTCCAGGTTTAAGGTATTCTTCCTTCAGCTAAAACATGCATGTGGAACCCAGAGTATGATCAACCATGTGAACGGGAGACGTGTTCAAATATGTCTCAGTTTTCCTACCCTGGTACTGGGGTGAAACATTCCAGACGCTTTACTAACACTCTCCCCACTTGGAGAGTCAGTCCCTTTAACCTCCTGTTTGGCCCAGTTTGCAATTTCTGCGGAAGATGAACAGGAATAGCGAGAACCAATGAGAGGCTAGCTGCAGGTGTATGGACGGGCAAATTTAACTCTCATTTCCCACCAGGAAGAGGAATTAACCAAAGGCTCAGCATGCCGGGCCGGAACCAGATTAGGGCCTGAAGCCATCCTGCGGTGTTGCAGCCAGGTCACAAGAAAGCGAGTTGAAGAAAGGAGCTCAGGGGCACTGTAATTCACAAACCTGCAGAGTTATAAATGACAGCTATCGTCCAAAAATAGACTGAAGTAAGGCTGCCAAGAGGACTTGAAAGCGGGGCAGAATTGCAGCAAACCGATTTCAGGAGGTAGACTGGAATTGCATTGAAAGCATAGGAAAAGAGGCAGAACGTCCACAATGATGCACTTGGCCAAAAAGGGCGTATGCGTTTTTTCCTGAATATATTCAGGAAAAAACGCATACGCCCTTTTTGGCCAACCAAGCAAGCTTGCAAAGGAAATCTGCACTACAATGAAGTCTCACTTCCCCCCGGTCAAAAGGGCCATCTGAAGAAAGTGTAAAATGCAGAAAGGTAACAGGCCATTGAGAACTGGGAGCCTTGTTATGCTGATGGGCGGGATGTAAATTGCCAACAGACACTCGGGAGAAGTGTATGGTGTTTCCTGAAACATCTAAAAAACAAAGCAACAGAGCCTAGGGCACTGCCACTTATGGTCCTATAGCTTAGGGAAATTAAAATCAAAAAGACACAGCCACCCCAAAGTTTGGAACGGCTCTGTTTACAAGAGCCTCGTTTACAGTACAAGTTCAACATCGCAGAAAGTGAAAAATGGATAAAGAAGTTGTGGTATTTACTTACAAAGCAATATCACTCAGCAATGAAATATATGTCATCAGGCCCTTAGCAGCACAATGAGTGGATTCAGGTATGATGATTCTAACTGAAATAAGTCACACAGAAAAAGAAACATCATAAGATATCAGTAATACACGGAATGTAAACTTGGCTACACAGGAACTGAATTACAGAACAGAACAGGGTCTCAAATTTAGAAAACCAACTTATGCTTGCTTAAGGGTAAAGGTGAGTTGGGGTGCTGCATAAAACCAGAGATTGAAATGAGCACAGATAAAGTTCCTTAAGCCAAATATGGAATAGACAAGAGCTACTCCTTGCTCAACGAAATGGACTCAACACCGCATATTAAACGCCTAAGAATGTACCTGACTAGTAAGTATCTTAAAACCTATGGATTGCTATGTCTCCGAAAGAGAATCAAGCGTGTGTACAGGGGCATAAACGCAGCAGTGATAGGATTGGAGAGGTTCGGTGAGCAAATGAAGACCCTTTGAAGTCATATTGCATGGTACCCATTACACGGGTCAACTCTCCAGGTTTAAGGTATTCTTCCTTCAGCTAAAACATGCATGTGGAACCCAGAGTATGATCAACCATGTGAACGAGAGACGTGTTCAAATATGTCTCAGTTTTCCTCCCCTGGTACTCGGGTGCAACATTCCAGATGCTTTACTAACACTCTCCCCACTTGGAGAGTCAGCGCCTTTAACCTCCTCTTTGGCCCAGTTTGCAATTTCTGCGGAAGATGAACAGGAATAGCGAGAACCAATGAGAGGCTAGCTGGAGGTGTCTGGACAGGCAAATTTAACTCTCATTTCCCACCAGGAAAAGGAAATAACCAAAGCCTCAGCGTGCCGGGCCGGAACCAGATTAGGGCCTGAAGCCATCCTGCGGTGTTGCGGCCAGCTCAAAAGAAAGCGAGTTGAAGAAAGGAGCTCAGGGGCACTGTAATTCACAAACCTGCAGAGTTATAAATGACAGCTATCGTCCAAAAATAGACTGAAGTAAGGCTGCCAAGAGGACTTGAAAGTGGGGCAGAATTGCAGGAAACCGATTTCAGGAGGTAGACTGGAATTGCATTGAAAGCATAGGAAAAGAGGCAGAACGTCCACAATGATGCACTTGGCCAAAAAGGGCATATGCGTTTTTTCCTGAATATATTCAGGAAAAAACGCATATGCCCTTTTTGGCCAACCAAGCAAGCTTGCAAAGGAAATCTGCACTACAATGAAGTCTCACTTCCCCCCGGTCAAAAGGGCCATCTGAAAAAAGTGTAAAATCCAGAAAGGCAGGACAGGCCATGGAGAACTGGGAGCCTTGTTATGCTGAAGGGCGGGATGTAAATTGCCAACAACCACTCCGGAGAAGTGTATGGTGTTTCCTGAAACATCTAAAAAACAAAGCAACAGAGCCTAGGGCACTTCCACTTATGGTCCTATAGCTTAGGGAATTTAAAATCAAAAAGACACAGCCACCCCAAAGTTTGGAACGGCTCTGTTTACAAGAACCTCGTTTACAGTACAAGTTCAACATCGCAGAAAGTGAAAAATGGATAAAAAAGTTGTGGTATTTACTTACAAAGCAATATCACTCAGCAATGAAATCTGTGTCATCAGGCCCTTAGCAGCACAATGAGTGGATTCAGGTATGATGATTCTAACTGAAATAAGTCACACAGAAAAAGAAACATCATAAGATATCAGTAATACATGGAATGTAATCTTGGCTACACAGGAACTGAATTACAGAACAGAACAGGGTCTCAAATTTAGAAAACCAACTTATGCTTGCTTAAGGGTAAAGGTGAGTTGGGGTGCTGCATAAAACCAGAGATTGAAATGAGCACAGATAAAGTTCCTTAAGTCAAATATGGAATAGACAAGAGCTACTCCTTGCTCAACGAAATGGACACAACACCGCATATTAAACGCCTAAAAATGTACCTGACTAGTAAGTATCTTAAAACCTATGGATTGCTATGTCTCCCAAAGAGAATCAAGCATGTGTACAGGGGCATAAACGCAGCAGTGATAGGATTGGAGAGGTTCGGTGAGCAAATGAAGACCCTTTGAAGTCATATTGCATGGTACCCATTCCACGGGTTTCACCTACCCAGGTTTAAGGTATTCTTCCTTCAGCTAAAACATGCATGTGGAACCCAGAGTATGATCCACCATGTGATCGGGAGACGTGTTCAAATATGTCTCAGTTTTCGTACCCTGGTACTCGGGTGCAACATTCCAGACGCTTTACTAACACACTCCCGACTTGGAGAGTCAGTCCCTTTAACCTCCTGTTTGGCCCAGTTTGCAATTTCTGCGGAAGATGAACAGGAATAGCGAGAACCAATGAGAGACTACCTGGAGGTGTCTGAACGGGCAAATTTAACTCTCATTTCCCACCAGGAAGAGGAATTAACCAAAGGCTCAGCGTGCCGTGCCGGAACCAGATTAGGGCCTGAAGCCATCCTGCGGTGTTGCTGCCAGGTCACAAGAAAGCGAGTTGAAGAAAGGAGCTCGGGGCACTGTAATTCACAAACCTGCAGGGTTATAAATGACAGCTATCGTCCAAAAATAGACTGAAGTAAGGCTGCCAAGAGGATTTGAAAGCGGGGCAGAATTGCAGGAAACCGATTTCAGGAGGTAGACTGGAATTGCATTGAAAGCATAGGAAAAGAGGCAGAACGTCCACAATGATGCACTTGGCCAAAAAGGGCGTATGCGTTTTTTCCTGAATATATTCAGGAAAAAACGCATATGCCCTTTTTGGCCAACCAAGCAAGCTTGCAAAGGAAATCTGCACTACAATGAAGTCTCACTTCCCCCCGGTCAAAAGGGCCATCTGAAAAAAGTGTAAAATCCAGAAAGGCAGGACAGGCCATGGAGAGCTGGGAGCCTTGTTATGCTGATGGGCGGGATGTAATATGCCAACAGACACTCGGGAGAAGTGTATGGTGTTTCCTGAAACATCTAAAAAACAAAGCAACAGAGCCTAGGCCACTTCCACTTATGGTCCTATAGCTTAGGGAAATTAAAATCAAAAAGACACAGCCACCCCAAAGTTTGGGACGCCTCTGTTTACAAGAACCTCGTTTACCGTACAAGTTCAATATCACAGAAAGTGAAAAATGGATAAAGAACTTGTGGTACTTACGTACAATGCAGTATCACTCAGCAATGAAATCTATGTCATCAGGCCCGTAGCAGCATCATGAGTGGATTCAGGTATGATGATTCTAACTGAAATAAGTCACACAGAAAAAGAAACATCATAAGATATCACTAATACACGGAATGTAAACTTGGCTACACAGGAACTGAATTCCAAAACAGAACAGGGTCTCAAATTTAGAAAACCAACTTATGCTTGCTTAAGGGTAAAGGTGAGTTGGGGTGCTGCATAAAACCAGAGATTGAAATGAGCACAGATAAAGTTCCTTAAGCCAAATATGGAATAGACAAGAGCTACTCCTTGCTCAACGAAATGGACTCAACACCGCATATTAAACGCCTAAGAATGTACCTGACTAGTAAGTATCTTAAAACCTATGGATTGCTATGTCTCCGAAAGAGAATCAAGCATGTGTACAGGGGCATAAACGCAGCAGTGATAGGATTGGAGAGGTTCGGTGAGCAAATGAAGACCCTTTGAAGTCATATTGCATGGTACCCATTCCAAGGGTCTTAACTCTCCAGGTTTAAGGTATTCTTCCTTCAGCTAAAACATGCATGTGGAACCCAAGTATGATCAACCATGTGAACGGGAGACGTGTTCAAATATGTCTCAGTTTTCCTCCACTGGTACTCGCGTGCAACATTCCAGACGCTTTACTAACACTCTCCCCACTTGGAGAGTCAGCGCCTTTAACCTCCTGTTTGGCCCAGTTTGCAATTTCTGTGGAAGATGAACAGGAATAGCGAGAACCAATGAGAGGCTAGCTGCAGGTGTCTGGACGGGCAAATTTAACTCTCATTTCCCACCAGGAAGAGGAATTAACCAAAGGCTCAGCGTGCCGTCCCGGAACCAGATTAGGGCCTGAAGCCATCCTGCGGTATTGCGGCCAGCTCAAAAGAAACCGAGTTGAAGAAAGGAGCTCAGGGGCACTGTAATTCACAAACCTGCAGAGTTATAAATGACAGCTATCGTCCAAAAATAGACTGAAGTAAGGCTGCCAAGAGGACTTGAAAGCGGGGCAGAATTGCAGGAAACCGATTTCAGGAGGTAGACTGGAATTGCATTGAAAGCATAGGAAAAGAGGCAGAACGTCCACAATGATGCACTTGGCCAAAAAGGGCGTATGCGTTTTTTCCTGAATATATTCAGGAAAAAACGCATACGCCCTTTTTGGCCAACCAAGCAAGCTTGCAAAGGAAATCTGCACTACAATGAAGTCTCAGTTCCCCCCGGTCAAAAGGGCCATCTGAAAAAAGTGTAAAATCCAGAAAGGCAGGACAGGCCATGGAGAACTGGGAGCCTTGTTATGCTGATGGGCGGGATGTGAATTGCCAACAGACACTCGGGAGAAGTATATGGTGTTTCCTGAAACATCTAAAAAACAAAGCAACAGAGCCTAGGGCACTTCCACTTATGGTCCTATAGCTTAGGGAAATTAAAATCAAAAAGACACAGCCACCCCAACGTTTGGGACGCCTCTGTTTACAAGAACCTCGTTTACCGTACAAGTTCAATATCACAGAAAGTGAAAAATGGATAAAGAACTTGTGGTACTTACGTACAATGCAGTATCACTCAGCAATGAAATCTATGTCATCAGGCCCATAGCAGCATCATGAGTGGATTCAGGTACGATGATTCTAACTGAAATCAGTCACACAGAAAAAGAAACATCATAAGATATCACTAATACACGGAATGTAAACTTGGCTACACAGGAACTGAATTCCAAAACAGAACAGGGTCTCAAATTTAGAAAACCAACTTATGCTTGCTTAAGGGTAAAGGTGAGTTGGGGTGCTGCATAAAACCAGAGATTGAAATGAGCACAGATAAAGTTCCTTAAGCCAAATATGGAATAGACAAGAGCTACTCCTTGCTCAACGAAATGGACTCAACACCGCATATTAAACGCCTAAGAATGTACCTGACTAGTAAGTATCTTAAAACCTATGGATTGCTATGTCTCCGAAAGAGAATCAAGCATGTGTACAGGGGCATAAACGCAGCAGTGATAGGATTGGAGATGTTCAGTGAGCAAATGAAGACCCTTTGAAGTCATATTGCATGGTACCCATTCCACGGGTTTCAAATACCCAGGTTTAAGGTATTCTTCCTTCAGGTAAAACATGCATGTGGAACCTAGAGTATGATCAACCATGTGATCGGGAGACGTGTTCAAATATGTCTCAGTTTTCGTACCCTGGTACTTGGGTGCAACATTCCAGACGCTTTACTAACACTCTCCCGACTTGGAGAGTCAGTCCCTTTAACCTCCTGTTTGGCCCAGTTTGCAATTTCTGCGGAAGATGAACAGGAATAGCGAGAACCAATGAGAGACTAGCTGGAGGTGTCTGGACGGGCAAATTTAACTCTCATTTCCCACCAGGAAGAGGAAATAACCAAAGGCTCAGCGTGCCGTGCCGGAACCAGATTAGGGCCTGAAGCCATCCTGCGGTGTTGCGGCCAGGTCACAAGAAAGCGAGTTGAAGAAAGGAGCTCAGGGGCACTGTAATTCACAAACCTGCAGAGTTATAAATGACAGCTATCGTCCAAAAATAGACTGAAGTAAGGCTGCCAAGAGGACTTGAAAGCGGGGCAGAATTGCAGGAAACCGATTTCAGGAGGTAGACTGGAATTGCATTGAAAGCATAGGAAAAGAGGCAGAACGTCCACAATGATGCACTTGGCCAAAAAGGGCGTATGCGTTTTTTCCTGAATATATTCAGGAAAAAACGCATACGCCCTTTTTGGCCAACCAAGCAAGCTTGCAAAGGAAATCTGCACTACAATGAAGTCTCACTTCCCCCCGGTCAAAAGGGCCATCTGAAAAAAGTGTAAAATCCAGAAAGGCAGGACAGGCCATGGAGAACTGGGAGCCTTGTTATGCTGATGGGCGGGATGTAAATTGCCAACAACCACTTGGGAGAGGTGTATGGTGTTTCCTGAAACATCTAAAAACAAAGCAACAGAACCTAGGGCACTTCCGCTTATGGTCCTATAGCTTAGGGAAATTAAAATCAAAAAGACACAGCCACCCCAAAGTTTGGGACGCCTCTGTTTACAAGAACCTCGTTTACAGTACAAGTTCAACATCGCAGAAAGTGAAAAATGGATAAAGAAGTTCTGGTATTTACTTACAAAGCAATATCACTCAGCAATGAAATCTATGTCATCAGGCCCTTAGCATCACAATGAGTGGATTCAGGTATGATGATTCTAACTGAAATAAGTCACACAGAAAAAGAAACATCATAAGATATCAGTAATACACGGAATGTAAACTTGGCTACACAGGAACTGAATTACAGAACAGAACAGAGTCTCAAATTTAGAAAACCAACTTATGCTTGCTTAAGGGTAAAGGTGAGTCGGGGTGCTGCATAAAACGAGAGATTGAAATGAGCACAGATAAAGTTCCTTAAGTCAAATATGGAATAGACAAGAGCTACTCCTTGCTCAACGAAATGGACTTAACACCGCATATTAAACGCCTAAGAATGTACCTGACTAGTAAGTATCGTAAAACCTATGGATTGTTATGTCTCCAAAAGAGAATCAAGCATGTGTACAGGGGCATAAACGCAGCAGTGATAGGATTGGAGAGGTTCGGTGAGCAAATGAAGACCCTTTGAAGTCATATTGCATGGTACCCATTCCACAGGTCTCAACTCTCCAGGTTTAAGGTATTCTTCCTTCAGCTAAAACATGCATGTGGAACCCAAGTATGATCAACCATGTGAACGGGAGACATGTTCAAATATGTCTCAGTTTTCCTCCCCTGGTACTCGGGTGCAACATTCCAGACGCTTTACTAACACTCTCCCCACTTGGAGAGTCAGCGCCTTTAACTTCCTGTTTGGCCCAGTTTGCAATTTCTACGGAAGATGAACAGGAATAGCGAGAACCAATGAGAGGCTAGCTGGAGGTGTCTGGACGGGCAAATTTAACTCTCATTTCCCACCAGGAAGAGGAAATAACCAAAGGCTCAACGTGCCGTGCCGGAACCAGATTAGGGCCTGAAGCCATCCTGCGGTGTTGCGGCCAGCTCAAAGGAAAGCGAGTTGAAGAAAGGAGCTCAGGGGCACTGTAATTCACAAACCTGCAGAGTTATAAATGACAGCTATCGTCCAAAAATAGACTGAAGTAAGGCTGCCAAGAGGACTTGAAAGCGGGGCAGAATTGCAGGAAACCGATTTCAGGAGGTAGACTGGAATTGCATTGAAAGCATAGGAAAAGAGGCAGAACGTCCACAATGATGCACTTGGCCAAAAAGGGCGTATGCGTTTTTTCCTGAATATATTCAGGAAAAAACGCATACGCCCTTTTTGGCCAACCAAGCAAGCTTGCAAAGGAAATCTGCACTACAATGAAGTCTCACTTCCCCCCGGTCAAAAGGGCCATCTGAAAAAAGTGTAAAATCCAGAAAGGCAGGAGAGGCCATGGAGAACTGGGAGCCTTGTTATGCTGATGGGCGGGATGTAAATTGCCAACAACCACTCGGTAGAAGTGTATGATGTTTCCTGAAACATCTAAAAAACAAAGCAACAGAACCTAGGGCACTTCCACTTATGGTCCTATAGCTTAGGGAAATTAAAATCAAAAAGACACAGCCACCCCAAAGTTTGGAACGGCTCTGTATACAAGAACCTCGTTTACAGTACAAGTTCAACATTGCAGAAAGTGAAAAATGGATAAAGAAGTTGTGGTATTTACTTAAAAGCAATATCACTCAGCAATGAAATCTGTGTCATCAGGCCCTTAGCAGCACAATGAGTGGATTCAGGTATGATGATTCTAACTGAAGTAAGTCACACAGAAAAAGAAACATCATAAGATATCAGTAATACACGGAATGTAAACTTGGCTACACAGGAACTGAATTACAGAACAGAACAGGGTCTCAAATTTAGAAAACCAACTTATGCTTGCTTAAGGGTAAAGGTGAGTTGGGGTGCTGCATAAAACCAGAGATTGAAATGAGCACAGATAAAGTTCCTTAAGTCAAATATGGAATAGACAAGAGCTACTCCTTGCTCAACGAAATGGACTCAACACCGCATATTAAACGCCTAAGAATGTACCTGACTAGTAAGTATCTTAAAACCTATGGATTGCTATGTCTCCGAAAGAGAATCAAGCATGTGTACAGGGGCATAAACGCAGCAGTGATAGGATTGGAGATGTTCGGTGAGCAAATGAAGACCCTTTGAAGTCATATTGCATGGTACCCATTACACGGGTCTTAACTCTCCAGGTTTAAGGTATTCTCCCTTCAGCTAAAACATGCATGTGGAACCCAAGTATGATCAACCATGTGAACGGGAGACGTGTTCAAATATGTCTCAGTTTTCGTACCCTGGTACTCGGGTGCAACATTCCAGACGCTTTACTAACACTCTCCCCACTTGGAGAGTCAGCGCCTTTAACCTCCTGTTTGGCCCAGTTTGCAATTTCTGCGGAAGATGAACAGGAATAGCGAGAACAAATGAGAGACTAGCTGGAGGTGTCTGGACGGGCAAATTTAACTCTCATTTCCCACCAGGAAAAGGAAATAACCAAAGGCTCAGCGTGCCGTGCCGGAACCAGATTAGGGCCTGAAGCCATCCTGCGGTGTTGCGGCCAGCTCACAAGAAAGCAAGTTGAAGAAAGGAGCTCAGGGGCACTGTAATTCACAAACCTGCAGAGTTATAAATGACAGCTATCGTCCAAAAATAGACTGAAGTAAGGCTGCCAAGAGGACTTGAAAGCGGGGCAGAATTGCAGGAAACCGATTTCAGGAGGTAGACTGGAATTGCATTGAAAGCATAGGAAAAGAGGCAGAACGTCCACAATGATGCACTTGGCCAAAAAGGGCGTATGCGTTTTTTCCTGAATATATTCAGGAAAAAATGCATACGCCCTTTTTGGCCAACCAAGCAAGCTTGCAAAGGAAATCTGCACTACAATGAAGTCTCACTTCCCCCCGGGCAAAAGGGCCATCTGAAAAAAGTGTAAAATCCAGAAAGGCAGGACAGGCCATGGAGAACTGGGAGCCTTGTTATGCTGATGGGCGGGATGTAAATTGTCAACAACCACTCGGGAGAAGTGTATGGTGTTTCCTGAAACATCTAAAAAACAAAGCAACAGAGCCTAGGGCACTGCCACTTATGGTCCTATAGCTTAGGGAAATTAAAATCAAAAAGACACAGCCACCCCAAAGTTTGGGACGCCTCCGTTTACAAGAACCTCGTTTACCATACAAGTTCAATATCACAGAAAGTGAAAAATGGATAAAGAACTTGTGGTACTTACGTACAATGCAGTATCACTCAGCAATGAAATCTATGTCATCAGGCCCGTAGCAGCATAATGAGTGGATTCAGGTACGATGATTCTAACTGAAATAAGTCACACAGAAAAAGAAACATCATAAGATATCACTAATACACGGAATGTAAACTTGGCTACACAGGAACTGCATTCCAAAACAAAACAAGGTCTCAAATTTAGAAAACCAACTTATGCTTGCTTAAGGGGAAAGGTGAGTTGGGGTGCTGCATAAAACCAGAGATTGAAATGAGCACAGATAAAGTTCCTTAAGCCAAATATGGAATAGACAAGAGCTACTCCTTGCTCAACGAAATGGACTCAACACCCCATATTAAACGCCTAAGAATGTACCTGACTAGTAAGTATCTTAAAACCTATGGATTGCTATGTCTCCAAAAGAGAATCAAGCGTGTGTACAGGGGCATAAACGCAGCAGTGATAGGATTGGAGAGGTTCAGTGAGCAAATGAAGACCCTTTGAAGTCATATTGCATGGTACCCATTACACGGGTCTCAACTCTCCAGGTTTAAGGTATTCTTCCTTCAGCTAAAACATGCATGTGGAACCCAGAGTATGATCAACCATGTGAACGGGAGACGTGTTCAAATATGTCTCAGTTTTCCTCCACTGGTACTCGCGTGCAACATTCCAGACGCTTTACTAACACTCTCCCCACTTGGAGAGTCAGCGCCTTTAACCTCCTGTTTGGCACAGTTTGCAATTTCTGCGGAAGATGAACAGGAATAGCGAGAACCAATGAGAGGCTAGCTGGAGGTGTCTAGACGGGCAAATTTAACTCTCATTTCCCACCAGGAAGAGGAAATAACCAAAGGCTCAGCGTGCCGTGCCGGAACCAGATTAGGGCCTGAAGCCATCCTGCGGTGTTGCAGCCAGGTCACAAGAAAGCAAGTTGAAGAAAGGAGCTCAGGGGCACTGTAATTCAAAAACCTGCAGAGTTATAAATGACAGCTATCGTCCAAAAATAGACTGAAGTAAGGCTGCCAAGAGGACTTGAAAGCGGGGCAGAATTGCAGGAAACCGATTTCAGGAGGTAGACTGGAATTGCATTGAAAGCATAGGAAAAGAGGCAGAACGTCCACAATGATGCACTTGGCCAAAAAGGGCGTATGTGTTTTTTCCTGAATATATTCAGGAAAAAACGCATACGCCCTTTTTGGCCAACCAAGCAAGCTTGCAAAGGAAATCTGCACTACAATGAAGACTCACTTCCCCCCGGTCAAAAGGGCCATCTGAAAAAAGTGTAAAATCCAGAAAGGCAGGACAGGCCATGGACAACTGGGAGCCTTGTTATGCTGATGGGCGGGATGTAAATTGCCAACAGACACTCGGGAGAAGTGTATGGTGTTTCCTGAAACATCTAAAAAACAAAGCAACAGAGCCTAGGGCACTGCCACTTATGGTCCTATAGCTTAGGGAAATTAAAATCAAAAAGACACAGCCACCCCAAAGTTTGGGACGCCTCTGTTTACAAGAACCTCGTTTACAGTACAAGTTCAACATCGCAGAAAGTGAAAAATGGATAAAGAAGTTGTGGTATTTACTTACAAAGCAATATCACTCAGCAATGAAATCTGTGTCATCAGGCCCGTAGCAGCCCAATGAGTGGATTCAGGTATGATGATTCTAACTGAAATAAGTCACACAGAAAAGAAACATCATAAGATATCAGTAATACACGGAATGTAAACTTGGCTACACAGGAACTGAATTACAGAACAGAACAGGGTCTCAAATTTAGAAAACCAACTTATGCTTGCTTAAGGGTAAAGGTGAGTTGGGGTGCTGCATAAAACCAGAGATTGAAATGAGCACAGATAAAGTTCCTTAAGTCAAATATGGAATAAACAAGAGCTACTCCTTGCTCAACGAAATGGACTCAACACCGCATATTAAATGCCTAAGAATGTACCTGACTAGTAAGTATCGTAAAACCTATGGATTGCTATGTCTCCAAAAGAGAATCAAGCATGTGTACAGGGGCATAAACGCAGCAGTGATAGGATTGGAGAGGTTCGGTGAGCAAATGAAGACCCTTTGAAGTCATATTGCATGGTACGCATTACACGGGTCTCAACTCTCCAGGTTTAAGGTATTCTTCCTTCAGCTAAAACATGCATGTGGAACCTAGAGTATGATCAACCATGTGAACGGGAGACGTGTTCAAATATGTCTCAGTTTTCCTCCCCTGGTACTCGGGTGCAACATTCCAGACGCTTTACTAACACTCTCCCGACTTGGAGAGTCAGTCCTTTTAACCTCCTGTTTGGCCCAGTTTGCAATTTCTGCGGAAGATGAACAGGAATAGCGAGAACCAATGAGAGACTAGCTGGAGGTGTCTGGACGGGCAAATTTAACTCTCATTTCCCACCAGGAAGAGGAATTAACCAAAGGCTCAGCGTGCCGTGCCAAAACCAGATTAGGGCCTGAAGCCATCCTGCGGTGTTGCGGCCAGGTCACAAGAAAGAGAGTTGAAGAAAGGAGCTCAGGGGCACTGTAATTCACAAACCTGCAGACTTATAAATGACAGCTATCGTCCAAAAATAGACTGAAGTAAGGCTGCCAAGAGGACTTGAAAGCGGGGCAGAATTGCAGGGAACCCATTTCAGGAGGTAGACTGGAATTGCATTGAAAGCATAGGAAAAGAGGCAGAACGTCCACAATGATGCACTTGGCCAAAAAGGGCGTATGCGTTTTTTCCTGAATATATTCAGGAAAAAACGCATACGCCCTTTTTGGCCAACCAAGCAAGCTTGCAAAGGAAATCTGCACTACAATGAAGTCTCACTTCCCCCCGGTCAAAAGGGCCATCTGAAAAAAGTGTAAAATCCAGAAAGGCAGGACAGGCCATGGAGAACTGGGAGCCTTGTTATGCTGATGGGCGGGATGTAAATTGCCAACAGACACTCAGGAGAAGTGTATGGTGTTTCCTGAAACATCTAAAAAACAAAGCAACAGAGCCTAGGGCACTGCCACTTATGGTCCTATAGCTTAGGGAAATTAAAATCAAAAAGACACAGCCACCCCAAAGTTTGGGACGCCTCTGTTTACCAGAACCTCGTTTACAGTACAAGTTCAACATCGCAGAAAGTGAAAAATGGATAAAGAACTTGTGGTACTTACGTACAATGCAGTATCACTCAGCAATGAAATCTATGTCATCAGGCCCGTAGCAGCATAATGAGTGGATTCAGGTACGATGATTCTAACTGAAATAAGTCACACAGAAAAAGAAACATCATAAGATATCACTAATACATGGAATGTAAACTTGGCTACACAGGAACTGAATTACAGAACAGAACAGGGTCTCAAATTTAGAAAACCAACTTATGCTTGCTTAAGGGGAAAGGTGAGTTGGGGTGCTGCATAAAACCAGAGATTGAAATGAGCACAGATAAAGTTCCTTAAGCCAAATATGGAATAGACAAGAGCTACTCCTTGCTCAACGAAATGGACTCAAAACCCCATATTAAACCCCTAAGAATGTACCTGACTAGTAAGTATCGTAAAACCTATGGATTGCTATGTCTCCAAAAGAGAATCAAGCATGTGTACAGGGGCATAAACGCAGCAGTGATAGGATTGGAGAGGTTCGGTGAGCAAATGAAGACCCTTTGAAGTCATATTGCATGGTACCCATTACACGGGTCTCAACTCTTCAGGTTTAAGGTATTCTTCCTTCAGCTAAAACATGCATGTGGAACCCAAGTATGATCAACCATGTGAACGGGAGACGTGTTCAAATATGTCTCAGTTTTCGTACCCTGGTACTCGGGTGCAACATTCCAGACGCTTTACTAACACTCTCCCCACTTGGAGAGTCAGTCCCTTTAACCTCCTGTTTGGCCCAGTTTGCAATTTCTGCGGAAGATGAACAGGAATAGCAAGAACCAATGGGAGGCTAGCTGGAGGTGTCTGGACGGGCAAATTTAACTCTCATTTCCCACCAGGAAGAGGAATTAACCAAAGGCTCAGCGTGCCGTGCCGGAACCAGATTAGGGCCTGAAGCCATCCTGCGGTGTTGCGGCCAGCTCAAAAGAAAGCGAGTTGAAGAAAGGAGCTCAGGGGCACTGTAATTCACAAACCTGCAGAGTTATAAATGACAGCTATCGTCCAAAAATAGACTGAAGTAAGGCTGCCAAGAGGACTTGAAAGCGGGGCAGAATTGCAGGAAACCGATTTCAGGAGGTAGACTGGAATTGCATTGAAAGCATAGGAAAAGAGGCAGAACGTCCACAATGATGCACTTGGCCAAAAAGGGCGTATGCGTTTTTTCCTGAATATATTCAGGAAAAAACGCATACGCCCTTTTTGGCCAACCAAGCAAGCTTGCAAAGGAAATCTGCACTACAATGAAGTCTCACTTCCCCCCGGGCAAAAGGGCCATCTGAAAAAAGTGTAAAATCCAGAAAGGCAGGACAGGCCATGGAGAACTGGGAGCCTTGTTATGCTGATGGGCGGGATGTAAATTGCCAACAACCACTCAGGAGAAGTGTATGGTGTTTCCTGAAACATCTAAAAAACAAAGCAACAGAGCCTAGGGCACTGCCACTTATGGTCCTATAGCTTAGGGAAATTAAAATCAAAAAGACACAGCCACCCCAAAGTTTGGGACGCCTCCGTTTACAAGAACCTCGTTTACCATACAAGTTCAATATCACAGAAAGTGAAAAATGGATAAAGAACTTGTGGTACTTACGTACAATGCAGTATCACTCAGCAATGAAATCTATGTCATCAGGCCCGTAGCAGCATAATGAGTGGATTCAGGTACGATGATTCTAACTGAAATAAGTCACACAGAAAAAGAAACATCATAAGATATCACTAATACACGGAATGTAAACTTGGCTACACAGGAACTGCATTCCAAAACAGAACAAGGTCTCAAATTTAGAAAACCAACTTATGCTTGCTTAAGGGGAAAGGTGAGTTGGGGTGCTGCATAAAACCAGAGATTGAAATGAGCACAGATAAATTTCCTTAAGCCAAATATGGAATAGACAAGAGCTACTCCTTGCTCAATGAAATGGACTCAACACCCCATATTAAACGCCTAAGAATGTACCTGACTAGTAAGTATCTTAAAACCTATGGATTGCTATGTCTCCAAAAGAGAATCAAGCGTGTGTACAGGGGCATAAACGCAGCAGTGATAGGATTGGAGAGGTTCAGTGAGCAAATGAAGACCCTTTGAAGTCATATTGCATGGTACCCATTACACGGGTCTCAACTCTCCAGGTTTAAGGTATTCTTCCTTCAGCTAAAACATGCATGTGGAACCCAGAGTATGATCAACCATGTGAACGGGAGACGTGTTCAAATATGTCTCAGTTTTCCTCCACTGGTACTCGCGTGCAACATTCCAGACGCTTTACTAACACTCTCCCCACTTGGAGAGTCAGCGCCTTTAACCTCCTGTTTGGCACAGTTTGCAATTTCTGCGGAAGATGAACAGGAATAGCGAGAACCAATGAGAGACTAGCTGGAGGTGTCTAGACGGGCAAATTTAACTCTCATTTCCCACCAGGAAGAGGAAATAACCAAAGGCTCAGCGTGCCGTGCCGGAACCAGATTAGGGCCTGAAGCCATCCTGCGGTGTTGCAGCCAGGTCACAAGAAAGCAAGTTGAAGAAAGGAGCTCAGGGGCACTGTAATTCAAAAACCTGCAGAGTTATAAATGACAGCTATCGTCCAAAAATAGACTGAAGTAAGGCTGCCAAGAGGACTTGAAAGCGGGGCAGAATTGCAGGAAACCGATTTCAGGAGGTAGACTGGAATTGCATTGAAAGCATAGGAAAAGAGGCAGAACGTCCACAATGATGCACTTGGCCAAAAAGGGCGTATGTGTTTTTTCCTGAATATATTCAGGAAAAAACGCATACGCCCTTTTTGGCCAACCAAGCAAGCTTGCAAAGGAAATCTGCACTACAATGAAGTCTCACTTCCCCCCGGTCAAAAGGGCCATCTGAAAAAAGTGTAAAATCCAGAAAGGCAGGACAGGCCATGGAGAACTGGGAGCCTTGTTATGCTGATGGGCGGGATGTAAATTGCCAACAGACACTCGGGAGAAGTGTATGGTGTTTCCTGAAACATCTAAAAAACAAAGCAACAGAGCCTAGGGCACTGCCACTTATGGTCCTATAGCTTAGGGAAATTAAAATCAAAAAGACACAGCCACCCCAAAGTTTGGGACGCCTCTGTTTACAAGAACCTCGTTTACAGTACAAGTTCAACATCGCAGAAAGTGAAAAATGGATAAAGAAGTTGTGGTATTTACTTACAAAGCAATATCACTCAGCAATGAAATCTGTGTCATCAGGCCCGTAGCAGCCCAATGAGTGGATTCAGGTATGATGATTCTAACTGAAATAAGTCACACAGAAAAGAAACATCATAAGATATCAGTAATACACGGAATGTAAACTTGGCTACACAGGAACTGAATTACAGAACAGAACAGGGTCTCAAATTTAGAAAACCAACTTATGCTTGCTTAAGGGTAAAGGTGAGTTGGGGTGCTGCATAAAACCAGAGATTGAAATGAGCACAGATAAAGTTCCTTAAGTCAAATATGGAATAAACAAGAGCTACTCCTTGCTCAACGAAATGGACTCAACACCGCATATTAAATGCCTAAGAATGTACCTGACTAGTAAGTATCGGAAAACCTATGGATTGCTATGTCTCCAAAAGAGAATCAAGCATGTGTACAGGGGCATAAACGCAGCAGTGATAGGATTGGAGAGGTTCGGTGAGCAAATGAAGACCCTTTGAAGTCATATTGCATGGTACGCATTACACGGGTCTCAACTCTCCAGGTTTAAGGTATTCTTCCTTCAGCTAAAACATGCATGTGGAACCTAGAGTATGATCAACCATGTGAACGGGAGACGTGTTCAAATATGTCTCAGTTTTCCTCTCCTGGTACTCGGGTGCAACATTCCAGACGCTTTACTAACACTCTCCCGACTTGGAGAGTCAGTCCTTTTAACCTCCTGTTTGGCCCAGTTTGCAATTTCTGCGGAAGATGAACAGGAATAGCGAGAACCAATGAGAGACTAGCTGGAGGTGTCTGGACGGGCAAATTTAACTCTCATTTCCCACCAGGAAGAGGAATTAACCAAAGGCTCAGCGTGCCGTGCCAAAACCAGATTAGGGCCTGAAGCCATCCTGCGGTGTTGCGGCCAGGTCACAAGAAAGAGAGTTGAAGAAAGGAGCTCAGGGGCACTGTAATTCACAAACCTGCAGACTTATAAATGACAGCTATCGTCCAAAAATAGACTGAAGTAAGGCTGCCAAGAGGACTTGAAAGCGGGGCAGAATTGCAGGAAACCGATTTCAGGAGGTAGACTGGAATTGCATTGAAAGCATAGGAAAAGAGGCAGAACGTCCACAATGATGCACTTGGCCAAAAAGGGCGTATGCGTTTTTTCCTGAATATATTCAGGAAAAAACGCATACGCCCTTTTTGGCCAACCAAGCAAGCTTGCAAAGGAAATCTGCACTACAATGAAGTCTCACTTCCCCCCGGTCAAAAGGGCCATCTGAAAAAAGTGTAAAATCCAGAAAGGCAGGACAGGCCATGGAGAACTGGGAGCCTTGTTATGCTGATGGGCGGGATGTAAATTGCCAACAGACACTCAGGAGAAGTGTATGGTGTTTCCTGAAACATCTAAAAAACAAAGCAACAGAGCCTAGGGCACTGCCACTTATGGTCCTATAGCTTAGGGAAATTAAAATCAAAAAGACACAGCCACCCCAAAGTTTGGGACGCCTCTGTTTACCAGAACCTCGTTTACAGTACAAGTTCAACATCGCAGAAAGTGAAAAATGGATAAAGAACTTGTGGTACTTACGTACAATGCAGTATCACTCAGCAATGAAATCTATGTCATCAGGCCCGTAGCAGCATAATGAGTGGATTCAGGTACGATGATTCTAACTGAAATAAGTCACACAGAAAAAGAAACATCATAAGATATCACTAATACATGGAATGTAAACTTGGCTACACAGGAACTGAATTACAGAACAGAACAGGGTCTCAAATTTAGAAAACCAACTTATGCTTGCTTAAGGGGAAAGGTGAGTTGGGGTGCTGCATAAAACCAGAGATTGAAATGAGCACAGATAAAGTTCCTTAAGCCAAATATGGAATAGACAAGAGCTACTCCTTGCTCAACGAAATGGACTCAAAACCCCATATTAAACCCCTAAGAATGTACCTGACTAGTAAGTATCTTAAAACCTATGGATTGCTATGTCTCCAAAAGAGAATCAAGCGTGTGTACAGGGGAATAAACGCAGCAGTTATAGGATTGGAGAGGTTCGGTGAGCAAATGAAGACCCTTTGAAGTCATATTGCATGGTTCCCATTACACGGGTCTCAACTCTCCAGGTTTAAGGCATTCTTCCTTCAGGTAAAACATGCATGTGGAACCCAGAGTATGATCAACCATGTGAACGGGAGACGTGTTCAAATATGTCTCAGTTTTCCTCCCCTGGTACTCGGGTGCAACATTCCAGACGCTTTACTAACACTCTCCCGACTTGGAGAGTCAGTCCCTTTAACCTCCTGTTTGGCCCAGTTTGCAATTTCTGCGGAAGATGAACAGGAATAGCGAGAACCAATGAGAGGCTAGCTGGAG
Organism: Stenella coeruleoalba; assembly: GCF_951394435.1. Classification (NCBI taxonomy): domain Eukaryota; kingdom Metazoa; phylum Chordata; class Mammalia; order Artiodactyla; family Delphinidae; genus Stenella; species Stenella coeruleoalba. The sequence continues at coordinate 188,759 of NW_027646407.1, forward strand.
GTGTCTGGACGGGCAAATTTAACTCTCATTTCCCACCAGGAAGAGGAAATAACCAAAGGCTCAGCGTGCCGTACCGGAACCAGATTAGGGCCTGAAGCCATCCTGCGGTGTTGCGGCCAGGTCACAAGAAATCGAGTTGAAGAAAGGAGCCCAGGGGCACTGTAATTCACAAACCTGCAGAGTTATAAATGACAGCTATCGTCCAAAAATAGACTGAAGTAAGGCTGCCAAGAGGACTTGAAAGCGGGGCAGAATTGCAGGAAACCGATTTCAGGAGGTAGACTGGAATTGCATTGAAAGCATAGGAAAAGAGGCAGAACGTCCACAATGATGCACTTGGCCAAAAAGGGCGTATGCGTTTTTTCCTGAATATATTCAGGAAAAAACGCATACGCCCTTTTTGGCCAACCAAGCAAGCTTGCAAAGGAAATCTGCACTACAATGAAGTCTCACTTCCCCCCGGTCAAAAGGGCCATCTGAAAAAAGTGTAAAATCCAGAAAGGCAGGACAGGCCATGGAGAACTGGGAGCCTTGTTATGCTGATGGGCGGGATGTAAATTGCCAACAACCACTCGGGAGAAGTATATGGTGTTTCCTGAAACATCTAAAAAACAAAGCAACAGAACCTAGGGCACTTCCACTTATGGTCCTATAGTTTAGGGAAATTAAAATCAAAAAGACACAGCCACCCCAAAGTTTGGAACGGCTCTGTTTACAAGAACCTCGTTTACAGTACAAGTTCAACATCACAGAAAGTGAAAAATGGATAAAGAAGTTGTGGTATTTACTTACAAAGCAATATCACTCAGCAATGAAACCTATGTCATCAGGCCCTTAGCAGCACAATGAGTGGATTCAGGTATGATGATTCTAACTGAAATAAGTCACACAGAAAAAGAAACATCATAAGATATCACTAATACACGGAATGTAAACTTGGCTACACAGGAAATGAATTCCAAAACAGAACAGGGTCTCAAATTTAGAAAAGCAACTTATGCTTGCTTAAGGGTAAAGGTGAGTTGGGGTGCTGCATAAAAACAGAGATTGAAATGAGCACAGATAAAGTTCCTTAAGTCAAATATGGAATAGACAAGAGCTACTCCTTGCTCAACGAAATGGACTCAACACCGCATATTAAACGCCTAAGAATGTACCTGACTAGTAAGTATCTTAAAACCTATGGATTGCTATGTCTCCGAAAGAGAATCAAGCATGTGTACAGGGGCATAAACGCAGCAGTGATAGGATTGGAGAGGTTCGGTGAGCAAATGAAGACCCTTTGAAGTCATATTGCATGGTACCCATTCCACGGGTTTCAACTCTCCAGGTTTAAGGTATTCTTCCTTCAGCTAAAACATGCATGTGGAACCCAGAGTATGATCAACCATGTGAACGGGAGACGTGTTCAAATATGTCTCAGTTTTCCTCCCCTGGTACTCGGGTGCAACATTCCAGACGCTTTACTAACACTCTCCCGACTTGGAGAGTCAGTCCCTTTAACCTCCTGTTTGGCCCAGTTTGCAATTTCTGCGGAAGATGAACAGGAATAGCGAGAACCAATGAGAGACTAGCTGGAGGTGTCTGGACGGGCAAATTTAACTCTCATTTCCCACCAGGAAGAGGAATTAACCAAAGGCTCAACGTGCCATGCCGGAACCAGATTAGGGCCTGAAGCCATCCTGCGGTGTTGCGGCCAGGTCACAAGAAAGCGAGTTGAAGAAAGGAGCTCAGGGGCACTGTAATTCACAAACCTGCAGAGTTATAAATGACAGCTATCGTCCAAAAATAGACTGAAGTAAGGCTGCCAAGAGGACTTGAAAGCGGGGCAGAATTGCAGGAAACCGATTTCAGGAGGTAGACTGGAATTGCATTGAAAGCATAGGAAAAGAGGCAGAACGTCCACAATGATGCACTTGGCCAAAAAGGGCGTATGCGTTTATTCCTGAATATATTCAGGAAAAAACGCATACGCCCTTTTTGGCCAACCAAGCAAGCTTGCAAAGGAAATCTGCACTACAATGAAGTCTCACTTCCCCCTGGTCAAAAGGGCCATCTGAAAAAAGTGTAAAATCCAGAAAGGCAGGACAGGCCATGGAGAACTGGGAGCCTTGTTATGCTGATGGGCGGGATGTAAATTGCCAACAACCACTCGGGAGAAGTGTATGGTGTTTCCTGAAACATCTAAAAAACAAAGCAACAGAACCTAGGGCAGTTCCACTTATGGTCCTATAGCTTAGGGAAATTAAAATCAAAAAGACACAGCCACCCGAAAGTTTGGAATGGCTCTGTTTACAAGAACCTCGTTTACAGTACAAGTTCAACATCGCAGAAAGTGTAAAATGGATAAAGAAGTTGTGGTATTTACTTACAAAGCAATATCACTCAGCAATGAAATCTGTGTCATCAGGCCCTTAGCAGCACAATGAGTGGATTCAGGTATGATGATTCTAACTGAAGTAAGTCACACAGAAAAAGAAACATCATAAGATATCAGTAATACACGGAATGTAAACTTGGCTACACAGGAACTGAATTACAGAACAGAACAGGGTCTCAAATTTAGAAAACCAACTTATGCTTGCTTAAGGGTAAAGGTGAGTTGGGGTGCTGCATAAAACCAGAGATTGAAATGAGCACAGATAAAGTTCCTTAAGTCAAATATGGAATAGACAAGAACTACTCCTTGCTCAACGAAATGGACTCAACACCGCATATTAAACGCCTAAGAATGTACCTGACTAGTAAGTATCTTAAAACCTATGGATTCCTATGTCTCCGAAAGAGAATCAAGCATGTGTACAGGGGCATAAACGCAGCAGTGATAGGATTGGAGAGGTTCGGTGAGCAAATGAAGACCCTTTGAATTCATATTGCATGGTACCCATTCCACGGGTTTCAACTACCCAGGTTTAAGGTATTCTTCCTTCAGCTAAAACATGCATGTGGAACCTAGAGTATGATCAACCATGTGATCGGGAGACGTGTTCAAATATGTCTCAGTTTTCGTACCCTGGTACTCGGGTGCAACATTCCAGACGCTTTACTAACACTCTCCCGATTTGGAGAGTCAGTCCCTTTAACCTCCTGTTTGGCCCAGTTTGCAATTTCTGCGGAAGATGAACAGGAATAGCGAGAACCAATGAGAGACTAGCTGGAGGTGTCTGGACGGGCAAATTTAACTCTCATTTCCCACCAGGAAGAGGAATTAACCAAAGGCTCAACGTGCCGTGCCGGAACCAGATTAGGGCCTGAAGCCATCCTGCGGTGTTGCGGCCAGGTCACAAGAAAGCGAGTTGAAGAAAGGAGCTCAGGGGCACTGTAATTCACAAACCTGCAGAGTTATAAATGACAGCTATCGTCCAAAAATAAACTGAAGTAAGGCTGCCAAGAGGACTTGAAAGCGGGGCAGAATTGCAGGAAACCGATTTCAGTAGGTAGACTGGAAATGCATTGAAAGCATAGGAAAAGAGGCAGAACGTCCACAATGATGCACTTGGCCAAAAAGGGCGTATGCGTTTTTTCCTGAATATATTCAGGAAAAAACGCATACGCCCTTTTTGGCCAACCAAGCAAGCTTGCAAAGGAAATCTGCACTACAATGAAGTCTCACTTCCCCCCGGTCAAAAGGGCCATCTGAAAAAAGTGTAAAATCCAGAAAGGCAGGACAGGCCATGGAGAACTGGGAGCCTTGTTATGCTGATGGGCGGGATGTAAATTGCCAACAGACACTCGGGAGAAGTGTATGGTGTTTCCTGAAACATCTAAAAAACAAAGCAACAGAGCCTAGGGCACTGCCACTTATGGTCCTATAGCTTAGGGAAATTAAAACCAAAAAGACACAGCCACCCCAAAGTTTGGAACGGCTCTGTTTACAAGAACCTCGTTTACAGTACAAGTTCAACATCGCAGAAAGTGAAAAATGGATAAAGAAGTTGTAGTATTTACTTACAAAGCAATATCACTCAGCAATGAAATCTGTGTCATCAGGCCCGTAGCAGCACAATGGGTGGATTCAGGTATGATGATTCTAACTGAAATAAGTCACACAGAAAAGAAACATCATAAGATATCAGTAATACATGGAATGTAAACTTGGCTACACAGGAACTGAATTACAGAACAGAACAGGGTCTCAAATTTAGAAAACCAACTTATGCTTGCTTAAGGGTAAAGGTGAGTTGGGGTGCTGCATAAAACCAGAGATTGAAATGAGCACAGATAAAGTTCCTTAAGCCAAATATGGAATAGACAAGAGCTTCTCCTTGCTCAATGAAATGGACTCAACACCACATATTAAACGCCTAAGAATGTACCTGACTAGTAAGTATCTTAAAACCTATGGATTGCTATGTCTCCGAAAGAGAATCAAGCATGTGTACAGGGGCATAAACGCAGCAGTGATAGGATTGGAGAGGTTCGGTGAGCAAATGAAGACCCTTTGAAGTCATATTGCATGGTACCCATTACACGGGTCTCAACTCTCCAGGTTTAAGGTATTCTTCCTTCAGCTAAAGCATGCATGTGGAACCCAAGTATGATCAACCATGTGAACGGGAGACGTGTTCAAATATGTCTCAGTTTTCCTCCCCTGATACTCGGGTGCAACATTCCAGACGCTTTACTAACACTCTCCCCACTTGGAGAGTCAGCGCCTTTAACCTCCTGTTTGGCCCAGTTTGCAATTTCTGCGGAAGATGAACAGGAATAGCGAGAACCAATGAGAGGCTAGCTGGAGGTGTCTGGACGGGCAAATTTAACTCTCATTTCCCACCAGGAAGAGGAAATAACCAAAGGCTCAGCGTGCTGTACCGGAACTAGATTAGGGCCTGAAGCCATCCTGCGGTGTTGCGGCCAGCTCAAAAGAAAGCGAGTTGAAGAAAGGAGCTCAGGGGCACTGTAATTCACAAACCTGCAGAGTTATAAATGACAGCTATCGTCCAAAAATATACTGAAGTAAGGCTGCCAAGAGGACTTGAAAGCGGGGCAGAATTGCAGGAAACCGATTTCAGGAGGTAGACTGGAATTGCATTGAAAGCATAGGAAAAGAGGCAGAACGTCCACAATGATGCACTTGGCCAAAAAGGGCGTATGCGTTTTTTCCTGAATATATTCAGGATATATATATTTCCTGAATATATTCCGGAAAAAATGCATACGCCCTTTTTGGCCAACCAAGCAAGCTTGCAAAGGAAATCTGCACTACAATGAAGTCTCACTTCCCCCCGGTCAAAAGGGCCATCTGAAAAAAGTGTAAAATCCAGAAAGGCAGGACAGGCCATGGAGAACTGGGAGCCTTGTTATGCTGATGGGCGGGATGTAAATTGCCAACAGACACTCGGGAGAAGTGTATGGTGTTTCCTGAAACATCTAAAAAACAAAGCAACAGAGCCTAGGGCACTGCCACTTATGGTCCTATAGCTTAGGGAAATTAAAATCAAAAAGACACAGCCACCCCAAAGTTTGGGACGCCTCTGTTTACAAGAACCTCGTTTACAGTACAAGTTCAACATCGCAGAAAGTGAAAAATGGATAAAGAAGTTGTGGTATTTACTTACAAAGCAATATCACTCAGCAATGAATTCTATGTCATCAGGCCCTTAGCATCACAATGAGTGGATTCAGGTATGATGATTCTAACTGAAATAAGTCACACAGAAAAAGCAACATCATAAGATATCAGTAATACACAGAATGTAAACTTGGCTACACAGGAACTGAATTACAGAATAGAACAGGGTCTCAAATTTAGAAAACCAACTTATGCTTGCTTAAGGGGAAAGGTGAGTTGGGGTGCTGCATAAAACCAGAGATTGAAATGAGCACAGATAAAGTTCTTTAAGCCAAATATGGAATAGACAAGAGCTACTCCTTGCTCAACGAAATGGACTCAAAACCCCATATTAAACCCCTAAGAATGTACCTGACTAGTAAGTGTCTTAAAACCTATGGATTGCTATGTCTCCAAAAGAGAATCAAGCGTGTGTACAGGGGCATAAACGCAGCAGTGATAGGATTGGAGAGGTTCGGTGTGCAAATGAACACCCTTTGAAGTCATATTGCATGGTACCCATTCCACGGGTTTCAACTACCCAGGTTTTAGGTATTCTTCCTTCAGCTAAAACATGCATGTGGAACCCGGAGTATGATCAACCATGTGATCGGGAGACGTGTTCAAATATGTCTCAGTTTTCCTCCCCTGGTACTCGGGTGCAACATTCCAGACGCTTTACTAACACTCTCCCCACTTGGAGAGTCAGCGCCTTTAACCTCCTGTTTGGAACAGTTTGCAATTTCTGCGGAAGATGAACAGGAATAGCGAGAACCAATGAGAGGCTAGCTGGAGGTGTCTGGACGGGCAAATTTAACTCTCATTTCCCACCAGGAAGAGGAAATAACCAAAGGCTCAGCGTGCCGTACCGGAACCAGATTAGGGCCTGAAGCCATCCTGCGGTGTTGCGGCCAGCTCAAAAGAAAGCGAGTTGAAGAAAGGAGCTCAGGGGCACTGTAATTCACAAACCTGCAGAGTTATAAATGACAGCTATCGTCCAAAAATAGACTGAAGTAAGGCTGCCAAGAGGACTTGAAAGCGGGGCAGAATTGCAGGAAACCGATTTCAGGAGGTAGACTGGAATTGCATTGAAAGCATAGGAAAAGAGGCAGAACGTCCACAATGATGCACTTGGCCAAAAAGGGCGTATGCGTTTTTTCCTGAATATATTCAGGAAAAAACGCATACGCCCTTTTTGGCCAACCAAGCAAGCTTGCAAAGGAAATCTGCACTACAATGAAGTCTCACTTCCCCCCGGGCAAAAGGGCCATCTGAAAAAAGTGTAAAATCCAGAAAGGCAGGACAGGCCATGGAGAACTGGGAGCCTTGTTATGCTGATGGGCGGGATGTAAATTGCCAACAACCACTCGGGAGAAGTGTATGGTGTTTCCTGAAACATCTAAAAAACAAAGCAACAGAGCCTAGGGCACTTCCACTTATGGTCCTATAGCTTAGGGAAATTAAAATCAAAAAGACACAGCCACCCCAAAGTTTGGAACGGCTCTGTTTACAAGAACCTCGTTTACAGTACAAGTTCAACATCGCAGAAAGTGAAAAATGGATAAAGAACATGTGGTACTTACGTACAATGCAGTATCACTCAGCAATGAAAACTATGTCATCAGGCCCGTAGCAGCATAATGAGTAGATTCAGGTACGATGATTCTAACTGAAATAAGTCACACAGAAAAAGAAACATCATAAGATATCACTAATACACGGAATGTAAACTTGGCTACACAGGAAATGAATTGCAAAACAGAACAGGGTCTCAAATTTAGAAAACCAACTTATTCTTGCTTAAGGGGAAAGGTGAGTTGGGGTGCTGCATAAAACCAGAGATTGAAATGAGCACAGATAAAGTTCCTTAAGTCAAATATGGAATAGACAAGAGCTACTCCTTGCTCAACGAAATGGACTCAACACCCCATATTAAACGCCTAAGAATGTACCTGACTAGTAAGTATCTTAAAACCTATGGATTGCTATGTCTCCGAAAGAGAATCAAGCATGTGTACAGGGGCATAAACGCAGCAGTGATAGGATTGGAGAGGTTCGGTGAGCAAATGAAGACCCTTTGAAGTCATATTGCATGGTACCCATTACACGGGTTTCAACTACCCAGGTTTAAGGTATTCTTCCTTCAGCTAAAACATGCATGTGGAACCCAAGTATGATCAACCATGTGAACGGGAGACGTGTTCAAATATGTCTCAGTTTTCTTCCCCTGGTACTCGGGTGCAACATTCCAGACGCTTTACTAACACTCTCCCCACTTGGAGAGTCAGCGCCTTTAACCTCCTGTTTGGCCCAGTTTGCAATTTCTGCGGAAGATGAACAGGAATAGCGAGAACCAATGAGAGGCTAGCTGGAGGTGTCTGGACGGGCAAATTTAACTCTCATTTCCCACCAGGAAGAGGAAATAACCAAAGGCTCAGCGTGCCGTCCCGGAACCAGATTAGGGCCTGAAGCCATCCTGCGGTGTTGCGGCCAGCTCCAAAGAAAGCGAGTTGAACAAAGGAGCTCAGGGGCACTGTAATTCACAAACCTGCAGAGTTATAAATGACAGCTATCGTCCAAAAATAGACTGAAGTAAGGCTGCCAAGAGGACATGAAAGCGGGGCATAATTGCAGGAAACCGATTTCAGGAGGTAGACTGGAATTGCATTGAAAGCATAGGAAAAGAGGCAGAACGTCCACAATGATGCACTTGGCCAAAAAGTGCGTATGCGTTTTTTCCTGAATATATTCAGGAAAAAACGCATACGCCCTTTTTGGCCAACCAAGCAAGCTTGCAAAGGAAATCTGCACTACAATGAAGTCTCACTTCCCCCCGGTCAAAAGGGCCATCTGAAAAAAGTGTAAAATCCAGAAAGGCAGGACAGGCCATGGAGAACTGGGAGCCTTGTTCTGCTGATGGGCGGGATGTAAATTGCCAACAACCACTGGGGAGAATTGTATGGTGTTTCCTGAAACATCTAAAAAACAAAGCAACAGAACCTAGGGCACTTCCACTTATGGTCCTATAGCTTAGGGAAATTAAAATCAAAAAGACACAGCCACCCCAAAGTTTGGAACGGCTCTGTTTACAAGAACCTCGTTTACAGTACAAGTTCAACATCGCAGAAAGTGAAAAATGGATAAAGAAGTTGTGGTATTTACTTACAAAGCAATATCACTCAGCAATGAAATCTGTGTCATCAGGCCCTTAGCAGCACAATGAGTGGATTCAGGTATGATGATTCTAACTGAAGTAAGTTACACAGAAAAAGAAACATCATAAGATATCAGTAATACACGGAATGTAAACTTGGCTACACAGGAACTAAATTACAGAACAGAACAGGGTCTCAAATTTAGAAAACCAACTTATGCTTGCTTAAGGGTAAAGGTGAGTTGGGGTGCTGCATAAAACCAGAGATTGAAATGAGCACAGATAAAGTTCCTTAAGTCAAATATGGAATAGACAAGAGCTACTCCTTGCTCAACGAAATGGACTCAACACCGCATATTAAATGCCTAAGAATGTACCTGACTAGTAAGTATCTTAAAACCTATGGATTGCTATGTCTCCGAAAGAGAATCAAGCATGTGTTCAGGGGCATAAACGCAGCAGTGATAGGATTGGAGACGTTCGGTGAGCAAATGAAGACCCTTTGAAGTCATATTGCATGGTACCCATTACACGGGTCTTAACTCTCCAGGTTTAAGGTATTCTTCCTTCAGCTAAAACATGCATGTGGAACCCAAGTATGATCAACCATGTGAACGGGAGACGTGTTCAAATATGTCTCAGTTTTCCTCCCCTGGTACTCGGGTGCAACATTCCAGACGCTTTACTAACACTCTCCCCACTTGGAGAGTCAGCGCCTTTAACCTCCTGTTTGGCCCAGTTTGCAATTTCTGCGGAAGATGAACAGGAATAGCGAGAACCAATGAGAGACTAGCTGGAGGTGTCTGGACGGGCAAATTTAACTCTCATTTCCCACCAGGAAAAGGAAATAACGAAAGGCTCAGCATGCCGTGGGGAACCAGATTAGGGCCTGAAGCCATCCTGCGGTGTTGCGGCCAGGTCACAAGAAAGCAAGTTGAAGAAAGGAGCTCAGGGGCACTGTAATTCACAAACCTGCAGAGTTATAAATGACAGCTATCGTCCAAAAATAGACTGAAGTAAGGCTGCCAAGAGGACTTGAAAGCGGGGCAGAATTGCAAGAAACCGATTTCAGAAGGTAGACTGGAATTGCATTGAAAGCATAGGAAAAGAGGCAGAACGTCCACAATGATGCACTTGGCCAAAAAGGGCGTATGCGTTTTTTCCTGAATATATTCAGGAAAAAACGCATACGCCCTTTTTGGCCAACCAAGCAAGCTTGCAAAGGAAATCTGCACTACAATGAAGTCTCACTTCCCCCCGGTCAAAAGGGCCATCTGAAAAAAGTGTAAAATCCAGAAAGGCAGGACAGGCCATGGAGAACTGGGAGCCTTGTTATGCTGATGGGCGGGATGTAAATTGCCAACAACCAAACAGGAGAAGTGTATGGTGTTTCCTGAAACATCTAAAAAACAAAGCAACAGAACCTAGGGCACTTCCACTTATGGTCCTATAGCTTAGGGAAATTAAAATCAAAAAGACACAGCCACCCCAAAGTTTGGAACGGCTCTGTTTACAAGAACCTCGTTTACAGTACAAGTTCAACATCGCAGAAAGTGAAAAATGGATAAAGAAGTTGTGGTATTTACTTACAAAGCAATATCACTCAGCAATGAAATCTGTGTCATCAGGCCCTTAGCAGCACAATGAGTGGATTCAGTTACGATGAATCTAACTGAAATAAGTCACACAGAAAAAGAAACATCATAAGATATCAGTAATACACGGAATGTAAACTTGGCTACACAGGAACTGAATTACAGAACAGAACAGGGACTCAAATTTAGAAAACCAACTTATTCTTGCTTAAGGGAAAAGGTGAGTTGGGGTGCTGCATAAAACCAGAGATTGAAATGAGCACAGATAAAGTTCCTTAAGCCAAATATGGAATAGACAAGAGCTACTCCTTGCTCAACGAAATGGACTCAACACCCCATATTAAACGCCTAAGAATGTACCTGACTAGTAAGTATCTTAAAACCTATGGATTGCTATGTCTCCAAAAGAGAATCAAGCATGTGTACAGGGGCATAAAAGCAGCAGTGATAGGATTGGAGAGGTTCGGTGAGCAAATGAAGACCCTTTGAAGTCATATTGCATGGTACCCATTCCACGGGTTTCAACTACCCAGGTTTAAGGTATTCTTCCTTCAGCTAAAACATGCATGTGGAACCTAGAGTATGATCAACCATGTGATCGGGAGACGTGTTCAAATATGTCTCAGTTTTCCTCCCCTGGTACTCGGGTGCAACATTCCAGACGCTTTACTAACACTCTCCCCACTTGGAGAGTCAGCGCCTTTAACCTCCTGTTTGGCCCAGTTTGCAATTTCTGCGGAAGATGAACAGGAATAGCGAGAACCAATGAGAGGCTAGCTGGAGGTGTCTGGACGGGCAAATTTAACTCTCATTTCCCAACAGGAAGAGGAATTAACCAAAGGCTCAGCATGCCGGGCCGGAACCAGATTAGGGCCTGAAGCCATCCTGCGGTGTTGCGGCCAGGTCACAAGAAAGCGAGTTGAAGAAAGGAGCTCAGGGGCACTGTAATTCACAAACCTGCAGAGTTATAAATGACAGCTATCGTCCAAAAATAGACTGAAGTAAGGCTGCCAAGAGGACTTGAAAGCGGGGCAGAATTGCAGGAAACCGATTTCAGGAGGTAGACTGGAATTGCATTGAAAGCATAGGAAAAGAGGCAGAACGTCCACAATGATGCACTTGGCCAAAAAGGGCGTATGCGTTTTTTCCTGAATATATTCAGGAAAAAACGCATACGCCCTTTTTGGCCAACCAAGCAAGCTTGCAAAGGAAATCTGCACTACAATGAAGTCTCACTTCCCCCCGGTCAAAAGGGCCATCTGAAAAAAGTGTAAAATCCAGAAAGGCAGGACAGGCCATGGAGAACTGGGAGCCTTGTTATGCTGATGGGCGGGATGTAAATTGCCAACAGCCACTGGGGAGAAGTGTATGGTGTTTCCTGAAACATCTAAAAAACAAAGCAACAGAGCCTAGGGCACTGCCACTTATGGTCCTATAGCTTAGGGAAATTAAAATCAAAAAGACACAGCCACCCCAAAGTTTGGGACGCCTCTGTTTACAAGAACCTCGTTTACAGTACAAGTTCAACATCGCAGAAAGTGAAAAATGGATAAAGAAGTTGTGGTATTTACTTACAAAGCAATATCACTCAGCAATGAAATCTATGTCATCAGGCCCTTAGCATCACAATGAGTGGATTCAGGTATGATGATTCTAACTGAAATAAGTCACACAGAAAAAGAAACATCATAAGATATCAGTAATACACAGAATGTAAACTTGGCTACACAGGAACTGAATTACAGAACAGAACAGGGTCTCAAATTTAGAAAACCAACTTATGCTTGCTTAAGGGTAAAGGTGAGTTGGGGTGCTGCATAAAACCAGAGATTGAAATGAGCACAGATAAAGTTCCTTAAGTCAAATATGGAATAGACAAGAGCTACTCCTTGCTCAACGAAATGGACTCAACACCGCATATTAAACGCCTAAGAATGTACCTGACTAGTAAGTATCATAAAACCTATGGATTGCTATGTCTCCAAAAGAGAATCAAGCATGTGTACAGGGGCATAAACGCAGCAGTGATAGGATTGGAGAGGTTCGGTGAGCAAATGAAGACCCTTTGAAGTCATATTGCATGGTACCCATTACACGGGTCTCAACTCTCCAGGTTTAAGGTATTCTTCCTTCAGCTAAAACATGCATGTGGAACCCAAGTATGATCAACCATGTGAACGGGAGACGTGTTCAAATATGTCTCAGTTTTCCTCCCCTGGTACTCGGGTGCAACATTCCAGACGCTTTACTAACACTCTCCCCACTTGGAGAGTCAGCCCCTTTAACCTCCTGTTTGGCCCAGTTTGCAATTTCTGTGGAAGATGAACAGGAATAGCGAGAACCAATGAGAGGCTAGCTGGAGGTGTCTGGACGGGCAAATTTAACTCTCATTTCCCAACAGGAAGAGGAATTAACCAAAGGCTCAGCATGCCGGGCCGGAACCAGATTAGGGCCTGAAGCCATCCTGCGGTGTTGCGGCCAGGTCACAAGAAAGCGAGTTGAAGAAAGGAGCTCACGGGCACTGTAATTCACAAACCTGCAGAGTTATAAATGACAGCTATCGTCCAAAAATAGACTGAAGTAAGGCTGCCAAGAGGACTTGAAAGCGGGGCAGAATTGCAGGAAACCGATTTCAGGAGGTAGACTGGAATTGCATTGAAAGCATAGGAAAAGAGGCAGAACGTCCACAATGATGCACTTGGCCAAAAAGGGCGTATGCGTTTTTTCCTGAATATATTCAGGAAAAAACGCATACGCCCTTTTTGGCCAACCAAGCAAGCTTGCAAAGGAAATCTGCACTACAATGAAGTCTCACTTCCCCCCGGTCAAAAGGGCCATCTGAAAAAAGTGTAAAATCCAGAAAGGCAGGACAGGCCATGGAGAACTGGGAGCCTTGTTCTGCTGATGGGCGGGATGTAAATTGCCAACAACCACTGGGGAGAATTGTATGGTGTTTCCTGAAACATCTAAAAAACAAAGCAACAGAACCTAGGGCACTTCCACTTATGGTCCTATAGCTTAGGGAAATTAAAATCAAAAAGACACAGCCACCCCAAAGTTTGGAACGGCTCTGTTTACAAGAACCTCGTTTACAGTACAAGTTCAACATCGCAGAAAGTGAAAAATGGATAAAGAAGTTGTGGTATTTACTTACAAAGCAATATCACTCAGCAATGAAATCTGTGTCATCAGGCCCTTAGCAGCACAATGAGTGGATTCAGGTATGATGATTCTAACTGAAGTAAGTTACACAGAAAAAGAAACATCATAAGATATCAGTAATACACGGAATGTAAACTTGGCTACACAGGAACTAAATTACAGAACAGAACAGGGTCTCAAATTTAGAAAACCAACTTATGCTTGCTTAAGGGTAAAGGTGAGTTGGGGTGCTGCATAAAACCAGAGATTGAAATGAGCACAGATAAAGTTCCTTAAGTCAAATATGGAATAGACAAGAGCTACTCCTTGCTCAACGAAATGGACTCAACACCGCATATTAAATGCCTAAGAATGTACCTGACTAGTAAGTATCTTAAAACCTATGGATTGCTATGTCTCCGAAAGAGAATCAAGCATGTGTTCAGGGGCATAAACGCAGCAGTGATAGGATTGGAGACGTTCGGTGAGCAAATGAAGACCCTTTGAAGTCATATTGCATGGTACCCATTACACGGGTCTTAACTCTCCAGGTTTAAGGTATTCTTCCTTCAGCTAAAACATGCATGTGGAACCCAAGTATGATCAACCATGTGAACGGGAGACGTGTTCAAATATGTCTCAGTTTTCCTCCCCTGGTACTCGGGTGCAACATTCCAGACGCTTTACTAACACTCTCCCCACTTGGAGAGTCAGCGCCTTTAACCTCCTGTTTGGCCCAGTTTGCAATTTCTGCGGAAGATGAACAGGAATAGCGAGAACCAATGAGAGACTAGCTGGAGGTGTCTGGACGGGCAAATTTAACTCTCATTTCCCACCAGGAAAAGGAAATAACGAAAGGCTCAGCATGCCGTGGGGAACCAGATTAGGGCCTGAAGCCATCCTGCGGTGTTGCGGCCAGCTCACAAGAAAGCAAGTTGAAGAAAGGAGCTCAGGGGCACTGTAATTCACAAACCTGCAGAGTTATAAATGACAGCTATCGTCCAAAAATAGACTGAAGTAAGGCTGCCAAGAGGACTTGAAAGCGGGGCAGAATTGCAAGAAACCGATTTCAGAAGGTAGACTGGAATTGCATTGAAAGCATAGGAAAAGAGGCAGAACGTCCACAATGATGCACTTGGCCAAAAAGGGCGTATGCGTTTTTTCCTGAATATATTCAGGAAAAAACGCATACGCCCTTTTTGGCCAACCAAGCAAGCTTGCAAAGGAAATCTGCACTACAATGAAGTCTCACTTCCCCCCGGTCAAAAGGGCCATCTGAAAAAAGTGTAAAATCCAGAAAGGCAGGACAGGCCATGGAGAACTGGGAGCCTTGTTATGCTGATGGGCGGGATGTAAATTGCCAACAACCAAACAGGAGAAGTGTATGGTGTTTCCTGAAACATCTAAAAAACAAAGCAACAGAACCTAGGGCACTTCCACTTATGGTCCTATAGCTTAGGGAAATTAAAATCAAAAAGACACAGCCACCCCAAAGTTTGGAACGGCTCTGTTTACAAGAACCTCGTTTACAGTACAAGTTCAACATCGCAGAAAGTGAAAAATGGATAAAGAAGTTGTGGTATTTACTTACAAAGCAATATCACTCAGCAATGAAATCTGTGTCATCAGGCCCTTAGCAGCACAATGAGTGGATTCAGTTACGATGAATCTAACTGAAATAAGTCACACAGAAAAAGAAACATCATAAGATATCAGTAATACACGGAATGTAAACTTGGCTACACAGGAACTGAATTACAGAACAGAACAGGGACTCAAATTTAGAAAACCAACTTATTCTTGCTTAAGGGAAAAGGTGAGTTGGGGTGCTGCATAAAACCAGAGATTGAAATGAGCACAGATAAAGTTCCTTAAGCCAAATATGGAATAGACAAGAGCTACTCCTTGCTCAACGAAATGGACTCAACACCCCATATTAAACGCCTAAGAATGTACCTGACTAGTAAGTATCTTAAAACCTATGGATTGCTATGTCTCCGAAAGAGAATCAAGCATGTGTACAGGGGCATAAAAGCAGCAGTGATAGGATTGGAGAGGTTCGGTGAGCAAATGAAGACCCTTTGAAGTCATATTGCATGGTACCCATTCCACGGGTTTCAACTACCCAGGTTTAAGGTATTCTTCCTTCAGCTAAAACATGCATGTGGAACCTAGAGTATGATCAACCATGTGATCGGGAGACGTGTTCAAATATGTCTCAGTTTTCCTCCCCTGGTACTCGGGTGCAACATTCCAGACGCTTTACTAACACTCTCCCCACTTGGAGAGTCAGCGCCTTTAACCTCCTGTTTGGCCCAGTTTGCAATTTCTGCGGAAGATGAACAGGAATAGCGAGAACCAATGAGAGGCTAGCTGGAGGTGTCTGGACGGGCAAATTTAACTCTCATTTCCCAACAGGAAGAGGAATTAACCAAAGGCTCAGCATGCCGGGCCGGAACCAGATTAGGGCCTGAAGCCATCCTGCGGTGTTGCGGCCAGGTCACAAGAAAGCGAGTTGAAGAAAGGAGCTCAGGGGCACTGTAATTCACAAACCTGCAGAGTTATAAATGACAGCTATCGTCCAAAAATAGACTGAAGTAAGGCTGCCAAGAGGACTTGAAAGCGGGGCAGAATTGCAGGAAACCGATTTCAGGAGGTAGACTGGAATTGCATTGAAAGCATAGGAAAAGAGGCAGAACGTCCACAATGATGCACTTGGCCAAAAAGGGCGTATGCGTTTTTTCCTGAATATATTCAGGAAAAAACGCATACGCCCTTTTTGGCCAACCAAGCAAGCTTGCAAAGGAAATCTGCACTACAATGAAGTCTCACTTCCCCCCGGTCAAAAGGGCCATCTGAAAAAAGTGTAAAATCCAGAAAGGCAGGACAGGCCATGGAGAACTGGGAGCCTTGTTATGCTGATGGGCGGGATGTAAATTGCCAACAGCCACTGGGGAGAAGTGTATGGTGTTTCCTGAAACATCTAAAAAACAAAGCAACAGAGCCTAGGGCACTGCCACTTATGGTCCTATAGCTTAGGGAAATTAAAATCAAAAAGACACAGCCACCCCAAAGTTTGGGACGCCTCTGTTTACAAGAACCTCGTTTACAGTACAAGTTCAACATCGCAGAAAGTGAAAAATGGATAAAGAAGTTGTGGTATTTACTTACAAAGCAATATCACTCAGCAATGAAATCTATGTCATCAGGCCCTTAGCATCACAATGAGTGGATTCAGGTATGATGATTCTAACTGAAATAAGTCACACAGAAAAAGAAACATCATAAGATATCAGTAATACACAGAATGTAAACTTGGCTACACAGGAACTGAATTACAGAACAGAACAGGGTCTCAAATTTAGAAAACCAACTTATGCTTGCTTAAGGGTAAAGGTGAGTTGGGGTGCTGCATAAAACCAGAGATTGAAATGAGCACAGATAAAGTTCCTTAAGTCAAATATGGAATAGACAAGAGCTACTCCTTGCTCAACGAAATGGACTCAACACCGCATATTAAACGCCTAAGAATGTACCTGACTAGTAAGTATCATAAAACCTATGGATTGCTATGTCTCCAAAAGAGAATCAAGCATGTGTACAGGGGCATAAACGCAGCAGTGATAGGATTGGAGAGGTTCGGTGAGCAAATGAAGACCCTTTGAAGTCATATTGCATGGTACCCATTCCACGGGTCTCAACTCTCCAGGTTTAAGGTATTCTTCCTTCAGCTAAAACATGCATGTGGAACCCAAGTATGATCAACCATGTGAACGGGAGACGTGTTCAAATATGTCTCAGTTTTCCTCCCCTGGTACTCGGGTGCAACATTCCAGACGCTTTACTAACACTCTCCCCACTTGGAGAGTCAGCCCCTTTAACCTCCTGTTTGGCCCAGTTTGCAATTTCTGTGGAAGATGAACAGGAATAGCGAGAACCAATGAGAGGCTAGCTGGAGGTGTCTGGACGGGCAAATTTAACTCTCATTTCCCAACAGGAAGAGGAATTAACCAAAGGCTCAGCATGCCGGGCCGGAACCAGATTAGGGCCTGAAGCCATCCTGCGGTGTTGCGGCCAGGTCACAAGAAAGCGAGTTGAAGAAAGAAGCTCACGGGCACTGTAATTCACAAACCTGCAGAGTTATAAATGACAGCTATCGTCCAAAAATAGACTGAAGTAAGGCTGCCAAGAGGACTTGAAAGCGGGGCAGAATTGCAGGAAACCGATTTCAGGAGGTAGACTGGAATTGCATTGAAAGCATAGGAAAAGAGGCAGAACGTCCACAATGATGCACTTGGCCAAAAAGGGCGTATGCGTTTTTTCCTGAATATATTCAGGAAAAAACGCATACGCCCTTTTTGGCCAACCAAGCAAGCTTGCAAAGGAAATCTGCACTACAATGAAGTCTCACTTCCCCCCGGTCAAAAGGGCCATCTGAAAAAAGTGTAAAATCCAGAAAGGCAGGACAGGCCATGGAGAACTGGGAGCCTTGTTCTGCTGATGGGCGGGATGTAAATTGCCAACAACCACTGGGGAGAATTGTATGGTGTTTCCTGAAACATCTAAAAAACAAAGCAACAGAACCTAGGGCACTTCCACTTATGGTCCTATAGCTTAGGGAAATTAAAATCAAAAAGACACAGCCACCCCAAAGTTTGGAACGGCTCTGTTTACAAGAACCTCGTTTACAGTACAAGTTCAACATCGCAGAAAGTGAAAAATGGATAAAGAAGTTGTGGTATTTACTTACAAAGCAATATCACTCAGCAATGAAATCTGTGTCATCAGGCCCTTAGCAGCACAATGAGTGGATTCAGGTATGATGATTCTAACTGAAGTAAGTTACACAGAAAAAGAAACATCATAAGATATCAGTAATACACGGAATGTAAACTTGGCTACACAGGAACTAAATTACAGAACAGAACAGGGTCTCAAATTTAGAAAACCAACTTATGCTTGCTTAAGGGTAAAGGTGAGTTGGGGTGCTGCATAAAACCAGAGATTGAAATGAGCACAGATAAAGTTCCTTAAGTCAAATATGGAATAGACAAGAGCTACTCCTTGCTCAACGAAATGGACTCAACACCGCATATTAAATGCCTAAGAATGTACCTGACTAGTAAGTATCTTAAAACCTATGGATTGCTATGTCTCCGAAAGAGAATCAAGCATGTGTTCAGGGGCATAAACGCAGCAGTGATAGGATTGGAGACGTTCGGTGAGCAAATGAAGACCCTTTGAAGTCATATTGCATGGTACCCATTACACGGGTCTTAACTCTCCAGGTTTAAGGTATTCTTCCTTCAGCTAAAACATGCATGTGGAACCCAAGTATGATCAACCATGTGAACGGGAGACGTGTTCAAATATGTCTCAGTTTTCCTCCCCTGGTACTCGGGTGCAACATTCCAGACGCTTTACTAACACTCTCCCCACTTGGAGAGTCAGCGCCTTTAACCTCCTGTTTGGCCCAGTTTGCAATTTCTGCGGAAGATGAACAGGAATAGCGAGAACCAATGAGAGACTAGCTGGAGGTGTCTGGACGGGCAAATTTAACTCTCATTTCCCACCAGGAAAAGGAAATAACGAAAGGCTCAGCATGCCGTGGGGAACCAGATTAGGGCCTGAAGCCATCCTGCGGTGTTGCGGCCAGCTCACAAGAAAGCAAGTTGAAGAAAGGAGCTCAGGGGCACTGTAATTCACAAACCTGCAGAGTTATAAATGACAGCTATCGTCCAAAAATAGACTGAAGTAAGGCTGCCAAGAGGACTTGAAAGCGGGGCAGAATTGCAAGAAACCGATTTCAGAAGGTAGACTGGAATTGCATTGAAAGCATAGGAAAAGAGGCAGAACGTCCACAATGATGCACTTGGCCAAAAAGGGCGTATGCGTTTTTTCCTGAATATATTCAGGAAAAAACGCATACGCCCTTTTTGGCCAACCAAGCAAGCTTGCAAAGGAAATCTGCACTACAATGAAGTCTCACTTCCCCCCGGTCAAAAGGGCCATCTGAAAAAAGTGTAAAATCCAGAAAGGCAGGACAGGCCATGGAGAACTGGGAGCCTTGTTATGCTGATGGGCGGGATGTAAATTGCCAACAACCAAACAGGAGAAGTGTATGGTGTTTCCTGAAACATCTAAAAAACAAAGCAACAGAACCTAGGGCACTTCCACTTATGGTCCTATAGCTTAGGGAAATTAAAATCAAAAAGACACAGCCACCCCAAAGTTTGGAACGGCTCTGTTTACAAGAACCTCGTTTACAGTACAAGTTCAACATCGCAGAAAGTGAAAAATGGATAAAGAAGTTGTGGTATTTACTTACAAAGCAATATCACTCAGCAATGAAATCTGTGTCATCAGGCCCTTAGCAGCACAATGAGTGGATTCAGTTACGATGAATCTAACTGAAATAAGTCACACAGAAAAAGAAACATCATAAGATATCAGTAATACACGGAATGTAAACTTGGCTACACAGGAACTGAATTACAGAACAGAACAGGGACTCAAATTTAGAAAACCAACTTATTCTTGCTTAAGGGAAAAGGTGAGTTGGGGTGCTGCATAAAACCAGAGATTGAAATGAGCACAGATAAAGTTCCTTAAGCCAAATATGGAATAGACAAGAGCTACTCCTTGCTCAACGAAATGGACTCAACACCCCATATTAAACGCCTAAGAATGTACCTGACTAGTAAGTATCTTAAAACCTATGGATTGCTATGTCTCCGAAAGAGAATCAAGCATGTGTACAGGGGCATAAAAGCAGCAGTGATAGGATTGGAGAGGTTCGGTGAGCAAATGAAGACCCTTTGAAGTCATATTGCATGGTACCCATTCCACGGGTTTCAACTACCCAGGTTTAAGGTATTCTTCCTTCAGCTAAAACATGCATGTGGAACCTAGAGTATGATCAACCATGCGATCGGGAGACGTGTTCAAATATGTCTCAGTTTTCCTCCCCTGGTACTCGGGTGCAACATTCCAGACGCTTTACTAACACTCTCCCCACTTGGAGAGTCAGCGCCTTTAACCTCCTGTTTGGCCCAGTTTGCAATTTCTGCGGAAGATGAACAGGAATAGCGAGAACCAATGAGAGGCTAGCTGGAGGTGTCTGGACGGGCAAATTTAACTCTCATTTCCCAACAGGAAGAGGAATTAACCAAAGGCTCAGCATGCCGGGCCAGAACCAGATTAGGGCCTGAAGCCATCCTGCGGTGTTGCGGCCAGGTCACAAGAAAGCGAGTTGAAGAAAGGAGCTCAGGGGCACTGTAATTCACAAACCTGCAGAGTTATAAATGACAGCTATCGTCCAAAAATAGACTGAAGTAAGGCTGCCAAGAGGACTTGAAAGCGGGGCAGAATTGCAGGAAACCGATTTCAGGAGGTAGACTGGAATTGCATTGAAAGCATAGGAAAAGAGGCAGAACGTCCACAATGATGCACTTGGCCAAAAAGGGCGTATGCGTTTTTTCCTGAATATATTCAGGAAAAAACGCATACGCCCTTTTTGGCCAACCAAGCAAGCTTGCAAAGGAAATCTGCACTACAATGAAGTCTCACTTCCCCCCGGTCAAAAGGGCCATCTGAAAAAAGTGTAAAATCCAGAAAGGCAGGACAGGCCATGGAGAACTGGGAGCCTTGTTATGCTGATGGGCGGAATGTAAATTGCCAACAGCCACTGGGGAGAAGTGTATGGTGTTTCCTGAAACATCTAAAAAACAAAGCAACAGAGCCTAGGGCACTGCCACTTATGGTCCTATAGCTTAGGGAAATTAAAATCAAAAAGACACAGCCACCCCAAAGTTTGGGACGCCTCTGTTTACAAGAACCTCGTTTACAGTACAAGTTCAACATCGCAGAAAGTGAAAAATGGATAAAGAAGTTGTGGTATTTACTTACAAAGCAATATCACTCAGCAATGAAATCTATGTCATCAGGCCCTTAGCATCACAATGAGTGGATTCAGGTATGATGATTCTAACTGAAATAAGTCACACAGAAAAAGAAACATCATAAGATATCAGTAATACACAGAATGTAAACTTGGCTACACAGGAACTGAATTACAGAACAGAACAGGGTCTCAAATTTAGAAAACCAACTTATGCTTGCTTAAGGGTAAAGGTGAGTTGGGGTGCTGCATAAAACCAGAGATTGAAATGAGCACAGATAAAGTTCCTTAAGTCAAATATGGAATAGACAAGAGCTACTCCTTGCTCAACGAAATGGACTCAACACCGCATATTAAACGCCTAAGAATGTACCTGACTAGTAAGTATCATAAAACCTATGGATTGCTATGTCTCCAAAAGAGAATCAAGCATGTGTACAGGGGCATAAACGCAGCAGTGATAGGATTGGAGAGGTTCGGTGAGCAAATGAAGACCCTTTGAAGTCATATTGCATGGTACCCATTACACGGGTCTCAACTCTCCAGGTTTAAGGTATTCTTCCTTCAGCTAAAACATGCATGTGGAACCCAAGTATGATCAACCATGTGAACGGGAGACGTGTTCAAATATGTCTCAGTTTTCCTCCCCTGGTACTCGGGTGCAACATTCCAGACGCTTTACTAACACTCTCCCCACTTGGAGAGTCAGCCCCTTTAACCTCCTGTTTGGCCCAGTTTGCAATTTCTGTGGAAGATGAACAGGAATAGCGAGAACCAATGAGAGGCTAGCTGGAGGTGTCTGGACGGGCAAATTTAACTCTCATTTCCCAACAGGAAGAGGAATTAACCAAAGGCTCAGCATGCCGGGCCGGAACCAGATTAGGGCCTGAAGCCATCCTGCGGTGTTGCGGCCAGGTCACAAGAAAGCGAGTTGAAGAAAGGAGCTCACGGGCACTGTAATTCACAAACCTGCAGAGTTATAAATGACAGCTATCGTCCAAAAATAGACTGAAGTAAGGCTGCCAAGAGGACTTGAAAGCGGGGCAGAATTGCAGGAAACCGATTTCAGGAGGTAGACTGGAATTGCATTGAAAGCATAGGAAAAGAGGCAGAACGTCCACAATGATGCACTTGGCCAAAAAGGGCGTATGCGTTTTTTCCTGAATATATTCAGGAAAAAACGCATACGCCCTTTTTGGCCAACCAAGCAAGCTTGCAAAGGAAATCTGCACTACAATGAAGTCTCACTTCCCCCCGGTCAAAAGGGCCATCTGAAAAAAGTGTAAAATCCAGAAAGGCAGGACAGGCCATGGAGAACTGGGAGCCTTGTTATGCTGATGGGCGGGATGTAAATTGCCAACAGCCACTGGGGAGAAGTGTATGGTGTTTCCTTAAACATCTAAAAAACAAAGCAACAGAGCCTAGGGCACTGCCACTTATGGTCCTATAGCTTAGGGAAATTAAAATCAAAAAGACACAGCCACCCCAAAGTTTGGGACGCCTCTGTTTACAAGAACCTCGTTTACAGTACAAGTTCAACATCACAGAAAGTGAAAAATGGATAAAGAAGTTGTGGTATTTACTTACAAAGCAATATCACTCAGCAATGAAATCTATGTCATCAGGCCCTTAGCATCACAATGAGTGGATTCAGGTATGATGATTCTAACTGAAATAAGTCACACAGAAAAAGAAACATCATAAGATATCAGTAATACACGGAATGTAAACTTGGCTACACAGGAACTGAATTACAGAACAGAACAGGGTCTCAAATTTAGAAAACCAACTTATGCTTGCTTAAGGGTAAAGGTGAGTTGGGGTGCTGCATAAAAACAGAGATTGAAATGAGCACAGATAAAGTTCCTTAAGTCAAATATGGAATAGACAAGAGCTACTCCTTGCTCAACGAAATGGACTCAACACCGCATATTAAACGCCTAAGAATGTACCTGACTAGTAAGTATCATAAAACCTATGGATTGCTATGTCTCCAAAAGAGAATCAAGCATGTGTACAGGGGCATAAACGCAGCAGTGATAGGATTGGAGAGGTTCGGTGAGCAAATGAAGACCCTTTGAAGTCATATTGCATGGTACCCATTACACGGGTCTCAACTCTCCAGGTTTAAGGTATTCTTCCTTCAGCTAAAACATGCATGTGGAACCCAAGTATGATCAACCATGTGAACGGGAGACGTGTTCAAATATGTCTCAGTTTTCCTCCCCTGGTACTCGGGTGCAACATTCCAGACGCTTTACTAACACTCTCCTCACTTGGAGAGTCAGCGCCTTTAACCTCCTGTTTGGCCCAGTTTGCAATTTCTGCGGAAGATGAACAGGAATAGCGAGAACCAATGAGAGGCTAGCTGGAGGTGTCTGGACGGGCAAATTTAACTCTCATTTCCCAACAGGAAGAGGAATTAACCAAAGGCTCAGCGTGCCGTGCCGGAACCAGATTAGGGCCTGAAGCCATCCTGCGGTGTTGCGGCCAGCTCACAAGAAAGCGAGTTGAAGAAAGGAGCTCAGGGGCACTGTAATTCACAAACCTGCAGAGTTATAAATGACAGCTATCGTCCAAAAATAGACTGAAGTAAGGCTGCCAAGAGGACTTGAAAGCGGGGCAGAATTGCAGGAAACCGATTTCAGGAGGTAGACTGGAATTGCATTGAAAGCATAGGAAAAGAGGCAGAACGTCCACAATGATGCACTTGGCCAAAAAGGGCGTATGCGTTTTTTCCTGAATATATTCAGGAAAAAACGCATACGCCCTTTTTGGCCAACCAAGCAAGCTTGCAAAGGAAATCTGCACTACAATGAAGTCTCACTTCCCCCCGGTCAAAAGGGCCATCTGAAAAAAGTGTAAAATCCAGAAAGGCAGGACAGGCCATGGAGAACTGGGAGCCTTGTTATGCTGATGGGCGGGATGTAAATTGCCAACAGCCACTGGGGAGAAGTGTATGGTGTTTCCTTAAACATCTAAAAAACAAAGCAACAGAGCCTAGGGCACTGCCACTTATGGTCCTATAGCTTAGGGAAATTAAAATCAAAAAGACACAGCCACCCCAAAGTTTGGGACGCCTCTGTTTACAAGAACCTCGTTTACAGTACAAGTTCAACATCACAGAAAGTGAAAAATGGATAAAGAAGTTGTGGTATTTACTTACAAAGCAATATCACTCAGCAATGAAATCTATGTCATCAGGCCCTTAGCATCACAATGAGTGGATTCAGGTATGATGATTCTAACTGAAATAAGTCACACAGAAAAAGAAACATCATAAGATATCAGTAATACACGGAATGTAAACTTGGCTACACAGGAACTGAATTACAGAACAGAACAGGGTCTCAAATTTAGAAAACCAACTTATGCTTGCTTAAGGGTAAAGGTGAGTTGGGGTGCTGCATAAAAACAGAGATTGAAATGAGCACAGATAAAGTTCCTTAAGTCAAATATGGAATAGACAAGAGCTACTCCTTGCTCAACGAAATGGACTCAACACCGCATATTAAACGCCTAAGAATGTACCTGACTAGTAAGTATCATAAAACCTATGGATTGCTATGTCTCCAAAAGAGAATCAAGCATGTGTACAGGGGCATAAACGCAGCAGTGATAGGATTGGAGAGGTTCGGTGAGCAAATGAAGACCCTTTGAAGTCATATTGCATGGTACCCATTACACGGGTCTCAACTCTCCAGGTTTAAGGTATTCTTCCTTCAGCTAAAACATGCATGTGGAACCCAAGTATGATCAACCATGTGAACGGGAGACGTGTTCAAATATGTCTCAGTTTTCCTCCCCTGGTACTCGGGTGCAACATTCCAGACGCTTTACTAACACTCTCCTCACTTGGAGAGTCAGCGCCTTTAACCTCCTGTTTGGCCCAGTTTGCAATTTCTGCGGAAGATGAACAGGAATAGCGAGAACCAATGAGAGGCTAGCTGGAGGTGTCTGGACGGGCAAATTTAACTCTCATTTCCCAACAGGAAGAGGAATTAACCAAAGGCTCAGCGTGCCGTGCCGGAACCAGTTTAGGGCCTGAAGCCATCCTGCGGTGTTGCGGCCAGCTCACAAGAAAGCGAGTTGAAGAAAGGAGCTCACGGGCACTGTAATTCACAAACCTGCAGAGTTATAAATGACAGCTATCGTCCAAAAATAGACTGAAGTAAGGCTGCCAAGAGGACTTGAAAGCGGGGCAGAATTGCAGGAAACCGATTTCAGGAGGTAGACTGGAATTGCATTGAAAGCATAGGAAAAGAGGCAGAACGTCCACAATGATGCACTTGGCCAAAAAGGGCGTATGCGTTTTTTCCTGAATATATTCAGGAAAAAACGCATACGCCCTTTTTGGCCAACCAAGCAAGCTTGCAAAGGAAATCTGCACTACAATGAAGTCTCACTTCCCCCCGGTCAAAAGGGCCATCTGAAAAAAGTGTAAAATCCAGAAAGGCAGGACAGGCCATGGAGAACTGGGAGCCTTGTTATGCTGATGGGCGGGATGTAAATTGCCAACAGCCACTGGGGAGAAGTGTATGGTGTTTCCTTAAACATCTAAAAAACAAAGCAACAGAGCCTAGGGCACTGCCACTTATGGTCCTATAGCTTAGGGAAATTAAAATCAAAAAGACACAGCCACCCCAAAGTTTGGGACGCCTCTGTTTACAAGAACCTCGTTTACAGTACAAGTTCAACATCACAGAAAGTGAAAAATGGATAAAGAAGTTGTGGTATTTACTTACAAAGCAATATCACTCAGCAATGAAATCTATGTCATCAGGCCCTTAGCATCACAATGAGTGGATTCAGGTATGATGATTCTAACTGAAATAAGTCACACAGAAAAAGAAACATCATAAGATATCAGTAATACACGGAATGTAAACTTGGCTACACAGGAACTGAATTACAGAACAGAACAGGGTCTCAAATTTAGAAAACCAACTTATGCTTGCTTAAGGGTAAAGGTGAGTTGGGGTGCTGCATAAAAACAGAGATTGAAATGAGCACAGATAAAGTTCCTTAAGTCAAATATGGAATAGACAAGAGCTACTCCTTGCTCAACGAAATGGACTCAACACCGCATATTAAACGCCTAAGAATGTACCTGACTAGTAAGTATCATAAAACCTATGGATTGCTATGTCTCCAAAAGAGAATCAAGCATGTGTACAGGGGCATAAACGCAGCAGTGATAGGATTGGAGAGGTTCGGTGAGCAAATGAAGACCCTTTGAAGTCATATTGCATGGTACCCATTACACGGGTCTCAACTCTCCAGGTTTAAGGTATTCTTCCTTCAGCTAAAACATGCATGTGGAACCCAAGTATGATCAACCATGTGAACGGGAGACGTGTTCAAATATGTCTCAGTTTTCCTCCCCTGGTACTCGGGTGCAACATTCCAGACGCTTTACTAACACTCTCCTCACTTGGAGAGTCAGCGCCTTTAACCTCCTGTTTGGCCCAGTTTGCAATTTCTGCGGAAGATGAACAGGAATAGCGAGAACCAATGAGAGACTAGCTGGAGGTGTCTGGACGGGCAAATTTAACTCTCATTTCCCACCAGGAAAAGGAAATAACGAAAGGCTCAGCGTGCCGTGCCGGAACCAGATTAGGGCCTGAAGCCATCCTGCGGTGTTGCGGCCAGGTCACAAGAAAGCAAGATGAAGAAAGGAGCTCAGGGGCACTGTAATTCACAAACCTGCAGAGTTATAAATGACAGCTATCGTCCAAAAATATACTGAAGTAAGGCTGCCAAGAGGACTTGAAAGCGGGGCAGAATTGCAGGAAACCGATTTCAGGAGGTAGACTGGAATTGCATTGAAAGCATAGGAAAAGAGGCAGAACGTCCACAATGATGCACTTGGCCAAAAAGGGCGTATGCGTTTTTTCCTGAATATATTCAGGAAAAAACGCATACGCCCTTTTTGGCCAACCAAGCAAGCTTGCAAAGGAAATCTGCACTACAATGAAGTCTCACTTCCCCCCGGTCAAAAGGGCCATCTGAAAAAAGTGTAAAATCCAGAAAGGCAGGACAGGCCATGGAGAACTGGGAGCCTTGTTATGCTGATGGGCGGGATGTAAATTGCCAACAACCACTCCGGAGAAGTGTATGGTGTTTCCTGAAACATCTAAAAAACAAAGCAACAGAACCTAGGGCACTTCCACTTATGGTCCTATAGCTTAGGGAAATTAAAATCAAAAAGACACAGCCACCCCAAAGTTTGGAACGGCTCTGTTTACAAGAACCTCGTTTACAGTACAAGTTCAACATCGCAGAAAGAGAAAAATGGATAAAGAAGTTGTGGTATTTACTTACAAAGCAATATCACTCAGCAATGAAATCTGTGTCATCAGGCCCTTAGCAGCACAATGAGTGGATTCAGTTATGATGATTCTAACTGAAATAAGTCACACAGAAAAAGAAACATCATAAGATATCAGTAATACACGGAATGTAAACTTGGCTACACAGGAACTGAATTACAGAACAGAACAGGGTCTCAAATTTAGAAAACCAACTTATTCTTGCTTAAGGGTAAAGGTGAGTTGGGGTGCTGCATAAAACCAGAGATTGAAATGAGCACAGATAAAGTTCCTTAAGCCAAATATGGAATAGACAAGAGCTACTCCTTGCTCAACGAAATGGACTCAACACCCCATATTAAACGCCTAAGAATGTACCTGACTAGTAAGTATCTTAAAACCTATGGATTGCTATGTCTCCGAAAGAGAATCAAGCATGTGTACAGGGGCATAAACGCAGCAGTGATAGGATTGGAGAGGTTCGGTGAGCAAATGAAGACCCTTTGAAGTCATATTGCATGGTACCCATTACACGGGTCTCAACTCTCCAGGTTTAAGGTATTCTTCATTCAGCTAAAACATGCATGTGGAACCTAGAGTATGATCAACCATGTGATCGGGAGACGTGTTCAAATATGTCTCAGTTTTCCTCCCCTGGTACTCGGGTGCAACATTCCAGACGCTTTACTAACACTCTCCCCACTTGGAGAGTCAGCGCCTTTAACCTCCTGTTTGGCCCAGTTTGCAATTTCTGCGGAAGATGAACAGGAATAGCGAGAACCAATGAGAGACTAGCTGGAGGTGTCTGGACGGGCAAATTTAACTCTCATTTCCCACCAGGAAAAGGAAATAACCAAAGGCTCAGCGTGCCGTGCCGGAACCAGATTAGGGCCTGAAGCCATCCTGCGGTGTTGCGGCCAGCTCACAAGAAAGCAAGTTGAAGAAAGGAGCTCAGGGGCACTGTAATTCACAAACCTGCAGTTATAAATGACAGCTATCGTCCAAAAATAGACTGAAGTAAGGCTGCCAAGAGGACTTGAAAGCGGGGCAGAATTGCAGGAAACCAATTTCAGGAGGTAGACTGGAATTGCATTGAAAGCATAGGAAAAGAGGCAGAACGTCCACAATGATGCACTTGGCCAAAAAGGGCGTATGCGTTTTTTCCTGAATATATTCAGGAAAAAACGCATACGCCCTTTTTGGTCAACCAAGCAAGCTTGCAAAGGAAATGTGCACTACAATGAAGTCTCACTTCCCCCCGGTCAAAAGGGCCATCTGAAAAAAGTGTAAAATCCAGAAAGGCAGGACAGGCCATGGAGAACTGGGAGCCTTGTTATGTTGATGGGCGGGATGTAAATTGCCAACAGACACTCAGGAGAAGTGTATGGTGTTTCCTGAAACATCTAAAAAACAAAGCAACAGAGCCTAGGGCACTGCCACTTATGGTCCTATAGCTTAGGGAAATTAAAATCAAAAAGACACAGCCACCCCAAAATTTGGGACGCCTCTGTTTATAAGAACCTCGTTTACAGTACAAGTTCAACATCGCAGAAAGTGAAAAATGGATAAAGAAGTTGTGGTATTTACTTACAAAGCAATATCACTCAGCAATGAAATCTATGTCATCAGGCCCTTAGCATCACAATGAGTGGATTCAGGTATGATGATTCTAACTGAAATAAGTCACACAGAAAAAGAAACATCATAAGATATCAGTAATACACGGAATGTAAACTTGGCTACACAGGAACTGAATTACAGAACAGAACAGGGTCTCAAATTTAGAAAACCAACTTATGCTTGCTTAAGGGGAAAGGTGAGTTGGGGTGCTGCATAAAACCAGAGATTGAAATGAGCACAGATAAAGTTCCTTAAGTCAAATATGGAATAGACAAGAGCTACTCCTTGCTCAACGAAATGGACTCAACACCAGATATTAAACGCCTAAGAATGTACCTGACTAGTAAGTATCTTAAAACCTATGGATTGCTATGTCTCCGAAAGAGAATCAAGCATGTGTACAGGGGCATAAACGCAGCAGTGATAGGATTGGAGAGGTTCGGTGAGCAAATGAAGACCCTTTGAAGTCATATTGCATGGTACCCATTACACGGGTCTTAACTCTCCAGGTTTAAGGTATTCTTCCTTCAGCTAAAACATGCATGTGGAACCCAAGTATGATCAACCATGTGAACGGGAGACGTGTTCAAATATGTCTCAGTTTTCCTCCCCTGGTACTCAGGTGCAACATTCCAGACGCTTTACTAACACTCTCCCCACTTGGAGAGTCAGCGCCTTTAACCTCCTGTTTGGCCCAGTTTGCAATTTCTGCGGAAGATGAACAGGAATAGCGAGAACCAATGAGAGGCTAGCTGGAGGTGTCTGGACGGGCAAATTTAACTCTCATTTCCCACCAGGAAGAGGAATTAACCAAAGGCTCAGCGTGCCATTGCCAGAACCAGATTAGGGCCTGAAGCCATCCTGCGGTATTGCAGCCAGCTCAAAAGAAACCGAGTTGAAGAAAGGAGCTCAGGGGCACTGTAATTCACAAACCTGCAGTTATAAATGACAGCTATCGTCCAAAAATAGACTGAAGTAAGGCTGCCAAGAGGACTTGAAAGCGGGGCAGAATTGCAGGAAACCGATTTCAGGAGGTAGACTGGAATTGCATTGAAAGCATAGGAAAAGAGGCAGAACGTCCACAATGATGCACTTGGCCAAAAAGGGCGTATGCGTTTTTTCCTGAATATATTCAGGAAAAAACGCATACGCCCTTTTTGGCCAACCAAGCAAGCTTGCAAAGGAAATCTGCACTACAATGAAGTCTCACTTCCCCCCGGTCAAAAGGGCCATCTGAAAAAAGTGTAAAATCCAGAAAGGCAGGCCAGGCCATGGAGAACTGGGAGCCTTGTTATGCTGATGGGCGGGATGTAAATTGCCAACAGACACTCGGGAGAAGTGTATGGTGTTTCCTGAAACATCTAAAAAACAAAGCAACAGAGCCTAGGGCACTGCCACTTATGGTCCTATAGCTTAGGGAAATTAAAATCAAAAAGACACAGCCACCCCAAAATTTGGGACGCCTCTGTTTACAAGAACCTCGTTTACAGTACAAGTTCAACATCGCAGAAAGTGAAAAATGGATAAAGAAGTTGTGGTATTTACTTACAAAGCAATATCACTCAGCAATGAAATCTATGTCATCAGGCCCTTAGCATCACAATGAGTGGATTCAGGTATGATGATTCTAACTGAAATAAGTCACACAGAAAAAGAAACATCATAAGATATCAGTAATACATGGAATGTAAACTTGGCTACACAGGAACTGAATTACAGAACAGAACAGGGTCTCAAATTTAGAAAACCAACTTATGCTTGCTTAAGGGTAAATGTGAGTTGGGGTGCTGCATAAAACCAGAGATTGAAATGAGCACAGATAAAGTTCCTTAAGCCAAATATGGAATAGACAAGAGCTACTACTTGCTCAACGAAATGGACTCAACACCGGATATTAAACGCCTAAGAATGTACCTGACTAGTAAGTATCTTAAAACCTATGGATTGCTATGTCTCCGAAAGAGAATCAAGCATGTGTACAGGGGCATAAACGCAGCAGTGATAGGATTGGAGAGGTTCGGTGAGCAAATGAAGACCCTTTGAAGTCATATTGCATGGTACCCATTACACGGGTCTTAACTCTCCAGGTTTAAGGTATTCTTCCTTCAGCTAAAACATGCATGTGGAACCCAAGTATGATCAACCATGTGAACGGGAGACGTGTTCAAATATGTCTCAGTTTTCCTCCCCTGGTACTCGGGTGCAACATTCCAGACGCTTTACTAACACTCTCCCCACTTGGAGAGTCAGCACCTTTAACCTCCTGTTTGGCCCAGTTTGCAATTTCTGCGGAAGATGAACAGGAATAGCGAGAACCAATGAGAGGCTAGCTGGAGGTGTCTGGACGGGCAAATTTAACTCTCATTTCCCACCAGGAAGAGGAATTAACCAAAGGCTCAGCGTGCCGTTGCCAGAACCAGATTAGGGCCTGAAGCCATCCTGCGGTATTGCAGCCAGCTCACAAGAAAGCGAGTTGAAGAAAGGAGCTCAGGGGCACTGTAATTCACAAACCTGCAGAGTTATAAATGACAGCTATCGTCCAAAAATAGACTGAAGTAAGGCTGCCAAGAGGACTTGAAAGCGGGGCAGAATTGCAGGAAACCGATTTCAGGAGGTAGACTGGAATTGCATTGAAAGCATAGGAAAAGAGGCAGAACGTCCACAATGATGCACTTGGCCAAAAAGGGCGTATGCGTTTATCCTGAATATATTCAGGAAAAAACGCATACGCCCTTTTTGGCCAACCAAGCAAGCTTGCAAAGGAAATCTGCACTACAATGAAGTCTCACTTCCCCCTGGTCAAAAGGGCCATCTGAAAAAAGTGTAAAATCCAGAAAGGCAGGACAGGCCATGGAGAACTGGGAGCCTTGTTATGCTGATGGGCGGGATGTAAATTGCCAACAACCACTCGGGAGAAGTGTATGGTGTTTCCTGAAACATCTAAAAAACAAAGCAACAGAACCTAGGGCACTTCCACTTATGGTCCTATAGCTTAGGGAAATTAAAATCAAAAAGACACAGCCACCCCAAAGTTTCGAACGGCTCTGTTTACAAGAACCTCGTTTACAGTACAAGTTCAACATCGCAGAAAGTGAAAAATGGAGAAAGAAGTTGTGGTATTTACTTACAAAGCAATATCACTCAGCAATGAAATCTGTGTCATCAGGCCCTTAGCAGCACAATGAGTGGATTCAGGTATGATGATTCTAACTGAAATAAGTCACACAGAAAAAGAAACATCATAAGATATCAGTAATACACGGAATGTAAACTTGGCTACACAGGAACTGAATTACAGAACAGAACAGGGTCTCAAATTTAGAAAACCAACTTATGCTTGCTTAAGGGGAAAGGTGAGTTGGGGTGCTGCATAAAACCAGAGATTGAAATGAGCACAGATAAAGTTCCTTAAGTCAAATATGGAATAGACAAGAGCTACTCCTTGCTCAACGAAATGGACTCAACACCGCATATTAAACTCCTAAGAATGTACCTGACTAGTAAATATCTTAAAACCTAGGGATTGCTATGTCTCCGAAAGAGAATCAAGCATGTGTACAGGGGCATAAACGCAGCAGTGATAGGATTGGAGATGTTCGGTGAGCAAATGAAGACCCTTTGAAGTCATATTGCATGGTACCCTTTACACGGGTCTTAACTCTCCAGGTTTAAGGTATTCTTCCTTCAGCTAAAACATGCATGTGGAACCCAAGTATGATCAACCATGTGAACGGGAGACGTGTTCAAATATGTCTCAGTTTTCCTCCCCTGGTACTCGGGTGCAACATTCCAGACGCTTTACTAACACTCTCCCCACTTGGAGAGTCAGCGCCTTTAACCTCCTGTTTGGCCCAGTTTGCAATTTCTGCGGAAGATGAACAGGAATAGCGAGAACCAATGAGAGGCTAGCTGGAGGTGTCTGGACGGGCAAATTTAACTCTCATTTCCCACCAGGAAGAGGAATTAACCAAAGGCTCAGCGTGCAGTGCCGGAACCAGATTAGGGCCTGAAGCCATCCTGCGGTGTTGCGGCCAGGTCACAAGAAAGCGAGTTGAAGAAAGGAGCTCAGGGGCACTGTAATTCACAAACCTGCAGAGTTATAAATGACAGCTATCGTCCAAAAATAGACTGAAGTAAGGCTGCCAAGAGGACTTGAAAGCGGGGCAGAATTGCAGGAAACCGATTTCAGGAGGTAGACTGGAATTGCATTGAAAGCATAGGAAAAGAGGCAGAACGTCCACAATGATGCACTTGGCCAAAAAGGGCGTATGTATTTTTTCCTGAATATATTCAGGAAAAAACGCATACGCCCTTTTTGGCCAACCAAGCAAGCTTGCAAAGGAAATCTGCACTACAATGAAGTCTCACTTCCCCCCGGTCAAAAGGGCCATCTGAAAAAAGTGTAAAATCCAGAAAGGCAGGACAGGCCATGGAGAACTGGGAGCCTTGTTATGCTGATGGGCGGGATGTAAATTGCCAACAGACACACGAGAGAAGTGTATGGTGTTTCCTGAAACATCTAAAAAACAAAGCAACAGAACCTAGGGCACTTCCACTTATGGTCCTATAGCTTAGGGAAATTAAAATCAAAAAGACACAGCCACCCCAAAGTTTTTGACACCTCCGTTTACAAGAACCTCGTTTACCGTACATGTTCAATATCACAGAAAGTGAAAAATGGATAAAGAACTTGTGTTATTTACGTACAATGCAGTATCACTCAGCAATGAAATCTATGTCATCAGGCCTGTAGCAGCATAATGAGTGGATTCAGGTACGATGATTCTAACTGAAATAAGTCACACAGAAAAAGAAACATCATAAGATATCACTAATACACGGAATGTAAACTTGGCTACACAGGAACTGCATTCCAAAACAGAACAGGGTCTCAAATTTAGAAAACCACCTTATGCTTGCTTAAGGGGAAAGGTGAGTTGGGGTGCTGCATAAAACCAGAGATTGAAATGAGCACAGATAAAGTTCCTTAAGCCAAATATGGAATAGACAAGAGCTACTCCTTGCTCAACGAAATGGACTCAAAACCCCATATTAAACGCCTAAGAATGTACCTGACTAGTAAGTATCTTAAAACCTATGGATTGCTATGTCTCCAAAAGAGAATCAAGCGTGTGTACAGGGGCATAAACGCAGCAGTGATAGGATTGGAGAGGTTCGGTGAGCAAATGAAGACCCTTTGAAGTCATATTGCATGGTACCCATTCCACGGGTCTCAACTCTCCAGGTTTAAGGTATTCTTCCTTCAGCTAAAACATGCATGTGGAACCCAGAGTATGATCAACCATGTGAACGAGAGACGTGTTCAAATATGTCTCAGTTTTCCTCCCCTGGTACTCGGGTGCAACATTCCAGACGCTTTACTAACACTCTCCCGACTTGGAGAGTCAGTCCCTTTAACTTCCTGTTTCGCCCAGTTTGCAATTTCTCCGGAAGATGAACAGGAATAGCGAGAACCAATGAGAGGCTAGCTGGAGGTGTCTGGACGGGCAAATTTAACTCTCATTTCCCACCAGGAAGAGGAATTAACCAAAGGCTCAGCATGCCGGGCCGGAACCAGATTAGGGCCTGAAGCCATCCTGCGGTGTTGCGGCCAGGTCACAAGAAAGCGAGTTGAAGAAAGGAGCTCAGGGGCACTGTAATTCACAAACCTGCAGAGTTATAAATGACAGCTATCGTCCAAAAATAGACTGAAGTAAGGCTTCCAAGAGGACTTGAAAGCGGGGCAGAATTGCAGGAAACCGATTTCAGGAGGTAGACTGGAATTGCATTGAAAGCATAGGAAAAGAGGCAGAACGTCCACAATGATGCACTTGGCCAAAAAGGGCGTATGCGTTTTTTCCTGAATATATTCAGGAAAAAACGCATACGCCCTTTTTGGCCAACCAAGCAAGCTTGCAAAGGAAATCTGCACTACAATGAAGTCTCACTTCCCCCCGGTCAAAAGGGCCATCTGAAAAAAGTGTAAAATCCAGAAAGGCAGGACAGGCCATGGAGAACTGGGAGCCTTGTTATGCTGATGGGCGGGATGTAAATTGCCAACAGCCACTCAGGAGAAGTGTATGGTGTTTCCTGAAACATCTAAAAAACAAAGCAACAGAGCCTAGGGCACTTCCACTTATGGTCCTATAGCTTAGGGAAATTAATATCAAAAAGACACAGCAACCCCAAAATTTGGGACGGCTCTTTTTACAGGAATCTCTTCTACGGCACAAGTTAAATATCCCAGAGAGCAAATAATGGATAAAGAAGTTGCGGTACTTCTGTACAACAGAATACCACTCAGCAATGAAATCTATGTCACCAGGCCCGTACCAGCGTAATGAGTGGATTGAGGCACGATGATTCTAAGTGAAATAAGTCACACAGAAAAAGAAACATCATAAGGTATCACTAATACACGGAATGTGAACTTGGCTACACATGAACTGAATTACAAAACAGAACAGGGTCTCAAGTTTAGAAAACCAACTTATGCCTGCTTAAGGGGGAAGGTGAGTTGGGGTGCTGCATAAAAACAGAGTTTGAAATTAGCACAGATACCGTTCCATAAGCCAAATATGTAATAGACAAGAGCTACCCCTTGCTCAACGAAATGGATTCAACAATGAGGTATCACCTCACACCTGGTAGAATAGGCATCATTGAAAATCTACAAACAAAAAATGCTGGAAAGGGTGTGGAGAAAAGGAACCCTCTTCCACTATTGTTGGGAATATAAATTGATACAGTCATTATGGAGAACAATATGGAATTTCTTAAGAAACTAACAATAGAATTACCATATGATACAGCAATCCCAGTACTGGACATATACCCAGACAAAACCATAAATCAAAAAGAGTCATTCACCGCAATGTTCATTGCATCACTATTTACAATATCGAGGTAATGGAAGCAACCTAAATGCCCACAGACAGACGAATGCATAAAGCTGTGGTACATATATAAAATGGAATATTACTCAGCCATGAAAAGGAATGAAATTGGGTCATTTGTAGAGACGTCGATGGATCTAGAGACTGTCATACAGAGTGAAGTAAGTCAGAAAGAGAAAAACAAATCTTGTATATTCATGCATATATGTGGAACCTAGAAAAACTGTACAGATTAACCATTTTGCAAGGCATAAATAGAGCAACAGATGTAGACAACAAACGTATGGACAACAAGGGGGGAAAGCTGTTGGGGGGGTGGTGGTGGGAGGAGTTGAGAGACTGGGATTGGCATGTATACATTTATATGTATAAAATAGATAACCAATAAGAACCTGCTGTATAAAAATATAAAATAAAATTCAAAATTAAAAAGAAGTAAAATTTAAAAAATAAAACAGAAAAAACAATTATTCCCTGCACATACATGTATTTATATGAATAAATTATTTCCATGCTTATATCTGTAAATACAAAAAAGAGGAATAAAATCTACCTTGAACCAAAAACCAAAAAGAGAAAAAAAACACAGAACCCACCAGTTACACAGAGGAAAACCGTATCAGGGCACTTGCTCCAGTTGTAAACAATTCTGAAGTTGGTCAGTGGTGGGGAATCATCTCCCATTCAGCCAGCAGCCCCCACGCAACAAGCGTCCTCATTGCAAAGCTGGGGCACCGTGCCGAGGCATCTGTGAGTAAACGTGAGCTGAGCCCCAGGCCAGTTGCTGCTGAACTATTCCCACCCGTCCCAGGTAAAACACCTGAATATATACAAGGACTTGAAAGCCTAGAGGAAGGGCCATAGAGCCACACGAGTGACAGCATGCCGGCCGACTTGGTGCCTGCAGGCCAGCCAGGATGGTCCTGGCCCTGGGTGCTCTTCTGGAAGATTTCCATTTCCCTGCCTGAGATACCCGTCCTGTCCCTGCCCCCACTGCTTTTTTCCTTCCTCACCTCTGCCCAGGGAGAAATTCCAGCAGCAGGTATGGGTGACACATCCTCTTCTTTAGCAGGTGGCAGCCTGGCAACTGCTGCAGAAAGTCCAGCAGAGCCCCACTCACACTGGGCCACCCACAAAGCCGTGGCCTCTCACTCCCTCCCACCAGCCCAGCCCCGAGACTGCTGACAGGGCAGAGAAAATGGCGTCAGGCACGGCTGCAGGGGCTCTTGCTGCCTGGAGTGGTATTTATATTGATCTCAACCCAGGCACACCTGGGGAGGGCTGGCCGGCACGGTAAGGCTGCCCAGGTCAGCCAATCATCACCCCTCAGGGGCTCACAGTTGCAGAAAATGGAACTTGCTGAACCGGCCAGGTCCAAGGAACAGGTGTGGGCTCCTGAGAGTCAGGATAGACAAGGGGCTGCAGCTTTGGCTTGTTTTCTAATCATTTTATCTGGCCCATGAGTGGGAGACAACTTCAAGAAAACCCTCTCCTAATGAGAGGAACCCAGGAGTCAGGGAGAGGAGGGGTGGGTGGTGGTTGGAGACAGAGGCCTGGTGCCCCGGGTGCAGTGGAAGTCTCTGGAAGACCAGGTGGAGGGAGGCCTCACGGAGTGATGCCCAGGGTCACAGACCTGTCGCAGCTGCTGTTTGTTAGTTCAAGTCCTGCTCTGAGGTGCTCTGTGTCAGCTCTGAGCGACAGGTGAGCTGGGGGTGCTCTGCAATGAGGGCTATGTGCACGGTTCCTGTGTGCCCAGCCCTGCCACGGTACCTGCAAGGGTAGCTCTGTATCCTGGGAGGGGCCTGACCACGAGAGCCCCGTGGGCTGGGGTGGGGGTGGGGTACCTGCCCAGGTGAGCTCCATATTCTGGGATTGGTCTGACCACGAGAGCCCCATGGGCTGCTGGGGACCTGGTAAAGGATGTCAGGACAGTCAGTGAAGCCACCGAGGATATACCTCCAGTTGCTCCTAATTCCTACACCCTGCTGGTCATTCTACCAACCACCAGGACATGGTATTCTGTATTAGTCTTCAATGATGCCTTCTTTTGTATTCCATTAGTCCCAGAGTCACAAGAAATTTTGGCTTGTGAGTGGCAGGACTCAACATA
Organism: Stenella coeruleoalba; assembly: GCF_951394435.1. Classification (NCBI taxonomy): domain Eukaryota; kingdom Metazoa; phylum Chordata; class Mammalia; order Artiodactyla; family Delphinidae; genus Stenella; species Stenella coeruleoalba. Next base: position 227,037 of record NW_027646407.1, read on the forward strand.
CAACTAAAACAATACTTCCGGGCCGTCTGGCCCCAAGGGTGCAAAAATTCCCACACCATCTTTGGGGAAAGCTTAGCTAAAGACCTAAAAGTTCTACCTCTGGAAAAGGAAACCCTCCTTCAATATGCAGACGACATTCTGATCACCAGCCCTACTAAGGAGGCCTCTGAACTACCAAGCCAATAAAGGATAGAAGTTGTCCAAGAAAAAGCTCAAATATCACAGACTGCGGTGACCTGCCTGGGCTTCATTCTCACAGAAGGTCAGAGAAGCCCATCCCAGGAAAGGGAAGAAACCATTTTCAGCCTTACCCCTTTCTAAAACTAGAAGACAGCTTAGGGGTTCCTGGGGAGGCCAGGGTTTGCTGCTTCTGGATCCCTAACTACAGTCTACTAGCTGGGCCTCTATATGAAACACTGAAAGGAAAAGATGATGATCCTTTTGAATAGAATCCAGAAGTGGCCTTTCAAGAATGGAAAGAGCAGTCAATTCAGACCCTTGCCCTGGAACTCCCTAATTTAGCTAAACCCTTTGACCTTTACATTCCCGGTGAAAGGTGAATCGCCATTGGAGAATTAGTGCAAAAACTGGGACCACTTGAAATGGAACAATGCAAGAATGCCATCCAGGTAGGATAAACTACGGTCACTAAGGGGCTTGGCCCACTGCCACATCTGGCCAAGATACTGGCGGTATCTAAAAACCTGGAAATCAGCAGCCCAAAAGGCCACCTCCCTCCTAAGGGAAAAGGACCCCACGTGGTGATCCTAACCACCAACCATGCCCTGAAGTTGCAGGGTTCGCTCCGTGGGCACACCGACCTCGAGTGAGGAGGCCCTCCAACTCCAACATCCAGAGAGATAACCGGGGGCAACAGGGCACCATGACGACTCGTGTGAACATCACTTGACCTGGAGTTTCTCTCATAAAACAACAAGAGTGTGTCCCAAAAGAGTAGACTACTGCTTGCAGGACTTACTGCACCCAGAGGGGAGCTAATAATCTTGGCGGGGGAACAGTATACCACACTGTCACCATAGAAAAGCCTACAGACACCGTGATGATGGTGGCCAATAAGACCGGCTGGACTCCTGTTTACTTCAAAAGGCTGTTGACTCAGTAGCCATCATGGTCCTTGGTCACCACTGACCCTGGACTGTCTGGGAGTTGAGCGGGCAGGGCTCTGACACCTGGTGCTGTTTGTACGTTAATTCAGGGGCCTAACTGAAGAAAGCGCAGACTACTGGTCAGAGCATCTAGGCTGGCAGAGACGGTCAGCCTAAGGTGGCCGAACAAATGTGGGGCGGGGTGAAACCGGCCCCCACAGCGTCTCTGCACATCTCTTTCCTGGACCCTTAAAGGTCATTAGAATCTATAACACTTCCAATGCTGGTGCTCAGGTGGACGAGCAGGGAGGCAGGGGTCCTGGGGACAATCAACGTCACCGGGAGGCTGCTGGGGAGAAGCTCTGACCCTCGCCCCAGGGTATGAGGGCTCCCAACTCAGCACTCAGCAGTTACAGAAGAAGGGTCTGCACCCTCAGCACTCCAAGAATGAGGAACGGGACAAAAGGCAGAGGAGGGGTTTGTCCCCAGCAAAGCCCATTAAAAATCCCTGGGAGATAAAAATAGAATCTGGGCAATAAAGTCAAGTCTAACCTTTTTTATCCTTTGTGCTTTGTCTAATTTCACGTGCTCCTAGGGTCCCGCATGCAGAGGTTCCACACCCGGCACTTCAGACCAGATTTCCTAGTGCAGAATGGCTGGGTCGACACCTCAGCTCCTGGGGCCCAGTGCAGACTCCACGATATAGAGCCTGAGCTACAGCCAACCCGGCCCTCGAGAGCTCCGCCGCCTCCCTCCCTCCCACTGACTCTGACAGGATCTCTACACAGCAGCCCAGCCCACAGCCCACGGGGTAGTGCATGCTCTCACCTCTCCATTCTCTGATCAAAATATAAAGTTTCCTTTGCTTGTGAACCAAACTCAGTCTCGATCTGTTGGCCCCAATGACACTGGGCAGGGGGACACTTGTTGGGGTCCACTCTGGAGGATCAGTAACAGAAATTGAGACTATTGTAACCTCAATGAACAGATGTGTGAGCCAAACTGTAGTTAACATAGAACAGTGTATAAGGCTCGGGTAAAATAAGATGTTTTTAACACTTCCATTTGATATTTCCATCACTTTTTATAAGCAAGTTCAGTGAAAAGGTTTGTCTTATTTGTCAGGTCAATATTAGAGAAACGAAGTGATTTCTTTCCAAGGATGTACAGCTAATAATCTTGGTTAAACCTTCAATCTTGTTTTAAATGCTTTTCCATTGAAAATGATACCTCTCTTTCAGCTCCCCCATTTCTGAGAAGTATAAAATCTTATAATTTATTATTACCAAAGGGGAAAGGTGGGAGGAGGGATAAATTAACAGTTTGGAATGAACACATACACACTGCTATGTATAAAATAGATCATCAACAAGGAACTACTGTATAGCACAGGGAACTACACTCAACATTTTGCAATAACCTATAAGGGGAAATAATCTGAAAAAGAATAGATATTTTTATTGACATCATCTATCAATGACAGTTAAAGTGTAGCCTAAGGGAAGCTGGTGGTGAGTGCTTCTGACCCTGAAGACTTCAATCATCTAAAGTTTGGACTCTGCCTACTTCCCAAGGCCCTTAATGAACATATGTGTAGCCGTAGCTTAAAAAATTCCCCAGTTTGGGTTTCGGGGAGACACTGATTTTGAAAAAGCCCTGGTGTTCTCCTTACATGAATGGGACTCTTCCTACTGCTAAAACATGTCTGTCACACCCAGAGGATGGTATACCGTCTGATCGGGAAGAGTTTGGAAAAGGCATCTCATCTCCTCATCTCCTGGTGCTCGGGTTCACCCCTCCAGCGTCTTTACTAACAGTCTCCCCACTTGGAGATGTCAGCACTGTCAACATCCTGTTGCGTACAGTTTGGAATTTGTCCAGAGGATGAAGCGGAAGGATGAGGAACAATGAGAGACAAGTCCTAGGTGTTCAGACAGGCACATGTCACTCTAATTTCCAATCAGGAAGACGAATTGACCAAAGGCTAGGGTTGCCCATGGAAACAGTATAGGGCTTGAGGAAATCCCGCTGCTTTGTGGCCAGTTCCCATAAACACAAGTTGAACAATGGAACTCAGGGGCAGTAAAATTCACAAAACTGCAGAGTTGAAAATATCCATCACTGAAAAATGTCTTGAGGAAAGTCAGAGAAAAGGACTTGTAAGCAAGGGAGAATGGCAGGAAAGGGATTTGAGGAGGTAGAAAGGACTCGCCATTAAGCACAAGAAAAGGAGCTGAACATTGCCAACATTGCAGTTGGCCAAAAAGGGTGTATGCGTTCTTTTCTGTATATATTCAAGAAAAGGGCATACACTTTTTTAGCCAACCAAACAGGTGGGCACTGGAAGTCAATACTACAAAAGATATCACTTCGCATCAGTCAGAAGAGCCATCCTCATAAAGCGTAAACAACAGAAATGCAGGACAGGGCAACGAGAAGAGGGAGCCCTGTGAGACTTATAGTGGAAATGTATATTGCCAACGGCCATTCTGGAGAAGTGTATTGTGTTTACTAAAGCATCTAAACAATGAGCTACAGAGCATAGGGCACTTGCACTCATGGGCGTATATCTTGGGAAAAACAAAAATCGAGAGGACACAGGCACCCCAATGTTTACCCCCTCTCTGTTTAAAAGATCCTCGACTAGGATATAACTTAAATGTCTCTGGAGGGAAAAAATGGATAGAGATGTGGTACTTAGGTAGAGTGGAATATTATTCAGCCTGGAAATCAATGAAATATGGCCAGTTGTAACAACTCCGGAGGAGTTACGTATGATCATTCTAAGTGACAGAATTCAAAAAGAAAAAGACACATATCATAAGATATCACTTAAAGGTGGAATCCAAAATGGCTACACATGAAATAAATTACAAAACAAAAACATAGTCAAATATGTAGAAAACACGCATAAGGCTGCTAAACGGGAAAGGTGGGGAGGGGTGAGGCATCATCCAGGAGGTTGAAATTAGCAAAGATACCATTCCAAATACCAAACTGATAATCAACAAGGCCTACACGGTAGCTAAAAGAACTGCACTCAGCACACTCAAGTCACCGGAAAAGAATATATACGACTGGTAAGAATCTGAAAAAGAATTTATTGATGTCTCTCTGTACGCGAATCAAGTGGATGTACAGCAGCAAGAAACAGAGCTTTGAAAATCAGCTGTAACCAATATAGTAATAAATTGAAAAAAATAAACGACAGAGAGACAGAGAAAACCTCTTACAACTTTTCCTCAGGGACGGTGATGCAACATGGATTGAACACATCTAGACCCACAGCAGGATGAGACATAAGGCTGGAAACTGTTTGCGCTAAGAGAAATGTGAGGTTGGGTGAGGAAATGCACACCCTTTAAAGTAATACTACCTGGTACCCATTCAATGGGTCCCAAATCTGCAGGTTCAAGGGATCTTCCTACAGCTAAAACATGCATGGAAATCCCAGAGGACTGTACACCATGTGATCGGGAGATGTGTCTAAAATGCACCTCATTTATCCTCTCCTGGTGCTCCTGTTCACCATTCCAGCCACGCTACTTAGAATCTCCCCACTTGGAGAATCAGCACATTTAAACTTCTGTTTCACACATTTTGCAAATTGTGAGGAGGATGAACGGGAAGAGGGGGAACCAATGAGAGAAGAGTTGTAGGGGTTTGGACGGGCACATATCACTCTAATTTCCCATTAAGAATAAGAATTAAAGAAAGGCTCAGCCTGCCTCGCCGGAGCCAAAATAGGGCCTGAAGCAATCCTGCGGGTTTGAGGCCAGCTCACAAAAGAGCAACTTAAAAAATGGAGCTCAGGGTCACTGCAATTCACAAACCTGCAGAGTTACAAATGAAAACTAACGTCCAAAAATATGTTGAGGTAAGGCAAAGAAGAGGATCTGAATGCAAGACAGAATTGCAAGAAACAGATTTCAAGAGATAGATTGGACTCGTCTTTAACGCACATGAAAAGCGGCAGAATTTCGACAATGATGCAGTTGGCCCAAAAGGGCGTATGCGTTTTTTCCTGATTATATCCAGGAAAAAACGCATATGCACTTTATGGGCAACGAAGCAAGCAAGCAATGCAAATGTGCACAACAAAGAAGTCTCACTTCCCACCGGTCAAAAGGGCCATCCTAAAAAATTGTAAAAACCAGAAATGCAGGACAGGCCATGGAGAACAGGGAGCCTTTATACGCTGATGGGCAGTGTGTGAACTGCCGAGAGCCACTCTGGAGAAGTGTATGGTGGTTCCTAAATCATCTAAAAAACAGAGCTACAGAGCATAGGACACTTCCAATCATGGGAGTATATCTAGGGAAGTCTAAAAATCAACAAGACACAAGCACACCACAGTTTAGGGCTACTCTGTTTACAAGAACCTCAACTTCAGTACACCTTAAATATCCCAGGAAAGAGAACAATGGATAAAGAAGATGTGGTACTTATGTACAATGGAATATCTCTTCACCATGAAATCAATGTAATAAGGCTAGTAGAAGGATAAAGAGTGGATTTAGGTCCGATAATACTACTTGAAATAAGTCAAACAGAAAAAGAAACATATCATAAGATATCACTTATAGAGGGAGGGTAAATATGGCTGCACAAGAAATGAATTACAGAACAGAACAGTGTCTCACATTTAGAAAACACACTTATGTCAGCTTAAGGGGAAAGGAGAGGTGGGGTGATGCATAAAACCAGAGTTTGAAATTAGCACAGATACCGTTCAATAAACCAAATAGGTATTAGACAAGATCTACACCTTGCTCAATGAACTGGCCTCAACACACCCTATACACCGCAGAGAAATATATCTGAGGAATAAGAATCTTAAAACCCATGTATTGATATATCTCCATAAGGGAATCAAGTGTGTGCAGAGCGGCACAAACACAGCAGTGAAAAGGAGCTAAACCCCATTATAGAAATAAATTTTAAAAACAAAACGCTGAAACAATGAAAGAGAGAAAAATTCTTACAAAATTCGCTCAGGGGCTGTGATGCAACCTGGATTGACCACATATAAACCCACAGCTGGATAAGACATAAGGCTGGACACTTGGGGCTGACAGGATTGGTGAGCTTTGGTGAGCAACTGCCGAAAGTTTAATGCAATACTTCATGCTACTCAGTCCAAGGGTCCCAACACTCCAGGTTGAAGGGAATCTTCCTACAGCTAAACCATGCTTGGGAAACCCAGCGACTGGTATACCATATGATCGGGAAAGGTTTCTAAAACGCACCTCATTTTTCCTCTCCTGGGGCTCCGGATCGACATTCCAGCCGCTTTACTAACAACATCCCCACATGGAGTCAATGCCTTTAAGTTCTGGTATCGCACAGTCTGCAGTTAGTGCAGAGGATGAATGGGAATAGGGGGAACCAGTGAGAAACTAGCTGTAGCGGTTTCAATGGGCACATGTCACTCTAATATCACATCAGTAAGAAGAATTAACCAAAGGCACAGCAAGGTGCCCCAGAAGAAAAATAGGGCTTCAAGGAATCCTGTGGTTACGGGGCAAGACCACAAAAATAAGAGCTAAAAAATGGAGCTAAGGGCCACTGCAATTCAAAAACCTGCAGAGTTATAAAGGCCAACTATTTTTAAAATATATATTTAGGTAAGGCTATGAAGAGGCACTGAAAGCAAGGCAGAACTGCAGGAAACCGATTTCAGGAGGTAGACTGGAATTGCATTGAAAACATATGAAGAGAGTCAGAAACTCGACAATGATGCACTTGGCCAAAAAGGGCGTATGCGTTTTTTCCTGAATATATTCAGGAAAAAACGCATACGCACTTTCTGGCCAACCAAGCAAGCTTGCAAAGGAAATCTGCACTACAATGAAGTCTCACTTCCACCTGGTCAAAAGGGCCATCTGAAAAAAGTGTAAAATCCATAAAGGCACGACAGGCCATGGAGAACTGGGAGCCTTCTTATGCTGATGGGCGGGATGTAAATTGCCAACAGACACTCTGGAGAAGTGTATGGTGTTTCCTGAAACATCTAAAAAACAAAGCAACAGAGCCTAGGGCACTTCCACTTATGGTCCTATAGCTTAGGGAAATTAAAATCAAAAAGACACAGCCACCCCAAAGTTTGGGACGGCTCTGTTTACAAGAACCTCGTTTACCGTACAAGTTCAATATCGCAGAAAGTGAAAAATGGATAAAGAACTTGTGGTACTTACGTACAATGCAATATCACTAAGCAATGAAATCTATGTCATCAGGCCCGTAGCAGCATAATGAGTGGATTCAGGTATGATGATTCGAACTGAAATAAGTCACACAGAAAAGAAACATCATAAGCTGTCACTAATGCACAGAATGTGAACTTGGCTACACATGAACTGAATTACAAAACAGAACAGTGTCTCAAGTTTAGAAAACCAACTTATGATTGCTTAACGGGGAAGGTGAGTTGGGGTGCTGCATAAAACCAGAGATTGAAATGAGCACAGATAAAGTTCCTTAAGCCAAATATGGAATAGACAAGAGCTACTCCTTGCTCAACGAAATGGACTCAACACCCCATATTAAACGCCTAAGAATGTACCTGACTAGTAAGTATCTTAAAACCTATGGATTGCTATGTCTCCAAAAGAAAATCAAGCGTGTGTACAGGGGCATAAACGTAGCAGTGATAGGATTGGAGAGGTTCGGTGAGCAAATGAAGACCCTTTGAAGTCATATTGCATGGTACCCATTACACGGGTCTCAACTCTCCAGGTTTAAGGTATTCATCCTTCAGCTAAAACATGCATGTGGAACCCAGAGTATGATCAACCATGTGAACGGGAGACGTGTTCAAATATGTCTCAGTTTTCCCCCCCTGGTACTCGGGTGCAACATTCCAGACGCTTTACTAACACACTCCCGTCTTGGAGAGTCAGTCCCTTTAACCTCCTGTTTGGCCCAGTTTGCAATTTCAGCGGAAGATGTACAGGAATAGGGAGAACCAATGAGAGGCTAGCTGGAGGTGTCTGGACGGGCAAATTTAACTCTAATTTCCCACCAGGAAGAGGAATTAACCAAAGGCTCAGCATGCCGGGCCGGAACCAGATTAGGGCCTGAAGCCATCCTGCGGTGTTGCGGCCAGCTCAAAAGAAAGCGAGTTGAAGAAAGGAGCTCAGGGGCACTGTAATTCACAAACCTGCAGAGTTATAAATGACAGCTATCGTCCAAAAATATACTGAAGTAAGGCTGCCAAGAGGACTTGAAAGCGGGGCAGAATTGCAGGGAACCGATTTCAGGAGGTAGACTGGAATTGCATTGAAAGCATAGGAAAAGAGGCAGAACGTCCACAATGATGCACTTGGCCAAAAAGGGCGTATGCGTTTTTTCCTGAATATATTCAGGAAAAAACGCATGCGCCCTTTTTGGCCAACCAAGCAAGCTTGCAAAGGAAATCTGCACTACAATGAAGTCTCACTTCCCCCGGGTCAAAAGGGCCATCTGAAAAAAGTGTAAAATCCAGAAAGGCAGGACAGGCCATGGGAACTGGGAGCCTTGTTATGCTGATGGGCGGGATGTAAATTGCCAACAGACACTCGGGAGAAGTGTATGGTGTTTCCTGAAACATCTAAAAAACAAAGCAACAGAGCCTAGGGCACTTCCATTTATGGTCCTATAGCTTAGGGAAATTAAAATCAAAAAGACACAGCCACCCCAAAGTTTGGGACGACTCTGTTTACAAGAACCTCATTTACAGTACAAGTTCAACATCGCAGAAAGTGAAAAATGGATAAAGAAGTTGTGGTATTTACTTACAAAGCAATATCACTCAGCAATGAAATCTATGTCATCAGGCCCTTAGCATCACAATGAGTGGATTCAGGTATGATGATTCTAACTGAAATAAGTCACACAGAAAAAGAAACATCATAAGATATCAGTAATACACGGAATGTAAACTTGGCTACACAGGAACTGAATTACAGAACAGAACAGTGTCTCAAATTTAGAAAACCAACTTATGCTTGCTTAAGGGTAAAGGTGAGTTGGGGTGCTGCATAAAACCAGAGATTGAAATGAGCACAGATAAAGTTCCTTAAGTCAAATATGGAATAGACAAGAGCTACTCCTTGCTCAACGAAATGGACTCAACACCGCATATTAAACGCCTAAGAATGTACCAGACTAGTAAGTATCGTAAAACCTATGGATTGCTATGTCTCCAAAAGAGAATCAAGCATGTGTACAGGGGCATAAACGCAGCAGTGATAGGATTGGAGAGGTTCGGTGAGCAAATGAAGACCCTTTGAAGTGATATTGCATGGTACCCTTTACACGGGTCTCAACTCTCCAGGTTTAAGGTATTCTTCCTTCAGCTAAAACATGCATGTGGAACCCAAGTATGATCAACCATGTGAACGGGAGACGTGTTCAAATATGTCTCAGTTTTCCTCCCCTGGTACTCGGGTGCAACATTCCAGACGCTTTACTAACACTCTCCCCACTTGGAGAGTCAGCGCTTTTAACCTCCTGTTTGGCCCAGTTTGCAATTTCTGCGGAAGATGAACAGGAATAGCGAGAACCAATGAGAGACTAGTTGGAGGTGTCTGGACGGGCAAATTTAACTCTCATTTCCCACCAGGAAGAGGAAATAACCAAAGGCTCAGTGTGTCGTGCCGGAACCAGATTAGGGCCTGAAGCCATCCTGCGGTGTTGCGGCCAGCTCAAAAGAAAGCGAGTTGAAGAAAGGAGCTCAGGGGCACTGGAATTCACAAACCTGCAGAGTTATAAATGACAGCTATCGTCCAAAAATAGACTGAAGTAAGGCTGCCAAGAGGACTTGAAAGCGGGGCAGAATTGCAGGAAACCGATTTCAGGAGGTAGACTGGAATTGCATTGAAAGCATAGGAAAAGAGGCAGAACGTCCACAATGATGCACTTGGCCAAAAAGGGCGTATGCGTTTTTTCCTGAATATATTCAGGAAAAAATGCATACGCCCTTTTTGGCCAACCAAGCAAGCTTGCAAAGGAAATGTGCACTACAATGAAGTCTCACTTCCCCCCGGTCAAAAGGGCCATCTGAAAAAAGTGTAAAATCCAGAAAGGCAGGACAGGCCATGGAGAACTGGGAGCCTTGTTATGCTGAAGGGCGGGATGTAAATTGCCAACAACCACTAGGGAGAAGTGTATGGTGTTTCCTGAAACATCGAAAAAACAAAGGAACACAGCCTAGGGCACTTCCACTTATGGTCCTGTAGCTTAGGGAAATTAAAATCAAAAAGACACAGCCACCCCAAAGTTTGGGACGCCTCTGTTTACAAGAACCTCGTTTACAGTACAAGTTCAACATCGCAGAAAGGGAAAAATGGATAAAGAAGTTGTGGTATTTACTTACAAAGCAATATCACTCAGCAATGAAATCTGTGTCATCAGGCCCTTAGCAGCACAATGAGTGGATTCAGGTATGATGATTCTAACTGAAATAAGTCACACAGAAAAAGAAACATCATAAGATATCAGTAATACACGGAATGTAAACTTGGCTACACAGGAACTGAATTACAGAACAGAACAGGGTCTCAAATTTAGAAAACCAACTTATGCTTGCTTAAGGGGAAAGGTGAGTTGGGGTGCTGCATAAAACCAGAGATTGAAATGAGCACAGATAAAGTTCCTTAAGTCAAATATGGAATAGACAAGAGCTACTCCTTGCTCAACGAAATGGACTCAACACCGCATATTAAACGCCTAAGAATGTACCTGACTAGTAAGTATCGTAAAACCTATGGATGGCTATGTCTCCAAAAGAGAATCAAGCATGTGTACAGGGGCATAAACGCAGCAGTGATAGGATTGGAGAGGTTCGGTGAGCAAATGAAGACCTTTGAAGTCATATTGCATGGTACCCATTACACGGGTCTCAACTCTCCAGGTTTATGGTATTCTTCTTTCAGCTAAAACATGCATGTGGAACCCAGAGTATGATCAACCATGTGAACGTGAGACGTGTTCAAATATATCTCAGTTTTCCTCCCCTGGTACTCGGGTGCAACATTCCAGACGCTTTACTAACACTCTCCCCACTTGGAGAGTCAGCCCCTTTAACCTCCTGTTTGGCCCAGTTTGCAATTTCTGCGGAAGATGAACAGGAATAGCGAGAACCAATGGAGACTAGCTGGAGGTGTCTGGACGGGCAAATTTAACTCTCATTTCCTACCAGGAAGAGGAATTAACCAAAGGCTCAGCGTGCCATGCCAGAACCAGATTAGGGCCTGAAGCCATCCTGCGGTGTTGTGGCCAGGTCACAAGAAAGCGAGTTGAAGAAAGGAGCTCAGGGGCACTGTAATTCACAAACCTGCAGAGTTATAAATGACAGCTATCATCCAAAAATATACTGAAGTAAGGCTGCCAAGAGGACTTGAAAGCGGGGCAGAATTGCAGGAAACCGATTTCAGAAGGTACACTGGAATTGCATTTCAAGCATAGGAAAAGAGGCAGAACGTCCACAATGATGCACTTGGCCAAAAAGGGCGTATGCGTTTTTTCCTGAATATATTCAGGAAAAAACGCATACGCCCTTTTTGGCCAACCAAGCAAGCTTGCAAAGGAAATCTGCACTACAATGAAGTCTCACTTCCCCCCGGTCAAAAGGGCCATCTGAAAAAAGTGTAAAATCCAGAAAGGCAGGACAGGCCATGGAGAACTGGGAGCCTTGTTATGCTGATGGGCGGGATGTAAATTGCCAAGAACCACTGGGGAGAAGTGTATGGTGTTTCCCGAAACATCTAAAAAACAAAGCAACAGAACCTAGGGCACTTCCACTTATGGTCCTATAGCTTAGGGAAATTAAAATCAAAAAGACACAGCCACCCCAAAGTTTGGAACGGCTCTGTTTACAAGAACCTCGTTTACAGTACAAGTTCAACATCGCAGAAAGTGAAAAATGGATAAAGAAGTTGTGGTATTTACTTACAAAGCAATATCACTCAGCAATGAAATCTGTGTCATCAGTCCCTTAGCAGCATAATGAGTGGATTCAGGTACGATGAATCTAACTGAAATAAGTCACACAGAAAAAGAAACATCATAAGATATCAGTAATACACGGAATGGAAACTTGGCTACACAGGAACTGAATTACAGAACAGAACAGGGTCTCAAATTTAGAAAACCAACTTATGCTTGCTTAAGGGTAAAGGTGAGTTGGGGTGCTGCATAAAACCAGAGATTGAAATGAGCACAGATAAAGTTCCTTAAGTCAAATATGGAATAGACAAGAGCTACTCCTTGCTCAACGAAATGGACTCAACACCCCATATTAAACGCCTAAGAATGTACCTGACTAGTAAGTATCTTAAAACCTATGGATTGCTATGTCTCCAAAAGAGAATCAAGCATGTGTACAGGGGCATAAACGCAGAAGTGATAGGATTGGAGAGGTTCGGTGAGCAAATGAAGACCCTTTGAAGTCATATTGCATGGTACCCATTCCACGGGTTTCAACTACCCAGTTTTAAGGTATTCTTCCTTCAGCTAAAACATGCATGTGGAACCTAGAGTATGATCAACCATGTGATCGGGAGACGTGTTCAAATATGTCTCAGTTTTCGTACCCTGGTACTCGGGTGCAACATTCCAGACGCTTTACTAACACTCTCCCGACTTGGAGAGTCAGTCCCTTTAACCTCCTGTTTGGCCCAGTTTGCAATTTCTGCGGAAGATGAACAGGAATAGCGAGAACCAATGAGAGGCTAGCTGGAGGTGTCTGGACGGGCAAATTTAACTCTCATTTCCCACCAGGAAGAGGAATTAACCAAAGGCTCAGCGGGCCGGGCCGGAACCAGAGTAGGGCCTGAAGCCATCCTGCAGTGTTGCGGCCAGGTCACAAGAAAGCGAGTTGAAGAAAGGAGCTCAGGGGCACTGTAATTCACAAACCTGCAGAGTTATAAATGACAGCTATCGTCCAAAAATAGACTGAAGTAAGGCTGCCAAGAGGACTTGAAAGCGGGGCAGAATTGCAGGAAACCGATTTCAGGAGGTAGACTGGAATTGCATTGAAAGCATAGGAAAAGAGGCAGAACGTCCACAATGATGCACTTGGCCAAAAAGGGTGTATGCGTTTTTTCCTGAATATATTCAGGAAAAAACGCATACGCCCTTTTTGGCCAACCAAGCAAGCTTGCAAAGGAAATCTGCACTACAATGAAGTCTCACTTCCCCCCGGTAAAAGGGCCATCTGAAAAAAGTGTAAAATCCAGAAAGGCAGGACAGGCCATGGACAACTGGGAGCCTTGTTATGCTGATGGGCGGGATGTAAATTGCCAACAGACACTCGGGAGAAGTGTATGGTGTTTCCTGAAACATCTAAAAAACAAAGCAACAGAGCCTAGGGCACTGCCACTTATGGTCCTATAGCTTAGGGAAATTAAAATCAAAAAGACACAGCCACCCCAAAGTTTGGGACGCCTCTGTTTACAAGAACCTCGTTTACAGTACAAGTTCAACATCGCAGAAAGGGAAAAATGGATAAAGAAGTTGTGGTATTTACTTACAAAGCAATATCACTCAGCAATGAAATCTGTGTCATCAGGCCCTTAGCAGCACAATGAGTGGATTAAGGTATGATGATTCTAACTGAAATAAGTCACACAGAAAAAGAAACATCATAAGATATCAGTAATACACGGAATGTAAACTTGGCTACACAGGAACTGAATTACAGAACAGAACAGGGTCTCAAATTTAGAAAACCAACTTATGCTTGCTTAAGGGGAAAGGTGAGTTGGGGTGCTGCATAAAACCAGAGATTGAAATGAGCACAGATAAAGTTCCTTAAGTCAAATATGGAATAGACAAGAGCTACTCCTTGCTCAACGAAATGGACTCAACACCGCATATTAAACGCCTAAGAATGTACCTGACTAGTAAGTATCGTAAAACCTATGGATGGCTATGTCTCCAAAAGAGAATCAAGCATGTGTACAGGGGCATAAACGCAGCAGTGATAGGATTGGAGAGGTTCGGTGAGCAAATGAAGACCTTTGAAGTCATATTGCATGGTACCCATTACACGGGTCTCAACTCTCCAGGTTTATGGTATTCTTCTTTCAGCTAAAACATGCATGTGGAACCCAGAGTATGATCAACCATGTGAACGTGAGACGTGTTCAAATATATCTCAGTTTTCCTCCCCTGGTACTCGGGTGCAACATTCCAGACGCTTTACTAACACTCTCCCCACTTGGAGAGTCAGCCCCTTTAACCTCCTGTTTGGCCCAGTTTGCAATTTCTGCGGAAGATGAACAGGAATAGCGAGAACCAATGGAGACTAGCTGGAGGTGTCTGGACGGGCAAATTTAACTCTCATTTCCTACCAGGAAGAGGAATTAACCAAAGGATCAGCGTGCCATGCCAGAACCAGATTAGGGCCTGAAGCCATCCTGCGGTGTTGTGGCCAGGTCACAAGAAAGCGAGTTGAAGAAAGGAGCTCAGGGGCACTGTAATTCACAAACCTGCAGAGTTATAAATGACAGCTATCATCCAAAAATATACTGAAGTAAGGCTGCCAAGAGGACTTGAAAGCGGGGCAGAATTGCAGGAAACCGATTTCAGAAGGTACACTGGAATTGCATTTCAAGCATAGGAAAAGAGGCAGAACGTCCACAATGATGCACTTGGCCAAAAAGGGCATATGCGTTTTTTCCTGAATATATTCAGGAAAAAACGCATACGCCCTTTTTGGCCAACCAAGCAAGCTTGCAAAGGAAATCTGCACTACAATGAAGTCTCACTTCCCCCCGGTCAAAAGGGCCATCTGAAAAAAGTGTAAAATCCAGAAAGGCAGGACAGGCCATGGAGAACTGGGAGCCTTGTTATGCTGATGGGCGGGATGTAAATTGCCAAGAACCACTGGGGAGAAGTGTATGGTGTTTCCCGAAACATCTAAAAAACAAAGCAACAGAACCTAGGGCACTTCCACTTATGGTCCTATAGCTTAGGGAAATTAAAATCAAAAAGACACAGCCACCCCAAAGTTTGGAACGGCTCTGTTTACAAGAACCTCGTTTACAGTACAAGTTCAACATCGCAGAAAGTGAAAAATGGATAAAGAAGTTGTGGTATTTACTTACAAAGCAATATCACTCAGCAATGAAATCTGTGTCATCAGTCCCTTAGCAGCATAATGAGTGGATTCAGGTACGATGAATCTAACTGAAATAAGTCACACAGAAAAAGAAACATCATAAGATATCAGTAATACACGGAATGGAAACTTGGCTACACAGGAACTGAATTACAGAACAGAACAGGGTCTCAAATTTAGAAAACCAACTTATGCTTGCTTAAGGGTAAAGGTGAGTTGGGGTGCTGCATAAAACCAGAGATTGAAATGAGCACAGATAAAGTTCCTTAAGTCAAATATGGAATAGACAAGAGCTACTCCTTGCTCAACGAAATGGACTCAACACCCCATATTAAACGCCTAAGAATGTACCTGACTAGTAAGTATCTTAAAACCTATGGATTGCTATGTCTCCAAAAGAGAATCAAGCATGTGTACAGGGGCATAAACGCAGAAGTGATAGGATTGGAGAGGTTCGGTGAGCAAATGAAGACCCTTTGAAGTCATATTGCATGGTACCCATTCCACGGGTTTCAACTACCCAGTTTTAAGGTATTCTTCCTTCAGCTAAAACATGCATGTGGAACCTAGAGTATGATCAACCATGTGATCGGGAGACGTGTTCAAATATGTCTCAGTTTTCGTACCCTGGTACTCGGGTGCAACATTCCAGACGCTTTACTAACACTCTCCCGACTTGGAGAGTCAGTCCCTTTAACCTCCTGTTTGGCCCAGTTTGCAATTTCTGCGGAAGATGAACAGGAATAGCGAGAACCAATGAGAGGCTAGCTGGAGGTGTCTGGACGGGCAAATTTAACTCTCATTTCCCACCAGGAAGAGGAATTAACCAAAGGCTCAGCGGGCCGGGCCGGAACCAGAGTAGGGCCTGAAGCCATCCTGCAGTGTTGCGGCCAGGTCACAAGAAAGCGAGTTGAAGAAAGGAGCTCAGGGGCACTGTAATTCACAAACCTGCAGAGTTATAAATGACAGCTATCGTCCAAAAATAGACTGAAGTAAGGCTGCCAAGAGGACTTGAAAGCGGGGCAGAATTGCAGGAAACCGATTTCAGGAGGTAGACTGGAATTGCATTGAAAGCATAGGAAAAGAGGCAGAACGTCCACAATGATGCACTTGGCCAAAAAGGGTGTATGCGTTTTTTCCTGAATATATTCAGGAAAAAACGCATACGCCCTTTTTGGCCAACCAAGCAAGCTTGCAAAGGAAATCTGCACTACAATGAAGTCTCACTTCCCCCTGGTAAAAGGGCCATCTGAAAAAAGTGTAAAATCCAGAAAGGCAGGACAGGCCATGGACAACTGGGAGCCTTGTTATGCTGATGGGCGGGATGTAAATTGCCAACAGACACTCGGGAGAAGTGTATGGTGTTTCCTGAAACATCTAAAAAACAAAGCAACAGAGCCTAGGGCACTGCCACTTATGGTCCTATAGCTTAGGGAAATTAAAATCAAAAAGACACAGCCACCCCAAAGTTTGGGACGCCTCTGTTTACAAGAACCTCGTTTACAGTACAAGTTCAACATCGCAGAAAGTGAAAAATGGATAAAGAAGTTGTGGTATTTACTTACAAAGCAATATCACTCAGCAATGAAATCTATGTCATCAGGCCCTTAGCAGCACAATGAGTGGTTTCAGGTATGATGATTCTAACTGAAATAAGTCACACAGAAAAAGAAACATCATAAGATATCAGTAATACACGGAATGTAAACTTGGCTACACAGGAACTGAATTACAGAACAGAACAGGGTCTCAAATTTAGAAAACCAACTTATGCTTGCTTAAGGGTAAAGGTGAGTTGGGGTGCTGCATAAAACCAGAGATTGAAATGAGCACAGATAAAGTTCCTTAAGCCAAATATGGAATAGACAAGAGCTACTCCTTGCTCAACGAAGTGGACTCAACACTCCATATTAAACGCCTAAGAATGTACCTGACTAGTAAGTATCTTAAAACCTATGGATTGCTATGTCTCCAAAAGAGAATCAAACTTGTGTACAGGGGCATAAACGCAGCAGTGATAGGATTGGAGAGGTTCAGTGAGCAAATGAAGACCCTTTGAAGTCATATTGCATGGTACCCATTCCACGGGTCTCAACTCTGCAGGTTTAAGGTATTCTTCCTTCAGCTAAAACATGCATGTGGAACCCAGAGTATGATCAACCGTGTGAATGGGAGAGGTGTTCAAATATGTCTCAGTTTTCCTCCCCTGGTACTCGGGTGCAACATTCCAGACGCTTTACTAACACTCTCCCCACTTGGAGAGTCAGCGCCTTTAACCTCCTGTTTGGCCCAGTTTGCAATTTCTGCGGAAGATGAACAGGAATAGCGAGAACCAATGAGAGACTAGCTGGAGGTGTCTGGACGGGCAAATTTAACTCTCATTTCCCACCAGGAAGAGGAAATAACCAAAGGCTCTGCGTGCCGTGCCGGAACCAGATTAGGGCCTGAAGCCATCCTTCGGTGTTGCGGCCAGCTCAAAAGAAAGCGAGTTGAAGAAAGGAGCTCAGGGTCACTGTAATTCACAAACCTGCAGAGTTATAAATGACAGCTATCGACCAAAAATATACTGAAGTAAGGCTGCCAAGAGGACTTTAAAGCGGGGCAGAATTGCAGGAAACCGATTTCAGGAGGTAGACTGGAATTGCATTTCAAGCATAGGAAAAGAGGCAGAACGTCCACAATGGTGCACTTGGCCAAAAATGGCGTATGTATTTTTTCCTGAATATAGTCAGGAAAAAACGCATACGCCCTTTTTGGCCAACCAAGCAAGCTTGCAAAGGAAATCTGCACTACAATGAAGTCTCACTTTCCCCTGGTCAAAAGGGCCATCTGAAAAAAGTGTAAAATCCATAAAGGCACGACAGGCCATGGAGAAGTGGGAGCCTTCTTATGTTGATGGCGGGATGTACATTGCCAACAGCCACTCTGGAGAAGTGTATGGTGTTTCCTGAAACATCTAAAAAACAAAGCAACAGAGCCTAGGGCACTTCCACTTATGGTCCTATAGTTTAGGGAAATTAACATCAAAAAGACACAGCCACCCCAAAGTTTCGGATGGCTCTGTTTACAAGAACGTCATATACGGTACAAGTTCAATATCGCAGAAAGTGAAAAATGGATAAAGAAGTTGTGGTACTTACGTACAATGCAATATCACTCAGCAATGAAATCTATGTCATCAGGGCCGTAGCAGCATAGTGAGTGGATTAAGTACGATGAATCTAACTGAAATAAGTCACACAGAAAAAGAAACATCATAAGATATCACTAATACACGGAATGTAAACTTGGCTACACAGGAACTGAATTCCAAAACAGAACAGGGTCTCAAATTTAGAAAACCAACTTATGCTTGCTTAAGGGGAAAGGTGAGTTGGGGTGCTGCATAAAACCAGAGATTGAAATGAGCACAGATAAAGTTCTATAAGCCAAATATTGAATAGACAAGAGCTACTCCTTGCTCAACGAAATGGACTCAACACCCCATATTCAACGCCTAGGAATATACCTGACTAGTAAGAATCATAAAAGCTATGGATTTATATATCTCTGTAAGAGAATCAAGAGTGTGTACAGCGGCATTAAAGCAGTGAAAATCAGGTAAATCCCATATTAAAAATAGATTTCTTAAACAAAACACAATGACAGTGATATAGAGAGCAATACTTAAGTAATTCATTCAAGGCTTCTGATGCAACCTGCATTTACCATATCTACACCCAGAGCTGGGTGACACATAAGGCTGGACACTTGGGGCTCATAAGATTGGTGAGGTTCGGTGAGCAAATGAAGACCCTTTGAAGTCATATTGCATGGTACCCATTCCATGGGTCTCAACTCTCCAGGTTTAAGGGATTCTTCCTTCAGCTAAAACATGGATGTGGAACCCAGAGTATGATCCACCGTATGATCGAGAAATGTGTTCAAATGTGTCTCAATTTTCGTTCCCTGGTACTCGGGTGCAACATTCCAGACGCTTTACTAACACTCTCCTCACTTGGAGAGTGAGTGCCTTTAACCTCCTGTTTGGCCCAGTTTGCAATTTCTGCCGAAGATGAACAGGAACAGGGAGCACCAATGAGAGACTAGCTGGAGGTGTCTGGACGGGCAAATTTAACTCTCATTTCCCACAGGGAAGAGGAATAAACCAAAGGCTCAGCATGCCGTGCCGGAACCAGATTAGGGCCTGAAGCAATCCTGCGGTGTGTGGCCAGCTCACAAGAAACCGAGTTGAAGAAAGGAGCTCAGGGGCACTGTAATTCACAAACCTGCAGATTTATAAAAGACAGCTATAGTCCGAATATATACTGAAGTAGGGCTTCCAAGAGGACTTGAATGCGGGGCAGAATTGCAGGAAACCGATTTCAGGAGGAATCGGAATTGGATTGCATTTAAAACACAGGAAAACAGGCAGAACGTCGACAATGATGCACTTGGCCAAAAAGGGCGTATGCGTTTTTTCCTGAATATATTCAGGAAAAAACGCATACGCCCTTTTTGGCCAACCAAGCAAGCTTGCAAAGGAAATCTGCACTACAATGAAGTCTCACTTCCCCCCGGTCAAAAGGGCCATCAGAAAAAAGTGTAAAATCCAGAAAGGCAGGACAGGCCATGGAGAACTGGGAGCCTTGTTATGCTGATGGGCGGGATGTAAATTGCCAACAGAGACTAGGGAGAAGTGTATGGTGTTTCCTGAAACATCTAAAAAACAAAGCAACAGAGCCTAGGGCACTTCCACTTATGGTCCTATAGCTTAGGGAAATTAAAATCAAAAAGACACAGACACCCCAAAGTTTAGGACGGCTCTTTTTACAGGAATCTCTTCTGCGGCACAAGTTAAATATCCCAGAGAGCAAATAATGGATAAAGAAGTTGCAGTACTTATGTACAACAGAATACCACTCAGCAATGAAATCTATGTCACCAGGCCCGTACCAGCATAATGAGTGGATTGAGGCACGATGATTCTAAGTGAAATAAGTCACACAGAAAAAGAAACATAATAAGGTATCACTAATACACGGAATGTGAACTTGGCTACACATGAACTGAATTACAAAACAGAACAGGGTCTCAAATTTAGAAAACCAACTTATGCCTGCTTAAGGGGGAAGGTGAGTTGGGGTGCTGCATAAAAGCAGAGTTTGAAATTAGCACAGATACCGTTCCATAAGCCAAATATGTAATAGACAAGAGCTACCCCTTGCTCAACGAAATGGATTCAACAATGAGGTATCACCTCACACCTGGTAGAATAGGCATCATTGAAAATCTACAAACAAAAAATGCTGGAAAGGGTGTGGAGAAAAGGAACCCTCTTCCACTATTGTTGGGAATATAAATTGATACAGTCATTATGGAGAACAATATGGAATTTCTTAAGAAACTAACAATAGAATTACCATATGATACAGCAATCCCAGTACTGGACATATACCCAGAAAAAACCATAAATCAAAAAGAGTCATTCACCGCAATGTTCATTGCATCACTATTTACAATATCGAGGTAATGGAAGCAACCTAAATGCCCACAGACAGACGAATGCATAAAGCTGTGGTACATATATAAAATGGAATATTACTCAGCCATGAAAAGGAATGAAATTGGGTCATTTGTAGAGACGTCGATGGATCTAGAGACTGTCATACAGAGTGAAGTAAGTCAGAAAGAGAAAAACAAATCTTGTATATTCATGCATATATGTGGAACCTAGAAAAACTGTACAGATTAACCATTTTGCAAGGCATAAATAGAGCAACAGATGTAGACAACAAACGTATGGACAACAAGGGGGGAAAGCTGTTGGGGGGTGGTGGTGGGAGGAGTTGAGAGACTGGGATTGGCATGTATACATTTATATGTATAAAATAGATAACCAATAAGAACCTGCTGTATAAAAATATAAAATAAAATTCAAAATTAAAAAGAAATAAAATTTAAAAAATAAAACAGAAAAAACAATTATTCCCTGCACATACATGTATTTATATGAATAAATTATTTCCATGCTTATATCTGTAAATACAAAAAAGAGGAATAAAATCTACCTTGAACCAAAAACGAAAAAGAGAAAAAAAACACAGAACCCACCAGTTACACAGAGGAAAACCGTATCAGGGCACTTGCTCCAGTTGTAAACAATTCTGAAGTTGGTCAGTGGTGGGGAATCGTCTCCCATTCAGCCAGCAGCCCCCACGCAACAAGCGTCCTCATTGCAAAGCTGGGGCACCGTGCCAAGGCATCTGTGAGTAAACGTGAGCTGAGCCCCAGGCCAGTTGCTGCTGAACTATTCCCACCCGTCCCAGGTAAAACACCTGAATATATACAAGGACTTGAAAGCCTAGAGGAAGGGCCATAGAGCCACACGAGTGACAGCATGCCGGCCGACTTGGTGCCTGCAGGCCAGCCAGGATGGTCCTGGCCCTGGGTGCTCTTCTGGAAGATTTCCATTTCCCTGCCTGAGATACCCGTCCTGTCCCTGCCCCCACTGCTTTTTTCCTTCCTCACCTCTGCCCAGGGAGAAATTCCAGCAGCAGGTATGGGTGACACATCCTCTTCTTTAGCAGGTGGCAGCCTGGCAACTGCTGCAGAAAGTCCAGCAGAGCCCCACTCACACTGGGCCAACCACAAAGCCGTGGCCTCTCACTCCCTCCCACCAGCCCAACCCCGAGACTGCTGACAGGGCAGAGAAAATGGCGTCAGGCACGGCTGCAGGGGCTCTTGCTGCCTGGAGTGGTATTTATATTGATCTCAACCCAGGCACACCTGGGGAGGGCTGGCCGGCACGGTAAGGCTGCCCAGGTCAGCCAATCATCACCCCTCAGGGGCTCACAGTTGCAGAAAATGGAACTTGCTGAACCGGCCAGGTCCAAGGAACAGGTGTGGGCTCCTGAGAGTCAGGATAGACAAGGGGCTGCAGCTTTGGCTTGTTTTCTAATCATTTTATCTGGCCCATGAGTGGGAGACAACTTCAAGAAAACCCTCTCCTAATGAGAGGAACCCAGGAGTCAGGGAGAGGAGGGGTGGGTGGTGGTTGGAGACAGAGGCCTGGTGCCCCGGGTGCAGTGGAAGTCTCTGGAAGACCAGGTGGAGGGAGGCCTCACGGAGTGATGCCCAGGGTCACAGACCTGTCGCAGCTGCTGTTTGTTAGTTCAAGTCCTGCTCTGAGGTGCTCTGTGTCAGCTCTGAGCGACAGGTGAGCTGGGGGTGCTCTGCAATGAGGGCTATGTGCACGGTTCCTGTGTGCCCAGCCCTGCCACGGTACCTGCAAGGGTAGCTCTGTATCCTGGGAGGGGCCTGACCACGAGAGCCCCGTGGGCTGGGGTGGGGGTGGGGTACCTGCCCAGGTGAGCTCCATATTCTGGGATTGGTCTGACCACGAGAGCCCCATGGGCTGCTGGGGACCTGGTAAAGGATGTCAGGACAGTCAGTGAAGCCACCGAGGATATACCTCCAGTTGCTCCTAATTCCTACACCCTGCTGGTCATTCTACCAACCACCAGGACATGGTATTCTGTATTAGTCTTCAATGATGCCTTCTTTTGTATTCCATTAGTCCCAGAGTCACAAGAAATTTTGGCTTGTGAGTGGCAGGACTCAACATACAACTAAAACAATACTTCCGGGCCGTCTGGCCCCAAGGGTGCAAAAATTCCCACACCATCTTTGGGGAAAGCTTAGCTAAAGACCTAAAAGTTCTACCTCTGGAAAAGGAAACCCTCCTTCAATATGCAGACGACATTCTGATCACCAGCCCTACTAAGGAGGCCTCTGAACTACCAAGCCAATAAAGGATAGAAGTTGTCCAAGAAAAAGCTCAAATATCACAGACTGCGGTGACCTGCCTGGGCTTCATTCTCACAGAAGGTCAGAGAAGCCCATCCCAGGAAAGGGAAGAAACCATTTTCAGCCTTACCCCTTTCTAAAACTAGAAGACAGCTTAGGGGTTCCTGGGGAGGCCAGGGTTTGCTGCTTCTGGATCCCTAACTACAGTCTACTAGCTGGGCCTCTATATGAAACACTGAAAGGAAAAGATGATGATCCTTTTGAATAGAATCCAGAAGTGGCCTTTCAAGAATGGAAAGAGCAGTCAATTCAGACCCTTGCCCTGGAACTCCCTAATTTAGCTAAACCCTTTGACCTTTACATTCCCGGTGAAAGGTGAATCGCCATTGGAGAATTAGTGCAAAAACTGGGACCACTTGAAATGGAACAATGCAAGAATGCCATCCAGGTAGGATAAACTACGGTCACTAAGGGGCTTGGCCCACTGCCACATCTGGCCAAGATACTGGCGGTATCTAAAAACCTGGAAATCAGCAGCCCAAAAGGCCACCTCCCTCCTAAGGGAAAAGGACCCCACGTGGTGATCCTAACCACCAACCATGCCCTGAAGTTGCAGGGTTCGCTCCGTGGGCACACCGACCTCGAGTGAGGAGGCCCTCCAACTCCAACATCCAGAGAGATAACCGGGGGCAACAGGGCACCATGACGACTCGTGTGAACATCACTTGACCTGGAGTTTCTCTCATAAAACAACAAGAGTGTGTCCCAAAAGAGTAGACTACTGCTTGCAGGACTTACTGCACCCAGAGGGGAGCTAATAATCTTGGCGGGGGAACAGTATACCACACTGTCACCATAGAAAAGCCTACAGACACCGTGATGATGGTGGCCAATAAGACCGGCTGGACTCCTGTTTACTTCAAAAGGCTGTTGACTCAGTAGCCATCATGGTCCTTGGTCACCACTGACCCTGGACTGTCTGGGAGTTGAGCGGGCAGGGCTCTGACACGTGGTGCTGTTTGTACGTTAATTCAGGGGCCTAACTGAAGAAAGCGCAGACTACTGGTCAGAGCATCTAGGCTGGCAGAGACGGTCAGCCTAAGGTGGCCGAACAAATGTGGGGCGGGGTGAAACCGGCCCCCACAGCGTCTCTGCACATCTCTTTCCTGGACCCTTAAAGGTCATTAGAATCTATAACACTTCCAATGCTGGTGCTCAGGTGGACGAGCAGGGAGGCAGGGGTCCTGGGGACAATCAACGTCACCGGGAGGCTGCTGGGGAGAAGCTCTGACCCTCGCCCCAGGGTATGAGGGCTCCCAACTCAGCACTCAGCAGTTACAGAAGAAGGGTCTGCACCCTCAGCACTCCAAGAATGAGGAACGGGACAAAAGGCAGAGGAGGGGTTTGTCCCCAGCAAAGCCCATTAAAAATCCCTGGGAGATAAAAATAGAATCTGGGCAATAAAGTCAAGTCTAACCTTTTTTATCCTTTGTGCTTTGTCTAATTTCACGTGCTCCTAGGGTCCCGCATGCAGAGGTTCCACACCCGGCACTTCAGACCAGATTTCCTAGTGCAGAATGGCTGGGTCGACACCTCAGCTCCTGGGGCCCAGTGCAGACTCCACGATATAGAGCCTGAGCTACAGCCAACCCGGCCCTCGAGAGCTCCGCCGCCTCCCTCCCTCCCACTGACTCTGACAGGATCTCTACACAGCAGCCCAGCCCACAGCCCACGGGGTAGTGCATGCTCTCACCTCTCCATTCTCTGATCAAAATATAAAGTTTCCTTTGCTTGTGAACCAAACTCAGTCTCGATCTGTTGGCCCCAATGACACTGGGCAGGGGGACACTTGTTGGGGTCCACTCTGGAGGATCAGTAACAGAAATTGAGACTATTGTAACCTCAATGAACAGATGTGTGAGCCAAACTGTAGTTAACATAGAACACTGTATAAGGCTCGGGTAAAATAAGATGTTTTTAACACTTCCATTTGATATTTCCATCACTTTTTATAAGCAAGTTCAGTGAAAAGGTTTGTCTTATTTGTCAGGTCAATATTAGAGAAACGAAGTGATTTCTTTCCAAGGATGTACAGCTAATAATCTTGGTTAAACCTTCAATCTTGTTTTAAATGCTTTTCCATTGAAAATGATACCTCTCTTTCAGCTCCCCCATTTCTGAGAAGTATAAAATCTTATAATTTATTATTACCAAAGGGGAAAGGTGGGAGGAGGGATAAATTAACAGTTTGGAATGAACACATACACACTGCTATGTATAAAATAGATCATCAACAAGGAACTACTGTATAGCACAGGGAACTACACTCAACATTTTGCAATAACCTATAAGGGGAAATAATCTGAAAAAGAATAGATATTTTTATTGACATCATCTATCAATGACAGTTAAAGTGTAGCCTAAGGGAAGCTGGTGGTGAGTGCTTCTGACCCTGAAGACTTCAATCATCTAAAGTTTGGACTCTGCCTACTTCCCAAGGCCCTTAATGAACATATGTGTAGCTGTAGCTTAAAAAATTCCCCAGTTTGGGTTTCGGGGAGACACTGATTTTGAAAAAGCCCTGGTGTTCTCCTTACATGAATGGGACTCTTCCTACTGCTAAAACATGTCTGTCACACCCAGAGGATGGTATATCGTCTGATCGGGAAGAGTTTGGAAAAGGCATCTCATCTCCTCATCTCCTGGTGCTCGGGTTCACCCCTCCAGCGTCTTTACTAACAGTCTCCCCACTTGGAGATGTCAGCACTGTCAACATCCTGTTGCGTACAGTTTGGAATTTGTCCAGAGGATGAAGCGGAAGGATGAGGAACAATGAGAGACAAGTCCTAGGTGTTCAGACAGGCACATGTCACTCTAATTTCCAATCAGGAAGACGAATTGACCAAAGGCTAGGGTTGCCCATGGAAACAGTATAGGGCTTGAGGAAATCCCGCTGCTTTGTGGCCAGTTCCCATAAACACGAGTTGAACAATGGAACTCAGGGGCAGTAAAATTCACAAAACTGCAGAGTTGAAAATATCCATCACTGAAAAATGTCTTGAGGAAAGTCAGAGAAAAGGACTTGTAAGCAAGGGAGAATGGCAGGAAAGGGATTTGAGGAGGTAGAAAGGACTCGCCATTAAGCACAAGAAAAGGAGCTGAACATTGCCAACATTGCCAACATTGCAGTTGGCCAAAAAGGGTGTATGCGTTCTTTTCTGTATATATTCAAGAAAAGGGCATACACTTTTTTAGCCAACCAAACAGGTGGGCACTGGAAGTCAATACTACAAAAGATATCACTTCGCATCAGTCAGAAGAGCCATCCTCATAAAGCGTAAACAACAGAAATGCAGGACAGGGCAACGAGAAGAGGGAGCCCTGTGAGACTTATAGTGGAAATGTATATTGCCAACGGCCATTCTGGAGAAGTGTATTGTGTTTACTAAAGCATCTAAACAATGAGCTACAGAGCATAGGGCACTTGCACTCATGGGCGTATATCTTGGGAAAAACAAAAATCGAGAGGACACAGGCACCCCAATGTTTACCCCCTCTCTGTTTAAAAGATCCTCGACTAGGATATAACTTAAATGTCTCTGGAGGGAAAAAATGGATAGAGATGTGGTACTTAGGTAGAGTGGAATATTATTCAGCCTGGAAATCAATGAAATATGGCCAGTTGTAACAACTCCGGAGGAGTTACGTATGATCATTCTAAGTGACAGAATTCAAAAAGAAAAAGACACATATCATAAGATATCACTTAAAGGTGGAATCCAAAATGGCTACACATGAAATAAATTACAAAACAAAAACATAGTCAAATATGTAGAAAACACGCATAAGGCTGCTAAACGGGAAAGGTGGGGAGGGGTGAGGCATCATCCAGGAGGTTGAAATTAGCAAAGATACCATTCCAAATACCAAACTGATAATCAACAAGGCCTACACGGTAGCTAAAAGAACTGCACTCAGCACACTCAAGTCACCGGAAAAGAATATATACGACTGGTAAGAATCTGAAAAAGAATTTATTGATGTCTCTCTGTACGTGAATCAAGTGGATGTACAGCAGCAAGAAACAGAGCTTTGAAAATCAGCTGTAACCAATATAGTAATAAATTGAAAAAAATAAACGACAGAGAGACAGAGAAAACCTCTTACAACTTTTCCTCAGGGACGGTGATGCAACATGGATTGAACACATCTAGACCCACAGCAGGATGAGACATAAGGCTGGAAACTGTTTGCGCTAAGAGAAATGTGAGGTTGGGTGAGGAAATGCACACCCTTTAAAGTAATACTACCTGGTACCCATTCAATGGGTCCCAAATCTGCAGGTTCAAGGGATCTTCCTACAGCTAAAACATGCATGGAAAACCCAGAGGACTGTACACCATGTGATCGGGAGATGTGTCTAAAATGCACCTCATTTATCCTCTCCTGGTGCTCCTGTTCACCATTCCAGCCACGCTACTTAGAATCTCCCCACTTGGAGAATCAGCACATTTAAACTTCTGTTTCACACATTTTGCAAATTGTGAGGAGGATGAACGGGAAGAGGGGGAACCAATGAGAGAAGAGTTGTAGGGGTTTGGACGGGCACATATCACTCTAATTTCCCATTAAGAATAAGAATTAAAGAAAGGCTCAGCCTGCCTCGCCGGAGCCAAAATAGGGCCTGAAGCAATCCTGCGGGTTTGAGGCCAGCTCACAAAAGAGCAACTTAAAAAATGGAGCTCAGGGTCACTGCAATTCACAAACCTGCAGAGTTATAAATGAAAACTAACGTCCAAAAATATGTTGAGGTAAGGCAAAGAAGAGGATCTGAATGCAAGACAGAATTGCAAGAAACAGATTTCAAGAGATAGATTGGACTCGTCTTTAACGCACATGAAAAGCGGCAGAATTTCGACAATGATGCAGTTGGCCCAAAAGGGCGTATGCGTTTTTTCCTGATTATATCCAGGAAAAAACGCATACGCACTTTATGGGCAACGAAGCAAGCAAGCAATGCAAATGTGCACAACAAAGAAGTCTCACTTCCCACCGGTCAAAAGGGCCATCCTAAAAAATTGTGAAAACCAGAAATGCAGGACAGGCCATGGAGAACAGGGAGCCTTTATACGCTGATGGGCAGTGTGTGAACTGCCGAGAGCCACTCTGGAGAAGTGTATGGTGGTTCCTAAATCATCTAAAAAACAGAGCTACAGAGCATAGGACACTTCCAATCATGGGAGTATATCTAGGGAAGTCTAAAAATCAACAAGACACAAGCACACCACAGTTTAGGGCTACTCTGTTTACAAGAACCTCAACTTCAGTACACCTTAAATATCCCAGGAAAGAGAACAATGGATAAAGATGATGTGGTACTTATGTACAATGGAATATCTCTTCACCATGAAATCAATGTAATAAGGCTAGTAGAAGGATAAAGAGTGGATTTAGGTCCGATAATACTACTTGAAATAAGTCAAACAGAAAAAGAAACATATCATAAGATATCACTTATAGAGGGAGGGTAAATATGGCTGCACAAGAAATGAATTACAGAACAGAACAGTGTCTCACATTTAGAAAACACACTTATGTCAGCTTAAGGGGAAAGGAGAGGTGGGGTGATGCATAAAACCAGAGTTTGAAATTAGCACAGATACCGTTCAATAAACCAAATAGGTATTAGACAAGATCTACACCTTGCTCAATGAACTGGCCTCAACACACCCTATACACCGCAGAGAAATATATCTGAGGAATAAGAATCTTAAAACCCATGTATTGATATATCTCCATAAGGGAATCAAGTGTGTGCAGAGCGGCACAAACACAGCAGTGAAAATGAGCTAAACCCCATTATAGAAATAAATTTTAAAAACAAAACGCTGAAACAATGAAAGAGAGAAAAATTCTTACAAAATTCGCTCAGGGGCTGTGATGCAACCTGGATTGACCACATATAAACCCACAGCTGGATAAGACATAAGGCTGGACACTTGGGGCTGACAGGATTGGTGAGCTTTGGTGAGCAACTGCCGAAAGTTTAATGCAATACTTCATGCTACTCAGTCCAAGGGTCCCAACACTCCAGGTTGAAGGGAATCTTCCTACAGCTAAACCATGCTTGGGAAACCCAGCGACTGGTATACCATATGATCGGGAAAGGTTTCTAAAACGCACCTCATTTTTCCCCTCCTGGGGCTCCGGATCGACATTCCAGCCACTTTACTAACAACATCCCCACATGGAGTCAATGCCTTTAAGTTCTGGTATCGCACAGTCTGCAGTTAGTGCAGAGGATGAATGGGAATAGGGGGAACCAGTGAGAAACTAGCTGTAGCGGTTTCAATGGGCACATGTCACTCTAATATCACATCAGTAAGAAGAATTAACCAAAGGCACAGCAAGGTGCCCCAGAAGAAAAATAGGGCTTCAAGGAATCCTGTGGTTACGGGGCAAGACCACAAAAATAAGAGCTAAAAAATGGAGCTAAGGGCCACTGCAATTCAAAAACCTGCAGAGTTATAAAGGCCAACTATTTTTAAAAAATATATTGAGGTAAGGCTATGAAGAGGCATTGAAAGCAAGGCAGAATTGCAGGAAACCGATTTCAAGAGGTAGACTGGAATTGCACTGAAAACATATGAAGAGAGTCAGAAACTCGACAATGATGCACTTGGCCAAAAAGGGCGTATGCGTTTTTTCCTGAATATATTCAGGAAAAAACGCATACGCACTTTTTGGCCAACCAAGCAAGCTTGCAAAGGAAATCTGCACTACAATGAAGTCTCACTTCCACCTGGTCAAAAGGGCCATCTGAAAAAAGTGTAGAATCCATAAAGGCACGACAGGCCATGGAGAACTGGGAGCCTTCTTATGCTGATGGGCGGGATGTAAATTGCCAACAGACACTCGGGAGAAGTGTATGGTGTTTCCTGAAACATCTAAAAAACAAAGCAACAGAGCCTAGGGCACTTCCACTTATGGTCCTATAGCTTAGGGAAATTAATATCAAAAAGACACAGCAACCCCAAAATTTGGGACGGCTCTTTTTAAGGAATCTCTTCTACGGCACAAGTTAAATATCCCAGAGAGCAAATAATGGATAAAGAAGTTGCGGTACTTATGTACAACAGAATACCACTCAGCAATGAAATCTATGTCACCAGGCCCGTACCAGCATAATGAGTGGATTGAGGCACGATGATTCTAAGTGAAATAAGTCACACAGAAAAAGAAACATCATAAGGTATCACTAATACACGGAATGTGAACTTGGCTACACATGAACTGAATTACAAAACAGAACAGGGTCTCAAGTTTAGAAAACCAACTTATGCCTGCTTAAGGGGGAAGGTGAGTTGTGGTGCTGCATAAAAGCAGAGTTTGAAATTAGCACAGATACCGTTCCATAAGCCAAATATGTAATAGACAAGAGCTACCCCTTGCTCAACGAAATGGATTCAACAATGAGGTATCACCTCACACCTGGTAGAATAGGCATCATTGAAAATCTACAAACAAAAAATGCTGGAAAGGGTGTGGAGAAAAGGAACCCTCTTCCACTATTGTTGGGAATATAAATTGATACAGTCATTATGGAGAACAATATGGAATTTCTTAAGAAACTAACAATAGAACTACCATATGATACAGCAATCCCAGTACTGGACATATACCCAGACAAAACCATAAATCAAAAAGAGTCATTCACCGCAATGTTCATTGCATCACTATTTACAATATCGAGGTAATGGAAGCAACCTAAATGCCCACAGACAGACGAATGCATAAAGCTGTGGTACATATATAAAATGGAATATTACTAAGCCATGAAAAGGAATGAAATTGGGTCATTTGTAGAGACGTCGATGGATCTAGAGACTGTCATACAGAGTGAAGTAAGTCAGAAAGAGAAAAACAAATCTTGTATATTCATGCATATATGTGGAACCTAGAAAAACTGTACAGATTAACCATTTTGCAAGGCATAAATAGAGCAACAGATGTAGACAACAAACGTATGGACAACAAGGGGGGAAAGCTGTTGGGGGGTGGTGGTGGGAGGAGTTGAGAGACTGGGATTGGCATGTATACATTTATATGTATAAAATAGATAACCAATAAGAACCTGCTGTATAAAAATATAAAATAAAATTCAAAATTAAAAAGAAATAAAATTTAAAAAATAAAACAGAAAAAACAATTATTCCCTGCACATACATGTATTTATATGAATAAATTATTTCCATGCTTATATCTGTAAATACAAAAAAGAGGAATAAAATCTACCTTGAACCAAAAACGAAAAAGAGAAAAAAAACACAGAACCCACCAGTTACACAGAGGAAAACCGTATCAGGGCACTTGCTCCAGTTGTAAACAATTCTGAAGTTGGTCAGTGGTGGGGAATCGTCTCCCATTCAGCCAGCAGCCCCCACGCAACAAGCGTCCTCATTGCAAAGCTGGGGCACCGTGCCGAGGCATCTGTGAGTAAACGTGAGCTGAGCCCCAGGCCAGTTGCTGCTGAACTATTCCCACCCGTCCCAGGTAAAACACCTGAATATATACAAGGACTTGAAAGCCTAGAGGAAGGGCCATAGAGCCACACGAGTGACAGCATGCCGGCCGACTTGGTGCCTGCAGGCCAGCCAGGATGGTCCTGGCCCTGGGTGCTCTTCTGGAAGATTTCCATTTCCCTGCCTGAGATACCCGTCCTGTCCCTGCCCCCACTGCTTTTTTCCTTCCTCACCTCTGCCCAGGGAGAAATTCCAGCAGCAGGTATGGGTGACACATCCTCTTCTTTAGCAGGTGGCAGCCTGGCAACTGCTGCAGAAAGTCCAGCAGAGCCCCACTCACACTGGGCCACCCACAAAGCCGTGGCCTCTCACTCCCTCCCACCAGCCCAGCCCCGAGACTGCTGACAGGGCAGAGAAAATGGCGTCAGGCACGGCTGCAGGGGCTCTTGCTGCCTGGAGTGGTATTTATATTGATCTCAACCCAGGCACACCTGGGGAGGGCTGGCCGGCACGGTAAGGCTGCCCAGGTCAGCCAATCATCACCCCTCAGGGGCTCACAGTTGCAGAAAATGGAACTTGCTGAACCGGCCAGGTCCAAGGAACAGGTGTGGGCTCCTGAGAGTCAGGATAGACAAGGGGCTGCAGCTTTGGCTTGTTTTCTAATCATTTTATCTGGCCCATGAGTGGGAGACAACTTCAAGAAAACCCTCTCCTAATGAGAGGAACCCAGGAGTCAGGGAGAGGAGGGGTGGGTGGTGGTTGGAGACAGAGGCCTGGTGCCCCGGGTGCAGTGGAAGTCTCTGGAAGACCAGGTGGAGGGAGGCCTCACGGAGTGATGCCCAGGGTCACAGACCTGTCGCAGCTGCTGTTTGTTAGTTCAAGTCCTGCTCTGAGGTGCTCTGTGTCAGCTCTGAGCGACAGGTGAGCTGGGGGTGCTCTGCAATGAGGGCTATGTGCACGGTTCCTGTGTGCCCAGCCCTGCCACGGTACCTGCAAGGGTAGCTCTGTATCCTGGGAGGGGCCTGACCACGAGAGCCCCGTGGGCTGGGGTGGGGGTGGGGTACCTGCCCAGGTGAGCTCCATATTCTGGGATTGGTCTGACCACGAGAGCCCCATGGGCTGCTGGGGACCTGGTAAAGGATGTCAGGACAGTCAGTGAAGCCACCGAGGATATACCTCCAGTTGCTCCTAATTCCTACACCCTGCTGGTCATTCTACCAACCACCAGGACATGGTATTCTGTATTAGTCTTCAATGATGCCTTCTTTTGTATTCCATTAGTCCCAGAGTCACAAGAAATTTTGGCTTGTGAGTGGCAGGACTCAACATACAACTAAAACAATACTTCCGGGCCGTCTGGCCCCAAGGGTGCAAAAATTCCCACACCATCTTTGGGGAAAGCTTAGCTAAAGACCTAAAAGTTCTACCTCTGGAAAAGGAAACCCTCCTTCAATATGCAGACGACATTCTGATCACCAGCCCTACTAAGGAGGCCTCTGAACTACCAAGCCAATAAAGGATAGAAGTTGTCCAAGAAAAAGCTCAAATATCACAGACTGCGGTGACCTGCCTGGGCTTCATTCTCACAGAAGGTCAGAGAAGCCCATCCCAGGAAAGGGAAGAAACCATTTTCAGCCTTACCCCTTTCTAAAACTAGAAGACAGCTTAGGGGTTCCTGGGGAGGCCAGGGTTTGCTGCTTCTGGATCCCTAACTACAGTCTACTAGCTGGGCCTCTATATGAAACACTGAAAGGAAAAGATGATGATCCTTTTGAATAGAATCCAGAAGTGGCCTTTCAAGAATGGAAAGAGCAGTCAATTCAGACCCTTGCCCTGGAACTCCCTAATTTAGCTAAACCCTTTGACCTTTACATTCCCGGTGAAAGGTGAATCGCCATTGGAGAATTAGTGCAAAAACTGGGACCACTTGAAATGGAACAATGCAAGAATGCCATCCAGGTAGGATAAACTACGGTCACTAAGGGGCTTGGCCCACTGCCACATCTGGCCAAGATACTGGCGGTATCTAAAAACCTGGAAATCAGCAGCCCAAAAGGCCACCTCCCTCCTAAGGGAAAAGGACCCCACGTGGTGATCCTAACCACCAACCATGCCCTGAAGTTGCAGGGTTCGCTCCGTGGGCACACCGACCTCGAGTGAGGAGGCCCTCCAACTCCAACATCCAGAGAGATAACCGGGGGCAACAGGGCACCATGACGACTCGTGTGAACATCACTTGACCTGGAGTTTCTCTCATAAAACAACAAGAGTGTGTCCCAAAAGAGTAGACTACTGCTTGCAGGACTTACTGCACCCAGAGGGGAGCTAATAATCTTGGCGGGGGAACAGTATACCACACTGTCACCATAGAAAAGCCTACAGACACCGTGATGATGGTGGCCAATAAGACCGGCTGGACTCCTGTTTACTTCAAAAGGCTGTTGACTCAGTAGCCATCATGGTCCTTGGTCACCACTGACCCTGGACTGTCTGGGAGTTGAGCGGGCAGGGCTCTGACACGTGGTGCTGTTTGTACGTTAATTCAGGGGCCTAACTGAAGAAAGCGCAGACTACTGGTCAGAGCATCTAGGCTGGCAGAGACGGTCAGCCTAAGGTGGCCGAACAAATGTGGGGCGGGGTGAAACCGGCCCCCACAGCGTCTCTGCACATCTCTTTCCTGGACCCTTAAAGGTCATTAGAATCTATAACACTTCCAATGCTGGTGCTCAGGTGGACGAGCAGGGAGGCAGGGGTCCTGGGGACAATCAACGTCACCGGGAGGCTGCTGGGGAGAAGCTCTGACCCTCGCCCCAGGGTATGAGGGCTCCCAACTCAGCACTCAGCAGTTACAGAAGAAGGGTCTGCACCCTCAGCACTCCAAGAATGAGGAACGGGACAAAAGGCAGAGGAGGGGTTTGTCCCCAGCAAAGCCCATTAAAAATCCCTGGGAGATAAAAATAGAATCTGGGCAATAAAGTCAAGTCTAACCTTTTTTATCCTTTGTGCTTTGTCTAATTTCACGTGCTCCTAGGGTCCCGCATGCAGAGGTTCCACACCCGGCACTTCAGACCAGATTTCCTAGTGCAGAATGGCTGGGTCGACACCTCAGCTCCTGGGGCCCAGTGCAGACTCCACGATATAGAGCCTGAGCTACAGCCAACCCGGCCCTCGAGAGCTCCGCCGCCTCCCTCCCTCCCACTGACTCTGACAGGATCTCTACACAGCAGCCCAGCCCACAGCCCACGGGGTAGTGCATGCTCTCACCTCTCCATTCTCTGATCAAAATATAAAGTTTCCTTTGCTTGTGAACCAAACTCAGTCTCGATCTGTTGGCCCCAATGACACTGGGCAGGGGGACACTTGTTGGGGTCCACTCTGGAGGATCAGTAACAGAAATTGAGACTATTGTAACCTCAATGAACAGATGTGTGAGCCAAACTGTAGTTAACATAGAACAGTGTATAAGGCTCGGGTAAAATAAGATGTTTTTAACACTTCCATTTGATATTTCCATCACTTTTTATAAGCAAGTTCAGTGAAAAGGTTTGTCTTATTTGTCAGGTCAATATTAGAGAAACGAAGTGATTTCTTTCCAAGGATGTACAGCTAATAATCTTGGTTAAACCTTCAATCTTGTTTTAAATGCTTTTCCATTGAAAATGATACCTCTCTTTCAGCTCCCCCATTTCTGAGAAGTATAAAATCTTATAATTTATTATTACCAAAGGGGAAAGGTGGGAGGAGGGATAAATTAACAGTTTGGAATGAACACATACACACTGCTATGTATAAAATAGATCATCAACAAGGAACTACTGTATAGCACAGGGAACTACACTCAACATTTTGCAATAACCTATAAGGGGAAATAATCTGAAAAAGAATAGATATTTTTATTGACATCATCTATCAATGACAGTTAAAGTGTAGCCTAAGGGAAGCTGGTGGTGAGTGCTTCTGACCCTGAAGACTTCAATCATCTAAAGTTTGGACTCTGCCTACTTCCCAAGGCCCTTAATGAACATATGTGTAGCTGTAGCTTAAAAAATTCCCCAGTTTGGGTTTCGGGGAGACACTGATTTTGAAAAAGCCCTGGTGTTCTCCTTACATGAATGGGACTCTTCCTACTGCTAAAACATGTCTGTCACACCCAGAGGATGGTATATCGTCTGATCGGGAAGAGTTTGGAAAAGGCATCTCATCTCCTCATCTCCTGGTGCTTGGGTTCACCCCTCCAGCGTCTTTACTAACAGTCTCCCCACTTGGAGATGTCAGCACTGTCAACATCCTGTTGCGTACAGTTTGGAATTTGTCCAGAGGATGAAGCGGAAGGATGAGGAACAATGAGAGACAAGTCCTAGGTGTTCAGACAGGCACATGTCACTCTAATTTCCAATCAGGAAGACGAATTGACCAAAGGCTAGGGTTGCCCATGGAAACAGTATAGGGCTTGAGGAAATCCCGCTGCTTTGTGGCCAGTTCCCATAAACACGAGTTGAACAATGGAACTCAGGGGCAGTAAAATTCACAAAACTGCAGAGTTGAAAATATCCATCACTGAAAAATGTCTTGAGGAAAGTCAGAGAAAAGGACTTGTAAGCAAGGGAGAATGGCAGGAAAGGGATTTGAGGAGGTAGAAAGGACTCGCCATTAAGCACAAGAAAAGGAGCTGAACATTGCCAACATTGCCAACATTGCAGTTGGCCAAAAAGGGTGTATGCGTTCTTTTCTGTATATATTCAAGAAAAGGGCATACACTTTTTTAGCCAACCAAACAGGTGGGCACTGGAAGTCAATACTACAAAAGATATCACTTCGCATCAGTCAGAAGAGCCATCCTCATAAAGCGTAAACAACAGAAATGCAGGACAGGGCAACGAGAAGAGGGAGCCCTGTGAGACTTATAGTGGAAATGTATATTGCCAACGGCCATTCTGGAGAAGTGTATTGTGTTTACTAAAGCATCTAAACAATGAGCTACAGAGCATAGGGCACTTGCACTCATGGGCGTATATCTTGGGAAAAACAAAAATCGAGAGGACACAGGCACCCCAATGTTTACCCCCTCTCTGTTTAAAAGATCCTCGACTAGGATATAACTTAAATGTCTCTGGAGGGAAAAAATGGATAGAGATGTGGTACTTAGGTAGAGTGGAATATTATTCAGCCTGGAAATCAATGAAATATGGCCAGTTGTAACAACTCCGGAGGAGTTACGTATGATCATTCTAAGTGACAGAATTCAAAAAGAAAAAGACACATATCATAAGATATCACTTAAAGGTGGAATCCAAAATGGCTACACATGAAATAAATTACAAAACAAAAACATAGTCAAATATGTAGAAAACACGCATAAGGCTGCTAAACGGGAAAGGTGGGGAGGGGTGAGGCATCATCCAGGAGGTTGAAATTAGCAAAGATACCATTCCAAATACCAAACTGATAATCAACAAGGCCTACACGGTAGCTAAAAGAACTGCACTCAGCACACTCAAGTCACCGGAAAAGAATATATACGACTGGTAAGAATCTGAAAA
The DNA here is from genome assembly GCF_951394435.1 of Stenella coeruleoalba. Lineage (NCBI taxonomy): Eukaryota > Metazoa > Chordata > Mammalia > Artiodactyla > Delphinidae > Stenella > Stenella coeruleoalba. The sequence goes on from NW_027646407.1 coordinate 264,100, forward strand.
AGAATTTATTGATGTCTCTCTGTACGTGAATCAAGTGGATGTACAGCAGCAAGAAACAGAGCTTTGAAAATCAGCTGTAACCAATATAGTAATAAATTGAAAAAAATAAACGACAGAGAGACAGAGAAAACCTCTTACAACTTTTCCTCAGGGACGGTGATGCAACATGGATTGAACACATCTAGACCCACAGCAGGATGAGACATAAGGCTGGAAACTGTTTGCGCTAAGAGAAATGTGAGGTTGGGTGAGGAAATGCACACCCTTTAAAGTAATACTACCTGGTACCCATTCAATGGGTCCCAAATCTGCAGGTTCAAGGGATCTTCCTACAGCTAAAACATGCATGGAAAACCCAGAGGACTGTACACCATGTGATCGGGAGATGTGTCTAAAATGCACCTCATTTATCCTCTCCTGGTGCTCCTGTTCACCATTCCAGCCACGCTACTTAGAATCTCCCCACTTGGAGAATCAGCACATTTAAACTTCTGTTTCACACATTTTGCAAATTGTGAGGAGGATGAACGGGAAGAGGGGGAACCAATGAGAGAAGAGTTGTAGGGGTTTGGACGGGCACATATCACTCTAATTTCCCATTAAGAATAAGAATTAAAGAAAGGCTCAGCCTGCCTCGCCGGAGCCAAAATAGGGCCTGAAGCAATCCTGCGGGTTTGAGGCCAGCTCACAAAAGAGCAACTTAAAAAATGGAGCTCAGGGTCACTGCAATTCACAAACCTGCAGAGTTATAAATGAAAACTAACGTCCAAAAATATGTTGAGGTAAGGCAAAGAAGAGGATCTGAATGCAAGACAGAATTGCAAGAAACAGATTTCAAGAGATAGATTGGACTCGTCTTTAACGCACATGAAAAGCGGCAGAATTTCGACAATGATGCAGTTGGCCCAAAAGGGCGTATGCGTTTTTTCCTGATTATATCCAGGAAAAAACGCATACGCACTTTATGGGCAACGAAGCAAGCAAGCAATGCAAATGTGCACAACAAAGAAGTCTCACTTCCCACCGGTCAAAAGGGCCATCCTAAAAAATTGTGAAAACCAGAAATGCAGGACAGGCCATGGAGAACAGGGAGCCTTTATACGCTGATGGGCAGTGTGTGAACTGCCGAGAGCCACTCTGGAGAAGTGTATGGTGGTTCCTAAATCATCTAAAAAACAGAGCTACAGAGCATAGGACACTTCCAATCATGGGAGTATATCTAGGGAAGTCTAAAAATCAACAAGACACAAGCACACCACAGTTTAGGGCTACTCTGTTTACAAGAACCTCAACTTCAGTACACCTTAAATATCCCAGGAAAGAGAACAATGGATAAAGATGATGTGGTACTTATGTACAATGGAATATCTCTTCACCATGAAATCAATGTAATAAGGCTAGTAGAAGGATAAAGAGTGGATTTAGGTCCGATAATACTACTTGAAATAAGTCAAACAGAAAAAGAAACATATCATAAGATATCACTTATAGAGGGAGGGTAAATATGGCTGCACAAGAAATGAATTACAGAACAGAACAGTGTCTCACATTTAGAAAACACACTTATGTCAGCTTAAGGGGAAAGGAGAGGTGGGGTGATGCATAAAACCAGAGTTTGAAATTAGCACAGATACCGTTCAATAAACCAAATAGGTATTAGACAAGATCTACACCTTGCTCAATGAACTGGCCTCAACACACCCTATACACCGCAGAGAAATATATCTGAGGAATAAGAATCTTAAAACCCATGTATTGATATATCTCCATAAGGGAATCAAGTGTGTGCAGAGCGGCACAAACACAGCAGTGAAAAGGAGCTAAACCCCATTATAGAAATAAATTTTAAAAACAAAACGCTGAAACAATGAAAGAGAGAAAAATTCTTACAAAATTCGCTCAGGGGCTGTGATGCAACCTGGATTGACCACATATAAACCCACAGCTGGATAAGACATAAGGCTGGACACTTGGGGCTGACAGGATTGGTGAGCTTTGGTGAGCAACTGCCGAAAGTTTAATGCAATACTTCATGCTACTCAGTCCAAGGGTCCCAACACTCCAGGTTGAAGGGAATCTTCCTACAGCTAAACCATGCTTGGGAAACCCAGCGACTGGTATACCATATGATCGGGAAAGGTTTCTAAAACGCACCTCATTTTTCCCCTCCTGGGGCTCCGGATCGACATTCCAGCCACTTTACTAACAACATCCCCACATGGAGTCAATGCCTTTAAGTTCTGGTATCGCACAGTCTGCAGTTAGTGCAGAGGATGAATGGGAATAGGGGGAACCAGTGAGAAACTAGCTGTAGCGGTTTCAATGGGCACATGTCACTCTAATATCACATCAGTAAGAAGAATTAACCAAAGGCACAGCAAGGTGCCCCAGAAGAAAAATAGGGCTTCAAGGAATCCTGTGGTTACGGGGCAAGACCACAAAAATAAGAGCTAAAAAATGGAGCTAAGGGCCACTGCAATTCAAAAACCTGCAGAGTTATAAAGGCCAACTATTTTTAAAAAATATATTGAGGTAAGGCTATGAAGAGGCATTGAAAGCAAGGCAGAATTGCAGGAAACCGATTTCAAGAGGTAGACTGGAATTGCACTGAAAACATATGAAGAGAGTCAGAAACTCGACAATGATGCACTTGGCCAAAAAGGGCGTATGCGTTTTTTCCTGAATATATTCAGGAAAAAACGCATACGCACTTTTTGGCCAACCAAGCAAGCTTGCAAAGGAAATCTGCACTACAATGAAGTCTCACTTCCACCTGGTCAAAAGGGCCATCTGAAAAAAGTGTAGAATCCATAAAGGCACGACAGGCCATGGAGAACTGGGAGCCTTCTTATGCTGATGGGCGGGATGTAAATTGCCAACAGACACTCGGGAGAAGTGTATGGTGTTTCCTGAAACATCTAAAAAACAAAGCAACAGAGCCTAGGGCACTTCCACTTATGGTCCTATAGCTTAGGGAAATTAATATCAAAAAGACACAGCAACCCCAAAATTTGGGACGGCTCTTTTTAAGGAATCTCTTCTACGGCACAAGTTAAATATCCCAGAGAGCAAATAATGGATAAAGAAGTTGCGGTACTTATGTACAACAGAATACCACTCAGCAATGAAATCTATGTCACCAGGCCCGTACCAGCATAATGAGTGGATTGAGGCACGATGATTCTAAGTGAAATAAGTCACACAGAAAAAGAAACATCATAAGGTATCACTAATACACGGAATGTGAACTTGGCTACACATGAACTGAATTACAAAACAGAACAGGGTCTCAAGTTTAGAAAACCAACTTATGCCTGCTTAAGGGGGAAGGTGAGTTGTGGTGCTGCATAAAAGCAGAGTTTGAAATTAGCACAGATACCGTTCCATAAGCCAAATATGTAATAGACAAGAGCTACCCCTTGCTCAACGAAATGGATTCAACAATGAGGTATCACCTCACACCTGGTAGAATAGGCATCATTGAAAATCTACAAACAAAAAATGCTGGAAAGGGTGTGGAGAAAAGGAACCCTCTTCCACTATTGTTGGGAATATAAATTGATACAGTCATTATGGAGAACAATATGGAATTTCTTAAGAAACTAACAATAGAACTACCATATGATACAGCAATCCCAGTACTGGACATATACCCAGACAAAACCATAAATCAAAAAGAGTCATTCACCGCAATGTTCATTGCATCACTATTTACAATATCGAGGTAATGGAAGCAACCTAAATGCCCACAGACAGACGAATGCATAAAGCTGTGGTACATATATAAAATGGAATATTACTAAGCCATGAAAAGGAATGAAATTGGGTCATTTGTAGAGACGTCGATGGATCTAGAGACTGTCATACAGAGTGAAGTAAGTCAGAAAGAGAAAAACAAATCTTGTATATTCATGCATATATGTGGAACCTAGAAAAACTGTACAGATTAACCATTTTGCAAGGCATAAATAGAGCAACAGATGTAGACAACAAACGTATGGACAACAAGGGGGGAAAGCTGTTGGGGGGTGGTGGTGGGAGGAGTTGAGAGACTGGGATTGGCATGTATACATTTATATGTATAAAATAGATAACCAATAAGAACCTGCTGTATAAAAATATAAAATAAAATTCAAAATTAAAAAGAAATAAAATTTAAAAAATAAAACAGAAAAAACAATTATTCCCTGCACATACATGTATTTATATGAATAAATTATTTCCATGCTTATATCTGTAAATACAAAAAAGAGGAATAAAATCTACCTTGAACCAAAAACGAAAAAGAGAAAAAAAACACAGAACCCACCAGTTACACAGAGGAAAACCGTATCAGGGCACTTGCTCCAGTTGTAAACAATTCTGAAGTTGGTCAGTGGTGGGGAATCGTCTCCCATTCAGCCAGCAGCCCCCACGCAACAAGCGTCCTCATTGCAAAGCTGGGGCACCGTGCCGAGGCATCTGTGAGTAAACGTGAGCTGAGCCCCAGGCCAGTTGCTGCTGAACTATTCCCACCCGTCCCAGGTAAAACACCTGAATATATACAAGGACTTGAAAGCCTAGAGGAAGGGCCATAGAGCCACACGAGTGACAGCATGCCGGCCGACTTGGTGCCTGCAGGCCAGCCAGGATGGTCCTGGCCCTGGGTGCTCTTCTGGAAGATTTCCATTTCCCTGCCTGAGATACCCGTCCTGTCCCTGCCCCCACTGCTTTTTTCCTTCCTCACCTCTGCCCAGGGAGAAATTCCAGCAGCAGGTATGGGTGACACATCCTCTTCTTTAGCAGGTGGCAGCCTGGCAACTGCTGCAGAAAGTCCAGCAGAGCCCCACTCACACTGGGCCACCCACAAAGCCGTGGCCTCTCACTCCCTCCCACCAGCCCAGCCCCGAGACTGCTGACAGGGCAGAGAAAATGGCGTCAGGCACGGCTGCAGGGGCTCTTGCTGCCTGGAGTGGTATTTATATTGATCTCAACCCAGGCACACCTGGGGAGGGCTGGCCGGCACGGTAAGGCTGCCCAGGTCAGCCAATCATCACCCCTCAGGGGCTCACAGTTGCAGAAAATGGAACTTGCTGAACCGGCCAGGTCCAAGGAACAGGTGTGGGCTCCTGAGAGTCAGGATAGACAAGGGGCTGCAGCTTTGGCTTGTTTTCTAATCATTTTATCTGGCCCATGAGTGGGAGACAACTTCAAGAAAACCCTCTCCTAATGAGAGGAACCCAGGAGTCAGGGAGAGGAGGGGTGGGTGGTGGTTGGAGACAGAGGCCTGGTGCCCCGGGTGCAGTGGAAGTCTCTGGAAGACCAGGTGGAGGGAGGCCTCACGGAGTGATGCCCAGGGTCACAGACCTGTCGCAGCTGCTGTTTGTTAGTTCAAGTCCTGCTCTGAGGTGCTCTGTGTCAGCTCTGAGCGACAGGTGAGCTGGGGGTGCTCTGCAATGAGGGCTATGTGCACGGTTCCTGTGTGCCCAGCCCTGCCACGGTACCTGCAAGGGTAGCTCTGTATCCTGGGAGGGGCCTGACCACGAGAGCCCCGTGGGCTGGGGTGGGGGTGGGGTACCTGCCCAGGTGAGCTCCATATTCTGGGATTGGTCTGACCACGAGAGCCCCATGGGCTGCTGGGGACCTGGTAAAGGATGTCAGGACAGTCAGTGAAGCCACCGAGGATATACCTCCAGTTGCTCCTAATTCCTACACCCTGCTGGTCATTCTACCAACCACCAGGACATGGTATTCTGTATTAGTCTTCAATGATGCCTTCTTTTGTATTCCATTAGTCCCAGAGTCACAAGAAATTTTGGCTTGTGAGTGGCAGGACTCAACATACAACTAAAACAATACTTCCGGGCCGTCTGGCCCCAAGGGTGCAAAAATTCCCACACCATCTTTGGGGAAAGCTTAGCTAAAGACCTAAAAGTTCTACCTCTGGAAAAGGAAACCCTCCTTCAATATGCAGACGACATTCTGATCACCAGCCCTACTAAGGAGGCCTCTGAACTACCAAGCCAATAAAGGATAGAAGTTGTCCAAGAAAAAGCTCAAATATCACAGACTGCGGTGACCTGCCTGGGCTTCATTCTCACAGAAGGTCAGAGAAGCCCATCCCAGGAAAGGGAAGAAACCATTTTCAGCCTTACCCCTTTCTAAAACTAGAAGACAGCTTAGGGGTTCCTGGGGAGGCCAGGGTTTGCTGCTTCTGGATCCCTAACTACAGTCTACTAGCTGGGCCTCTATATGAAACACTGAAAGGAAAAGATGATGATCCTTTTGAATAGAATCCAGAAGTGGCCTTTCAAGAATGGAAAGAGCAGTCAATTCAGACCCTTGCCCTGGAACTCCCTAATTTAGCTAAACCCTTTGACCTTTACATTCCCGGTGAAAGGTGAATCGCCATTGGAGAATTAGTGCAAAAACTGGGACCACTTGAAATGGAACAATGCAAGAATGCCATCCAGGTAGGATAAACTACGGTCACTAAGGGGCTTGGCCCACTGCCACATCTGGCCAAGATACTGGCGGTATCTAAAAACCTGGAAATCAGCAGCCCAAAAGGCCACCTCCCTCCTAAGGGAAAAGGACCCCACGTGGTGATCCTAACCACCAACCATGCCCTGAAGTTGCAGGGTTCGCTCCGTGGGCACACCGACCTCGAGTGAGGAGGCCCTCCAACTCCAACATCCAGAGAGATAACCGGGGGCAACAGGGCACCATGACGACTCGTGTGAACATCACTTGACCTGGAGTTTCTCTCATAAAACAACAAGAGTGTGTCCCAAAAGAGTAGACTACTGCTTGCAGGACTTACTGCACCCAGAGGGGAGCTAATAATCTTGGCGGGGGAACAGTATACCACACTGTCACCATAGAAAAGCCTACAGACACCGTGATGATGGTGGCCAATAAGACCGGCTGGACTCCTGTTTACTTCAAAAGGCTGTTGACTCAGTAGCCATCATGGTCCTTGGTCACCACTGACCCTGGACTGTCTGGGAGTTGAGCGGGCAGGGCTCTGACACCTGGTGCTGTTTGTACGTTAATTCAGGGGCCTAACTGAAGAAAGCGCAGACTACTGGTCAGAGCATCTAGGCTGGCAGAGACGGTCAGCCTAAGGTGGCCGAACAAATGTGGGGCGGGGTGAAACCGGCCCCCACAGCGTCTCTGCACATCTCTTTCCTGGACCCTTAAAGGTCATTAGAATCTATAACACTTCCAATGCTGGTGCTCAGGTGGACGAGCAGGGAGGCAGGGGTCCTGGGGACAATCAACGTCACCGGGAGGCTGCTGGGGAGAAGCTCTGACCCTCGCCCCAGGGTATGAGGGCTCCCAACTCAGCACTCAGCAGTTACAGAAGAAGGGTCTGCACCCTCAGCACTCCAAGAATGAGGAACGGGACAAAAGGCAGAGGAGGGGTTTGTCCCCAGCAAAGCCCATTAAAAATCCCTGGGAGATAAAAATAGAATCTGGGCAATAAAGTCAAGTCTAACCTTTTTTATCCTTTGTGCTTTGTCTAATTTCACGTGCTCCTAGGGTCCCGCATGCAGAGGTTCCACACCCGGCACTTCAGACCAGATTTCCTAGTGCAGAATGGCTGGGTCGACACCTCAGCTCCTGGGGCCCAGTGCAGACTCCACGATATAGAGCCTGAGCTACAGCCAACCCGGCCCTCGAGAGCTCCGCCGCCTCCCTCCCTCCCACTGACTCTGACAGGATCTCTACACAGCAGCCCAGCCCACAGCCCACGGGGTAGTGCATGCTCTCACCTCTCCATTCTCTGATCAAAATATAAAGTTTCCTTTGCTTGTGAACCAAACTCAGTCTCGATCTGTTGGCCCCAATGACACTGGGCAGGGGGACACTTGTTGGGGTCCACTCTGGAGGATCAGTAACAGAAATTGAGACTATTGTAACCTCAATGAACAGATGTGTGAGCCAAACTGTAGTTAACATAGAACAGTGTATAAGGCTCGGGTAAAATAAGATGTTTTTAACACTTCCATTTGATATTTCCATCACTTTTTATAAGCAAGTTCAGTGAAAAGGTTTGTCTTATTTGTCAGGTCAATATTAGAGAAACGAAGTGATTTCTTTCCAAGGATGTACAGCTAATAATCTTGGTTAAACCTTCAATCTTGTTTTAAATGCTTTTCCATTGAAAATGATACCTCTCTTTCAGCTCCCCCATTTCTGAGAAGTATAAAATCTTATAATTTATTATTACCAAAGGGGAAAGGTGGGAGGAGGGATAAATTAACAGTTTGGAATGAACACATACACACTGCTATGTATAAAATAGATCATCAACAAGGAACTACTGTATAGCACAGGGAACTACACTCAACATTTTGCAATAACCTATAAGGGGAAATAATCTGAAAAAGAATAGATATTTTTATTGACATCATCTATCAATGACAGTTAAAGTGTAGCCTAAGGGAAGCTGGTGGTGAGTGCTTCTGACCCTGAAGACTTCAATCATCTAAAGTTTGGACTCTGCCTACTTCCCAAGGCCCTTAATGAACATATGTGTAGCCGTAGCTTAAAAAATTCCCCAGTTTGGGTTTCGGGGAGACACTGATTTTGAAAAAGCCCTGGTGTTCTCCTTACATGAATGGGACTCTTCCTACTGCTAAAACATGTCTGTCACACCCAGAGGATGGTATATCGTCTGATCGGGAAGAGTTTGGAAAAGGCATCTCATCTCCTCATCTCCTGGTGCTCGGGTTCACCCCTCCAGCGTCTTTACTAACAGTCTCCCCACTTGGAGATGTCAGCACTGTCAACATCCTGTTGCGTACAGTTTGGAATTTGTCCAGAGGATGAAGCGGAAGGATGAGGAACAATGAGAGACAAGTCCTAGGTGTTCAGACAGGCACATGTCACTCTAATTTCCAATCAGGAAGACGAATTGACCAAAGGCTAGGGTTGCCCATGGAAACAGTATAGGGCTTGAGGAAATCCCGCTGCTTTGTGGCCAGTTCCCATAAACACAAGTTGAACAATGGAACTCAGGGGCAGTAAAATTCACAAAACTGCAGAGTTGAAAATATCCATCACTGAAAAATGTCTTGAGGAAAGTCAGAGAAAAGGACTTGTAAGCAAGGGAGAATGGCAGGAAAGGGATTTGAGGAGGTAGAAAGGACTCGCCATTAAGCACAAGAAAAGGAGCTGAACATTGCCAACATTGCCAACATTGCAGTTGGCCAAAAAGGGTGTATGCGTTCTTTTCTGTATATATTCAAGAAAAGGGCATACACTTTTTTAGCCAACCAAACAGGTGGGCACTGGAAGTCAATACTACAAAAGATATCACTTCGCATCAGTCAGAAGAGCCATCCTCATAAAGCGTAAACAACAGAAATGCAGGACAGGGCAACGAGAAGAGGGAGCCCTGTGAGACTTATAGTGGAAATGTATATTGCCAACGGCCATTCTGGAGAAGTGTATTGTGTTTACTAAAGCATCTAAACAATGAGCTACAGAGCATAGGGCACTTGCACTCATGGGCGTATATCTTGGGAAAAACAAAAATCGAGAGGACACAGGCACCCCAATGTTTACCCCCTCTCTGTTTAAAAGATCCTCGACTAGGATATAACTTAAATGTCTCTGGAGGGAAAAAATGGATAGAGATGTGGTACTTAGGTAGAGTGGAATATTATTCAGCCTGGAAATCAATGAAATATGGCCAGTTGTAACAACTCCGGAGGAGTTACGTATGATCATTCTAAGTGACAGAATTCAAAAAGAAAAAGACACATATCATAAGATATCACTTAAAGGTGGAATCCAAAATGGCTACACATGAAATAAATTACAAAACAAAAACATAGTCAAATATGTAGAAAACACGCATAAGGCTGCTAAACGGGAAAGGTGGGGAGGGGTGAGGCATCATCCAGGAGGTTGAAATTAGCAAAGATACCATTCCAAATACCAAACTGATAATCAACAAGGCCTACACGGTAGCTAAAAGAACTGCACTCAGCACACTCAAGTCACCGGAAAAGAATATATACGACTGGTAAGAATCTGAAAAAGAATTTATTGATGTCTCTCTGTACGTGAATCAAGTGGATGTACAGCAGCAAGAAACAGAGCTTTGAAAATCAGCTGTAACCAATATAGTAATAAATTGAAAAAAATAAACGACAGAGAGACAGAGAAAACCTCTTACAACTTTTCCTCAGGGACGGTGATGCAACATGGATTGAACACATCTAGACCCACAGCAGGATGAGACATAAGGCTGGAAACTGTTTGCGCTAAGAGAAATGTGAGGTTGGGTGAGGAAATGCACACCCTTTAAAGTAATACTACCTGGTACCCATTCAATGGGTCCCAAATCTGCAGGTTCAAGGGATCTTCCTACAGCTAAAACATGCATGGAAAACCCAGAGGACTGTACACCATGTGATCGGGAGATGTGTCTAAAATGCACCTCATTTATCCTCTCCTGGTGCTCCTGTTCACCATTCCAGCCACGCTACTTAGAATCTCCCCACTTGGAGAATCAGCACATTTAAACTTCTGTTTCACACATTTTGCAAATTGTGAGGAGGATGAACGGGAAGAGGGGGAACCAATGAGAGAAGAGTTGTAGGGGTTTGGACGGGCACATATCACTCTAATTTCCCATTAAGAATAAGAATTAAAGAAAGGCTCAGCCTGCCTCGCCGGAGCCAAAATAGGGCCTGAAGCAATCCTGCGGGTTTGAGGCCAGCTCACAAAAGAGCAACTTAAAAAATGGAGCTCAGGGTCACTGCAATTCACAAACCTGCAGAGTTATAAATGAAAACTAACGTCCAAAAATATGTTGAGGTAAGGCAAAGAAGAGGATCTGAATGCAAGACAGAATTGCAAGAAACAGATTTCAAGAGATAGATTGGACTCGTCTTTAACGCACATGAAAAGCGGCAGAATTTCGACAATGATGCAGTTGGCCCAAAAGGGCGTATGCGTTTTTTCCTGATTATATCCAGGAAAAAACGCATACGCACTTTATGGGCAACGAAGCAAGCAAGCAATGCAAATGTGCACAACAAAGAAGTCTCACTTCCCACCGGTCAAAAGGGCCATCCTAAAAAATTGTGAAAACCAGAAATGCAGGACAGGCCATGGAGAACAGGGAGCCTTTATACGCTGATGGGCAGTGTGTGAACTGCCGAGAGCCACTCTGGAGAAGTGTATGGTGGTTCCTAAATCATCTAAAAAACAGAGCTACAGAGCATAGGACACTTCCAATCATGGGAGTATATCTAGGGAAGTCTAAAAATCAACAAGACACAAGCACACCACAGTTTAGGGCTACTCTGTTTACAAGAACCTCAACTTCAGTACACCTTAAATATCCCAGGAAAGAGAACAATGGATAAAGATGATGTGGTACTTATGTACAATGGAATATCTCTTCACCATGAAATCAATGTAATAAGGCTAGTAGAAGGATAAAGAGTGGATTTAGGTCCGATAATACTACTTGAAATAAGTCAAACAGAAAAAGAAACATATCATAAGATATCACTTATAGAGGGAGGGTAAATATGGCTGCACAAGAAATGAATTACAGAACAGAACAGTGTCTCACATTTAGAAAACACACTTATGTCAGCTTAAGGGGAAAGGAGAGGTGGGGTGATGCATAAAACCAGAGTTTGAAATTAGCACAGATACCGTTCAATAAACCAAATAGGTATTAGACAAGATCTACACCTTGCTCAATGAACTGGCCTCAACACACCCTATACACCGCAGAGAAATATATCTGAGGAATAAGAATCTTAAAACCCATGTATTGATATATCTCCATAAGGGAATCAAGTGTGTGCAGAGCGGCACAAACACAGCAGTGAAAAGGAGCTAAACCCCATTATAGAAATAAATTTTAAAAACAAAACGCTAAAACAATGAAAGAGAGAAAAATTCTTACAAAATTCGCTCAGGGGCTGTGATGCAACCTGGATTGACCACATATAAACCCACAGCTGGATAAGACATAAGGCTGGACACTTGGGGCTGACAGGATTGGTGAGCTTTGGTGAGCAACTGCCGAAAGTTTAATGCAATACTTCATGCTACTCAGTCCAAGGGTCCCAACACTCCAGGTTGAAGGGAATCTTCCTACAGCTAAACCATGCTTGGGAAACCCAGCGACTGGTATACCATATGATCGGGAAAGGTTTCTAAAACGCACCTCATTTTTCCCCTCCTGGGGCTCCGGATCGACATTCCAGCCACTTTACTAACAACATCCCCACATGGAGTCAATGCCTTTAAGTTCTGGTATCGCACAGTCTGCAGTTAGTGCAGAGGATGAATGGGAATAGGGGGAACCAGTGAGAAACTAGCTGTAGCGGTTTCAATGGGCACATGTCACTCTAATATCACATCAGTAAGAAGAATTAACCAAAGGCACAGCAAGGTGCCCCAGAAGAAAAATAGGGCTTCAAGGAATCCTGTGGTTACGGGGCAAGACCACAAAAATAAGAGCTAAAAAATGGAGCTAAGGGCCACTGCAATTCAAAAACCTGCAGAGTTATAAAGGCCAACTATTTTTAAAAAATATATTGAGGTAAGGCTATGAAGAGGCATTGAAAGCAAGGCAGAATTGCAGGAAACCGATTTCAGGAGGTAGACTGGAATTGCATTGAAAGCATATGAAGAGAGTCAGAAACTCGACAATGATGCACTTGGCCAAAAAGGGCGTATGCGTTTTTTCCTGAATATATTCAGGAAAAAACGCATACGCCCTTTTTGGCCAACCAAGCAAGCTTGCAAAGGAAATCTGCACTACAATGAAGTCTCACTTCCCCCCGGTCAAAAGGGCCATCTGAAAAAAGTGTAAAATCCAGAAAGGCAGGACAGGCCATGGAGAACTGGGAGCCTTGTTATGCTGATGGGCGGGATGTAAATTGCCAACAGACACTCGGGAGAAGTGTATGGTGTTTCCTGAAACATCTAAAAAACAAAGCAACAGAGCCTAGGGCACTGCGACTTATGGTCCTATAGCTTAGGGAAATTAAAATCAAAAAGACACAGCCACCCCAAAATTTGGGACGCCTCTGTTTACAAGAACCTCGTTTACAGTACAAGTTCAACATCGCAGAAAGTGAAAAATGGATAAAGAAGTTGTGGTATTTACTTACAAAGCAATATCACTCAGCAATGAAATCTATGTCATCAGGCCCTTAGAAGAACAATGAGTGGATTCAGGTATGATGATTCTAACTGAAATAAGTCACACAGAAAAAGAAACATCATAAGATATCAGTAATACACGGAATTTAAACTTGGCTACACAGGAACTGAATTCCAAAACAGAACAGGGTCTCAAATTTAGAAAACCAACTTATGCTTGCTTAAGGGGAAAGGTGAGTTGGGGTGCTGCATAAAACCAGAGATTGAAATGAGCACAGATAAAGTTCCTTAAGCCAAATATGGAATAGACAAGAGCTACTCCTTGCTCAACGAAATGGACTCAACACCGCATATTAAACGCCTAAGAATGTACCTGACTAGTAAGTATCTTAAAACCTATGGATTGCTATGTCTCCAAAAGAGAATCAAGCATGTGTACAGGGGCATAAACGCAGCAGTGATAGGATTGGAGAGGTTCGGTGAGCAAATGAAGACCCTTTGAAGTCATATTGCATGGTACCCATTACACGGGTCTCAACTCTCCAGGTTTAAGGTATTCTTTCTTCAGCTAAAACATGCATGTGGAACCCAGAGTATGATCAACCATGTGAACGGGAGACGTGTTCAAATATGTCTCAGTTTTCCTCCCCTGGTACTCGGGTGCAACATTCCAGACGCTTTATTAACACTCTCCCGACTTGGAGAGTCAGTCCCTTTAACCTCCTGTTTGGCCCAGTTTGCAATTTCTGTGGAAGATGAACAGGAATAGCGAGAACCAATGAGAGACTAGCTGGAGGTGTCTGAACGGGCAAATTTAACTCTCATTTCCCACCACGAAGAGGAATTAACCAAAGGCTCAGCATGCCGGGCCGGAACCAGATTAGGGCCTGAAGCCATCCTGCGGTGTTGCGGCCAGGTCACAAGAAAGCGAGTTGAAGAAAGGAGCTCAGGGGCACTGTAATTCACAAACCTGCAGAGTTATAAATGACAGCTATCGTCCAAAAATAGACTGAAGTAAGGCTGCCAAGAGGACTTGAGAGCGGGGCAGAATTGCAGGAAACCGAATTCAGGAGGTAGACTGGAATTGCATTGAAAGCATAGGAAAAGAGGCAGAACGTCCACAATGATGCACTTGGCCAAAAAGGGCGTATGCGTTTTTTCCTGAATATATTCAGGAAAAAACGCATACGCCCTTTTTGGCCAACCAAGCAAGCTTGCAAAGGAAATCTGCACTACAATGAAGTCTCACTTCCCCCCGGTCAAAAGGGCCATCTGAAAAAAGTGTAAAATCCAGGAAAGCAGGACAGGCCATGGAGAACTGGGAGCCTTGTTATGCTGATGGGTGGGATGTAAATTGCCAACAACCACTTGGGAGAAGTGTATGGTGTTTCCTGAAACATCTAAAAAACAAAGCAACAGAACCTAGGGCACTTCCACTTATGGTCCTATAGCTTAGGGAAATTAAAATCAAAAAGACACAGCCACCCCAAAGTTTGGAACGGCTCTGTTTACAAGAACCTAGTTTACAGTACAAGTTCAACATCGCAGAAAGTGAAAAATGGATAAAGAAGTTGTGGTATTTACTTACAAAGCAATATCACTCAGCAATGAAATCTGTGTCATCAGGCCCTTAGCAGCACAATGAGTGGATTCAGGTATGATGATTCTAACTGAAATAAGTCACACAGAAAAAGAAACATCATAAGATATCACTAATACACGGAATGTAAACTTGGCTACACAGGAACTGAATTCCAAAACAGAACAGGGTCTCAAATTTAGAAAACCAACTTATGCTTGCTTAAGGGGAAAGGTGAGTTGGGGTGCTGCATAAAACCAGAGATTGAAATGAGCACAGATAAAGTTCCTTAAGCCAAATATGGAATAGACAAGAGCTACTCCTTGCTCAACGAAATGGACTCAACACCGCATATTAAACGCCTAAGAATGTACCTGACTAGTAAGTATCTTAAAACCTATGGATTGCTATGTCTCCGAAAGAGAATCAAGCATGTGTACAGGGGCATAAACGCAGCAGTGATAGGACTGGAGAGGTTCGGTGAGCAAATGAAGACCCTTTGAAGTCATGTTGCATGGTACCCATTACACGGGTCTTAACTCTCCAGGTTTAACGTATTCTTCCTTTAGCTAAAACATGCATGTGGAACCTAGAGTATGATCAACCATGTGATCGGGAGACGTGTTCAAATATGTCTCAGTTTTTGTACCCTGGTACTAGGGTGCAACATTCCAGACGCTTTACTAACACTCTCCCGACTTGGAGAGTCAGCGCCTTTAACCTCCTGTTTGGCCCAGTTTGCAATTTCTGCGGAAGATGAACAGGAATAGCGAGAACCAATGAGAGACTAGCTGGAGGTGTCTGGACGGGCAAATTTAACACTCACATCCCACCAGAAAGAGGAATTAACCAAAGGCTCAGCGTGCCATGCCGGAACCACATTAGGGCCTGAAGCCATCCTGCGGTGTTGCGGCCAGCTCACAAGAAAGCGAGTTGAAGAAAGGAGCTCAGGGGCACTGTAATTCACAAACCTGCAGAGTTATAAATGAGAGCTATCGTCCAAAAATATACTGAAGTAAGGCTGCCAAGAGGACTTGAAAGCGGGGCAGAATTGCAGGAAACCGATTTCAGGAGGTAGACTGGAATTGCATTGAAAGCATAGGAAAAGAGGCAGAACGTCCACAATGATGCACTTGGCCAAAAAGGGCGTATGCGTTTTTTCCTGAATATATTCAGGAAAAAACGCATACGCCCTTTTTGGCCAACCAAGCAAGCTTGCAAAGGAAATCTGCACTACAATGAAGTCTCACTTCCCCCTGGTCAAAAGGGCCATCTGAAAAAAGTGTAAAATGCAGAAAGGCAGGACAGGCCATGGAGAACTGGGAGCCTTGTTATGCTGATGGGCGGGATGTAAATTGCCAACAGCCACTTGGGAGAAGTGTATGGTGTTTCCTGAAACATCTAAAAAACAAAGCAACAGAGCCTAGGGCACTTCCACTTATGGTCCTATAGCTTAGGGAAATTAAAATCAAAAAGACACAGCCACCCCAAAGTTTGGGACGCCTCTGTTTACAAGAACCTCATTTACCGTACAAGTTCAATATCACAGAAAGTGAAAAATGGATAAAGAACTTGTGGTACTTACGTACAATGCAGTATCACTCAGCAAAAAAATCTATGTCATCAGGCCCTTAGCAGCACAATGAGTGGATTCAGGTATGATGATTCTAACTGAAATAAGTCACACAGAAAAAGAAACATCATAAGATATCAGTAATACACGGAATGTAAACTTGGCTACACAGGAACTGAATTACAGAACAGAACAGGGTCTCAAATTTAGAAAACCAACTTATGCTTGCTTAAGGGGAAAGGTGAGTTAGGGTGCTGCATAAAACCAGAGATTGAAATGAGCACAGATAAAGTTCCTTAAGCCAAATATGGAATAGACAAGAGCTACTCCTTGCTCAACGAAATGGACTCAACACCCCATATTAAACGCCTAAGAATGTACCTGACTAGTAAGTATCTTAAAACCTATGGATTGCTATGTCTCCGAAAGAGAATCAAGCATGTGTACAGGGGCATGAACGCAGCAGTGATAGGATTGGAGAGGTTCGGTGAGCAAATGAAGACCCTTTGAAGTCATATTGCATGGTACCCATTACACGGGTCTCAACTCTCCACGTTTAAGGTATTCTTCCTTCAGCTAAAACATGCATGTGGAACCCAGAGTATGATCAACCATGTGAACGGGAGACGTGTTCAAATATGTCTCAGTTTTCCTCCCCTGGTACTCGGGTGCAACATTCCAGACGCTTTACTAACACTCTCCCCACTTGGAGAGTCAGCGCCTTTAACCTCCTGTTTGGCCCAGTTTGCAATTTCTGCGGAAGATGAACAGGAATAGCGAGAACCAATGAGAGACTAGCTGGAGGTGTCTGGACGGGCATATTTAACTCTCTTTTCCCACAAGGAAGAGGAAATAACCAAAGGCTCAGCGTGCCGTGCCGGAACCAGATTAGGGCCTGAAGCCATCCTGCGGTGTTGCGGCCAGGTCACAAGAAAGCGAGTTGAAGAAAGGAGCTCAGGGGCACTGTAATTCACAAACCTGCAGAGTTATAAATGACAGCTATCGTCCAAAAATAGACTGAAGTAAGGCTGCCAAGAGGACTTGAAAGCGGGGCAGAATTGCAGGAAACCGATTTCAGGAGGTAGACTGGAATTGCATTGAAAGCATAGGAAAAGAGGCAGAACGTCCACAATGATGCACTTGGCCAAAAAGGGCGTATGCATTTTTTCCTGAATATATTCAGGAAAAAACGCATACGCCCTCTTTGGCCAACCAAGCAAGCTTGCAAAGGAAATCTGCACTACAATGAAGTCTCACTTCCCCCCGGTCAAAAGGGCCATCTGAAAAAAGTGTAAAATCCAGAAAGTTAGGACAGGCCATGGAGAACTGGGAGCCTTGTTATGCTGATGGGCGGGATGTAAATTGCCAACAGACACTTGGGAGAAGTGTATGGTGTTTCCTGAAACATCTAAAAAACAAAGCAACAGAGCCTAGGGCACTGCCACTTAAGGTCCTATAGCTTAGGGAAATTAAAATCAAAAAGACACAGCCACCCCAAAGTTTGGGACGCCTCCGTTTACAAGAACCTCGTTTACAGTACAAGTTCAACATCGCAGAAAGTGAAAAATGGAGAAAGAAATTGTGGTATTTACTTACAAAGCAATATCACTCAGCAATGAAATCTGTGTCATCAGGCCCTTAGCAGCACAATGAGTGGATTCAGGTATGATGATTCTAACTGAAATAAGTCACACAGAAAAAGAAACATCATAAGATATCACTAATACACGGAATGTAAACTTGGCTACACAGGAACTGAATTACAGAACAGAACAGGGTCTCAAATTTAGAAAACCAACTTATGCTTGCTTAAGGGGAAAGGTGAGTTGGGGTGCTGCATAAAACCAGAGATTGAAATGAGCACAGATAAAGTTCCTTAAGCCAAATATGGAATAGACAAGAGCTACTCCTTGCTCAACGAAATGGACTCAACACCGCATATTAAACGCCTAAGAATGTACCTGACTAGTAAGTATCTTAAAACCTATGGATTGCTATGTCTCCGAAAGAGAATCAAGCATGTGTACAGGGGCATAAACGCAGCAGTGATAGGATTGGAGAGGTTCGGTGAGCAAATGAAGACCCTTTGAAGTCATATTGCATGGTACCCATTACACGGGTCTTAACTCTCCAGGTTTAAGGTATTCTTCCTTCAGCTAAAACCTGCATGTGGAACCCAGAGTATGATCAACCATGTGAACGGGAGACGTGTTCAAATATGTCTCAGTTTTCCTCCCCTGGTACTCGGGTGCAACATTCCAGACGCTTTACTAACACTCTCCCCACTTGGAGAGTCAGCGCCTTTAACCTCCTGTTTGGCCCAGTTTGCAATTTCTGCGGAAGATGAACAGGAATAGCGAGAACCAATGAGAGACTAGCTGGAGGTGTCTGGACGGGCATATTTAACTCTCATTTCCCACCAGGAAGAGGAAATAACCAAAGGCTCAGCGTGCCGTGCCGGAACCAGATTAGGGCCTGAAGCCATCCTGCGGTGTTGCGGCCAGGTCACAAGAAAGCGAGTTGAAGAAAGGAGCTCAGGGGCACTGTAATTCACAAACCTGCAGAGTTATAAATGACAGCTATCGTCCAAAAATAGACTGAAGTAAGGCTGCCAAGAGGACTTGAAAGCGGGACAGAATTGCAGGAAACCGATTTCAGGAGGTAGACTGGAATTGCATTTCAAGCATAGGAAAAGAGGCAGAACGTCCACAATGATGCACTTGGCCAAAAAGGGCGTATGCGTTTTTTCCTGAATATATTCAGGAAAAAACGCATACGCCCTTTTTGGCCAACCAAGCAAGCTTGCAAAGGAAATCTGCACTACAATGAAGTCTCACTTCCCCCTGGTCAAAAGGGCCATCTGAAAAAAGTGTAAAATCCAGAAAGGCAGGACAGGCCATGGAGAACTGGGAGCCTTGTTATGCTGATGGGCGGGATGTAAATTGCCAACAGACACTCGGGAGAAGTGTATGGTGTTTCCTGAAACATCTAAAAAACAAAGCAACAGAGCCTAGGGCACTTCCACTTATGGTCCTATAGCTTAGGGAAATTAATATCAAAAAGACACAGCAACCCCAAAATTTGGGACGGCTCTTTTTACAGGAATCTCTTCTACGGCACAAGTTAAATATCCCAGAGAGCAAATAATGGATAAAGAAGTTGCGGTACTTATGTACAACAGAATACCACTCAGCAATGAAATCTATGTCACCAGGCCCGTACCAGCATAATGAGTGGATTGAGGCACGATGATTCTAAGTGAAATAAGTCACACAGAAAAAGAAACATCATAAGGTATCACTAATACACGGAATGTGAACTTGGCTACACATGAACTGAATTACAAAACAGAACAGGGTCTCAAGTTTAGAAAACCAACTTATGCCTGCTTAAGGGGGAAGGTGAGTTGTGGTGCTGCATAAAAGCAGAGTTTGAAATTAGCACAGATACCGTTCCATAAGCCAAATATGTAATAGACAAGAGCTACCCCTTGCTCAACGAAATGGATTCAACAATGAGGTATCACCTCACACCTGGTAGAATAGGCATCATTGAAAATCTACAAACAAAAAATGCTGGAAAGGGTGTGGAGAAAAGGAACCCTCTTCCACTATTGTTGGGAATATAAATTGATACAGTCATTATGGAGAACAATATGGAATTTCTTAAGAAACTAACAATAGAACTACCATATGATACAGCAATCCCAGTACTGGACATATACCCAGACAAAACCATAAATCAAAAAGAGTCATTCACCGCAATGTTCATTGCATCACTATTTACAATATCGAGGTAATGGAAGCAACCTAAATGCCCACAGACAGACGAATGCATAAAGCTGTGGTACATATATAAAATGGAATATTACTAAGCCATGAAAAGGAATGAAATTGGGTCATTTGTAGAGACGTCGATGGATCTAGAGACTGTCATACAGAGTGAAGTAAGTCAGAAAGAGAAAAACAAATCTTGTATATTCATGCATATATGTGGAACCTAGAAAAACTGTACAGATTAACCATTTTGCAAGGCATAAATAGAGCAACAGATGTAGACAACAAACGTATGGACAACAAGGGGGGAAAGCTGTTGGGGGGTGGTGGTGGGAGGAGTTGAGAGACTGGGATTGGCATGTATACATTTATATGTATAAAATAGATAACCAATAAGAACCTGCTGTATAAAAATATAAAATAAAATTCAAAATTAAAAAGAAATAAAATTTAAAAAATAAAACAGAAAAAACAATTATTCCCTGCACATACATGTATTTATATGAATAAATTATTTCCATGCTTATATCTGTAAATACAAAAAAGAGGAATAAAATCTACCTTGAACCAAAAACGAAAAAGAGAAAAAAAACACAGAACCCACCAGTTACACAGAGGAAAACCGTATCAGGGCACTTGCTCCAGTTGTAAACAATTCTGAAGTTGGTCAGTGGTGGGGAATCGTCTCCCATTCAGCCAGCAGCCCCCACGCAACAAGCGTCCTCATTGCAAAGCTGGGGCACCGTGCCGAGGCATCTGTGAGTAAACGTGAGCTGAGCCCCAGGCCAGTTGCTGCTGAACTATTCCCACCCGTCCCAGGTAAAACACCTGAATATATACAAGGACTTGAAAGCCTAGAGGAAGGGCCATAGAGCCACACGAGTGACAGCATGCCGGCCGACTTGGTGCCTGCAGGCCAGCCAGGATGGTCCTGGCCCTGGGTGCTCTTCTGGAAGATTTCCATTTCCCTGCCTGAGATACCCGTCCTGTCCCTGCCCCCACTGCTTTTTTCCTTCCTCACCTCTGCCCAGGGAGAAATTCCAGCAGCAGGTATGGGTGACACATCCTCTTCTTTAGCAGGTGGCAGCCTGGCAACTGCTGCAGAAAGTCCAGCAGAGCCCCACTCACACTGGGCCACCCACAAAGCCGTGGCCTCTCACTCCCTCCCACCAGCCCAGCCCCGAGACTGCTGACAGGGCAGAGAAAATGGCGTCAGGCACGGCTGCAGGGGCTCTTGCTGCCTGGAGTGGTATTTATATTGATCTCAACCCAGGCACACCTGGGGAGGGCTGGCCGGCACGGTAAGGCTGCCCAGGTCAGCCAATCATCACCCCTCAGGGGCTCACAGTTGCAGAAAATGGAACTTGCTGAACCGGCCAGGTCCAAGGAACAGGTGTGGGCTCCTGAGAGTCAGGATAGACAAGGGGCTGCAGCTTTGGCTTGTTTTCTAATCATTTTATCTGGCCCATGAGTGGGAGACAACTTCAAGAAAACCCTCTCCTAATGAGAGGAACCCAGGAGTCAGGGAGAGGAGGGGTGGGTGGTGGTTGGAGACAGAGGCCTGGTGCCCCGGGTGCAGTGGAAGTCTCTGGAAGACCAGGTGGAGGGAGGCCTCACGGAGTGATGCCCAGGGTCACAGACCTGTCGCAGCTGCTGTTTGTTAGTTCAAGTCCTGCTCTGAGGTGCTCTGTGTCAGCTCTGAGCGACAGGTGAGCTGGGGGTGCTCTGCAATGAGGGCTATGTGCACGGTTCCTGTGTGCCCAGCCCTGCCACGGTACCTGCAAGGGTAGCTCTGTATCCTGGGAGGGGCCTGACCACGAGAGCCCCGTGGGCTGGGGTGGGGGTGGGGTACCTGCCCAGGTGAGCTCCATATTCTGGGATTGGTCTGACCACGAGAGCCCCATGGGCTGCTGGGGACCTGGTAAAGGATGTCAGGACAGTCAGTGAAGCCACCGAGGATATACCTCCAGTTGCTCCTAATTCCTACACCCTGCTGGTCATTCTACCAACCACCAGGACATGGTATTCTGTATTAGTCTTCAATGATGCCTTCTTTTGTATTCCATTAGTCCCAGAGTCACAAGAAATTTTGGCTTGTGAGTGGCAGGACTCAACATACAACTAAAACAATACTTCCGGGCCGTCTGGCCCCAAGGGTGCAAAAATTCCCACACCATCTTTGGGGAAAGCTTAGCTAAAGACCTAAAAGTTCTACCTCTGGAAAAGGAAACCCTCCTTCAATATGCAGACGACATTCTGATCACCAGCCCTACTAAGGAGGCCTCTGAACTACCAAGCCAATAAAGGATAGAAGTTGTCCAAGAAAAAGCTCAAATATCACAGACTGCGGTGACCTGCCTGGGCTTCATTCTCACAGAAGGTCAGAGAAGCCCATCCCAGGAAAGGGAAGAAACCATTTTCAGCCTTACCCCTTTCTAAAACTAGAAGACAGCTTAGGGGTTCCTGGGGAGGCCAGGGTTTGCTGCTTCTGGATCCCTAACTACAGTCTACTAGCTGGGCCTCTATATGAAACACTGAAAGGAAAAGATGATGATCCTTTTGAATAGAATCCAGAAGTGGCCTTTCAAGAATGGAAAGAGCAGTCAATTCAGACCCTTGCCCTGGAACTCCCTAATTTAGCTAAACCCTTTGACCTTTACATTCCCGGTGAAAGGTGAATCGCCATTGGAGAATTAGTGCAAAAACTGGGACCACTTGAAATGGAACAATGCAAGAATGCCATCCAGGTAGGATAAACTACGGTCACTAAGGGGCTTGGCCCACTGCCACATCTGGCCAAGATACTGGCGGTATCTAAAAACCTGGAAATCAGCAGCCCAAAAGGCCACCTCCCTCCTAAGGGAAAAGGACCCCACGTGGTGATCCTAACCACCAACCATGCCCTGAAGTTGCAGGGTTCGCTCCGTGGGCACACCGACCTCGAGTGAGGAGGCCCTCCAACTCCAACATCCAGAGAGATAACCGGGGGCAACAGGGCACCATGACGACTCGTGTGAACATCACTTGACCTGGAGTTTCTCTCATAAAACAACAAGAGTGTGTCCCAAAAGAGTAGACTACTGCTTGCAGGACTTACTGCACCCAGAGGGGAGCTAATAATCTTGGCGGGGGAACAGTATACCACACTGTCACCATAGAAAAGCCTACAGACACCGTGATGATGGTGGCCAATAAGACCGGCTGGACTCCTGTTTACTTCAAAAGGCTGTTGACTCAGTAGCCATCATGGTCCTTGGTCACCACTGACCCTGGACTGTCTGGGAGTTGAGCGGGCAGGGCTCTGACACCTGGTGCTGTTTGTACGTTAATTCAGGGGCCTAACTGAAGAAAGCGCAGACTACTGGTCAGAGCATCTAGGCTGGCAGAGACGGTCAGCCTAAGGTGGCCGAACAAATGTGGGGCGGGGTGAAACCGGCCCCCACAGCGTCTCTGCACATCTCTTTCCTGGACCCTTAAAGGTCATTAGAATCTATAACACTTCCAATGCTGGTGCTCAGGTGGACGAGCAGGGAGGCAGGGGTCCTGGGGACAATCAACGTCACCGGGAGGCTGCTGGGGAGAAGCTCTGACCCTCGCCCCAGGGTATGAGGGCTCCCAACTCAGCACTCAGCAGTTACAGAAGAAGGGTCTGCACCCTCAGCACTCCAAGAATGAGGAACGGGACAAAAGGCAGAGGAGGGGTTTGTCCCCAGCAAAGCCCATTAAAAATCCCTGGGAGATAAAAATAGAATCTGGGCAATAAAGTCAAGTCTAACCTTTTTTATCCTTTGTGCTTTGTCTAATTTCACGTGCTCCTAGGGTCCCGCATGCAGAGGTTCCACACCCGGCACTTCAGACCAGATTTCCTAGTGCAGAATGGCTGGGTCGACACCTCAGCTCCTGGGGCCCAGTGCAGACTCCACGATATAGAGCCTGAGCTACAGCCAACCCGGCCCTCGAGAGCTCCGCCACCTCCCTCCCTCCCACTGACTCTGACAGGATCTCTACACAGCAGCCCAGCCCACAGCCCACGGGGTAGTGCATGCTCTCACCTCTCCATTCTCTGATCAAAATATAAAGTTTCCTTTGCTTGTGAACAAAACTCAGTCTCGATCTGTTGGCCCCAATGACACTGGGCAGGGGGACACTTGTTGGGGTCCACTCTGGAGGATCAGTAACAGAAATTGAGACTATTGTAACCTCAATGAACAGATGTGTGAGCCAAACTGTAGTTAACATAGAACAGTGTATAAGGCTCGGGTAAAATAAGATGTTTTTAACACTTCCATTTGATATTTCCATCACTTTTTATAAGCAAGTTCAGTGAAAAGGTTTGTCTTATTTGTCAGGTCAATATTAGAGAAACGAAGTGATTTCTTTCCAAGGATGTACAGCTAATAATCTTGGTTAAACCTTCAATCTTGTTTTAAATGCTTTTCCATTGAAAATGATACCTCTCTTTCAGCTCCCCCATTTCTGAGAAGTATAAAATCTTATAATTTATTATTACCAAAGGGGAAAGGTGGGAGGAGGGATAAATTAACAGTTTGGAATGAACACATACACACTGCTATGTATAAAATAGATCATCAACAAGGAACTACTGTATAGCACAGGGAACTACACTCAACATTTTGCAATAACCTATAAGGGGAAATAATCTGAAAAAGAATAGATATTTTTATTGACATCATCTATCAATGACAGTTAAAGTGTAGCCTAAGGGAAGCTGGTGGTGAGTGCTTCTGACCCTGAAGACTTCAATCATCTAAAGTTTGGACTCTGCCTACTTCCCAAGGCCCTTAATGAACATATGTGTAGCCGTAGCTTAAAAACTTCCCCAGTTTGGGTTTCGGGGAGACACTGATTTTGAAAAAGCCCTGGTGTTCTCCTTACATGAATGGGACTCTTCCTACTGCTAAAACATGTCTGTCACACCCAGAGGATGGTATACCGTCTGATCGGGAAGAGTTTGGAAAAGGCATCTCATCTCCTCATCTCCTGGTGCTCGGGTTCACCCCTCCAGCGTCTTTACTAACAGTCTCCCCACTTGGAGATGTCAGCACTGTCAACATCCTGTTGCGTACAGTTTGGAATTTGTCCAGAGGATGAAGCGGAAGGATGAGGAACAATGAGAGACAAGTCCTAGGTGTTCAGACAGGCACATGTCACTCTAATTTCCAATCAGGAAGACGAATTGACCAAAGGCTAGGGTTGCCCATGGAAACAGTATAGGGCTTGAGGAAATCTCGCTGCTTTGTGGCCAGTTCCCATACACGAGTTGAACAATGGAACTCAGGGGCAGTAAAATTCACAAAACTGCAGAGTTGAAAATATCCATCACTGAAAAATGTCTTGAGGAAAGTCAGAGAAAAGGACTTGTAAGCAAGGGAGAATGGCAGGAAAGGGATTTGAGGAGGTAGAAAGGACTCGCCATTAAGCACAAGAAAAGGAGCTGAACATTGCCAACATTGCAGTTGGCCAAAAAGGGTGTATGCGTTCTTTTCTGTATATATTCAAGAAAAGGGCATACACTTTTTTAGCCAACCAAACAGGTGGGCACTGGAAGTCAATACTACAAAAGATATCACTTCGCATCAGTCAGAAGAGCCATCCTCATAAAGCGTAAACAACAGAAATGCAGGACAGGGCAACGAGAAGAGGGAGCCCTGTGAGACTTATAGTGGAAATGTATATTGCCAACGGCCATTCTGGAGAAGTGTATTGTGTTTACTAAAGCATCTAAACAATGAGCTACAGAGCATAGGGCACTTGCACTCATGGGCGTATATCTTGGGAAAAACAAAAATCGAGAGGACACAGGCACCCCAATGTTTACCCCCTCTCTGTTTAAAAGATCCTCGACTAGGATATAACTTAAATGTCTCTGGAGGGAAAAAATGGATAGAGATGTGGTACTTAGGTAGAGTGGAATATTATTCAGCCTGGAAATCAATGAAATATGGCCAGTTGTAACGACTCCGGAGGAGTTACGTATGATCATTCTAAGTGACAGAATTCAAAAAGAAAAAGACACATATCATAAGATATCACTTAAAGGTGGAATCCAAAATGGCTACACATGAAATAAATTACAAAACAAAAACATAGTCAAATATGTAGAAAACACGCATAAGGCTGCTAAACGGGAAAGGTGGGGAGGGGTGAGGCATCATCCAGGAGGTTGAAATTAGCAAAGATACCATTCCAAATACCAAACTGATAATCAACAAGGCCTACACGGTAGCTAAAAGAACTGCACTCAGCACACTCAAGTCACCGGAAAAGAATATATACGACTGGTAAGAATCTGAAAAAGAATTTATTGATGTCTCTCTGTACGTGAATCAAGTGGATGTACAGCAGCAAGAAACAGAGCTTTGAAAATCAGCTGTAACCAATATAGTAATAAATTGAAAAAAATAAACGACAGAGAGACAGAGAAAACCTCTTACAACTTTTCCTCAGGGACGGTGATGCAACATGGATTGAACACATCTAGACCCACAGCAGGATGAGACATAAGGCTGGAAACTGTTTGCGCTAAGAGAAATGTGAGGTTGGGTGAGGAAATGCACACCCTTTAAAGTAATACTACCTGGTACCCATTCAATGGGTCCCAAATCTGCAGGTTCAAGGGATCTTCCTACAGCTAAAACATGCATGGAAAACCCAGAGGACTGTACACCATGTGATCGGGAGATGTGTCTAAAATGCACCTCATTTATCCTCTCCTGGTGCTCCTGTTCACCATTCCAGCCACGCTACTTAGAATCTCCCCACTTGGAGAATCAGCACATTTAAACTTCTGTTTCACACATTTTGCAAATTGTGAGGAGGATGAACGGGAAGAGGGGGAACCAATGAGAGAAGAGTTGTAGGGGTTTGGACGGGCACATATCACTCTAATTTCCCATTAAGAATAAGAATTAAAGAAAGGCTCAGCCTGCCTCGCCGGAGCCAAAATAGGGCCTGAAGCAATCCTGCGGGTTTGAGGCCAGCTCACAAAAGAGCAACTTAAAAAATGGAGCTCAGGGTCACTGCAATTCACAAACCTGCAGAGTTACAAATGAAAACTAACGTCCAAAAATATGTTGAGGTAAGGCAAAGAAGAGGATCTGAATGCAAGACAGAATTGCAAGAAACAGATTTCAAGAGATAGATTGGACTCGTCTTTAACGCACATGAAAAGCGGCAGAATTTCGACAATGATGCAGTTGGCCCAAAAGGGCGTATGCGTTTTTTCCTGATTATATCCAGGAAAAAACGCATACGCACTTTATGGGCAACGAAGCAAGCAAGCAATGCAAATGTGCACAACAAAGAAGTCTCACTTCCCACCGGTCAAAAGGGCCATCCTAAAAAATTGTAAAAACCTTTAAGTTCTGGTATCGCACAGTCTGCAGTTAGTGCAGAGGATGAATGGGAATAGGGGGAACCAGTGAGAAACTAGCTGTAGCGGTTTCAATGGGCACATGTCACTCTAATATCACATCAGTAAGAAGAATTAACCAAAGGCACAGCAAGGTGCCCCAGAAGAAAAATAGGGCTTCAAGGAATCCTGTGGTTACGGGGCAAGACCACAAAAATAAGAGCTAAAAAATGGAGCTAAGGGCCACTGCAATTCAAAAACCTGCAGAGTTATAAAGGCCAACTATTTTTAAAAAATATATTGAGGTAAGGCTATGAAGAGGCATTGAAAGCAAGGCAGAATTGCAGGAAACCGATTTCAGGAGGTAGACTGGAATTGCATTGAAAGCATATGAAGAGAGTCAGAAACTCGACAATGATGCACTTGGCCAAAAAGGGCGTATGCGTTTTTTCCTGAATATATTCAGGAAAAAACGCATACGCCCTTTTTGGCCAACCAAGCAAGCTTGCAAAGGAAATCTACACTACAATGAAGTCTCACTTCCCCCCGGTCAAAAGGGCCATCTGAAAAAAGTGTAAAATCCAGAAAGGCAGGACAGGCCATGGAGAACTGGGAGCCTTGTTATGCTGATGGGCGGGATGTAAATTGCCAACAACCACTCCGGAGAAGTGTATGGTGTTTCCTGAAACATCTAAAAAACAAAGCAACAGAGCCTAGGGCACTGCAACTTATGGTCCTATAGCTTAGGGAATTTAAAATCAAAAAGACACAGCCACCCCAAAGTTTGGGACGGCTCTGTTTACAAGAACCTCGTTTACGGTACAAGTTCAACATCGCAGAAAGTGAAAAATGGATAAAGAAGTTGTGGTATTTACTTACAAAGCAATATCACTCAGCAATGAAATCTGTGTCATCAGGCCCTTAGCAGCACAATGAGTGGATTCAGGTATGATGATTCTAACTGAAATAAGTCACACAGAAAAAGAAACATCATAAGATATCACTAATACACGGAATGTAAACTTGGCTACACAGGAACTGCATTCCAAAACAGAACAGGGTCTCAAATTTAGAAAACCAACTTATGCTTGCTTAAGGGGAAAGGTGAGTTGGGGTGCTGCATAAAACCAGAGATTGAAATGAGCACAGATAAAGTTCCTTAAGCCAAATATGGAATAGACAAGAGCTACTCCTTGCTCAACGAAATGGACTCAAAACCCCATATTAAACGCCTAAGAATGTACCTGACTAGTAAGTATCTTAAAACCTATGGATTGCTATGTCTCCGAAAGAGAATCAAGCGTGTGTACAGGGGCATAAACGCAGCAGTGATAGGATTGGAGAGGTTCGGTGAGCAAATGAAGACCCTTTGAAGTCATATTGCATGGTACCCATTCCACGGGTCTCAACTCTCCAGGTTTAAGGTATTCTTCCTTCAGCTAAAACATGCATGTGGAACCCAGAGTATGATCAACCATGTGATCGGGAGACGTGTTCAAATATGTCTCAGTTTTCCTCCCCTGGTACTCGGGTGCAACATTCCAGACGCTTTACTAACACTCTCCCAACTTGGAGAGTCAGTCCCTTTAACCTCCTGTTTGGCCCAGTTTGCAATTTCTGCGGAAGATGAACAGGAATAGCGAGAACCAATGAGAGACTAGCTGGAGGTGTCTAGACGGGCAAATTTAACTCTCATTTCCCACCAGGAAGAGGAATTAACCAAAGGCTCAGCGTGCCGTGCCGGAACCAGATTAGGGCCTGAAGCCATCCTGCAGTGTTGCGGCCAGCTCACAAGAAAGCGAGTTGAAGAAAGGAGCTCAGGGGCACTGTAATTCACAAACCTGCAGAGTTATAAATGACAGCTATCGTCCAAAAATAGACTGAAGTAAGGCTGCCAAGAGGACTTGAAAGCGGGGCAGAATTGCAGGAAACCGATTTCAGGAGGTAGACTGGAATTGCATTGAAAGCATAGGAAAAGAGGCAGAACGTCCACAATGATGCACTTGGCCAAAAAGGGCGTATGCGTTTTTTCCTGAATATATTCAGGAAAAAACGCATACGCCCTTTTTGGCCAACCAAGCAAGCTTGCAAAGGAAATCTGCACTACAATGAAGTCTCACTTCCCCCCGGTCAAAAGGGCCATCTGAAAAAAGTGTAAAATCCAGAAAGGCAGGACAGGCCATGGAGAACTGGGAGCCTTGTTATGCTGATGGGCGGGATGTAAATTGCCAACAGACACTCGGGAGAAGTGTATGGTGTTTCCTGAAACATCTAAAAAACAAAGCAACAGAGCCTAGGGCACTGTGACTTATGGTCCTATAGCTTAGGGAAATTAAAATCAAAAAGACACAGCCACCCCAAAGTTTGGGACGCCTCTGTTTACAAGAACCTCATTTACAGTACAAGTTCAACATCGCAGAAAGTGAAAAATGGATAAAGAAGTTGTGGTATTTACTTACAAAGCAATATCACTCAGCAATGAAATCTGTGTCATCAGGCCCTTAGCAGCACAATGAGTGGATTCAGGTATGATGATTCTAACTGAAATAAGTCACACAGAAAAAGAAACATCATAAGATATCACTAATACACGGAATGTAAACTTGGCTACACAGGAACTGCATTCCAAAACAGAACAGGGTCTCAAATTTAGAAAACCAACTTATGCTTGCTTAAGGGGAAAGGTGAGTTGGGGTGCTGCATAAAACCAGAGATTGAAATGAGCACAGATAAAGTTCCTTAAGCCAAATATGGAATAGACAAGAGCTACTCCTTGCTCAACGAAATGGACTCAAAACCCCATATTAAACGCCTAAGAATGTACCTGACTAGTAAGTATCTTAAAACCTATGGATTGCTATGTCTCCGAAAGAGAATCAAGCGTGTGTACAGGGGCATAAACGCAGCAGTGATAGGATTGGAGAGGTTCGGTGAGCAAATGAAGACCCTTTGAAGTCATATTGCATGGTACCCATTCCACGGGTCTCAACTCTCCAGGTTTAAGGTATTCTTCCTTCAGCTAAAACATGCATGTGGAACCCAGAGTATGATCAACCATGTGATCGGGAGACGTGTTCAAATATGTCTCAGTTTTCCTCCCCTGGTACTCGGGTGCAACATTCCAGACGCTTTACTAACACTCTCCCAACTTGGAGAGTCAGTCCCTTTAACCTCCTGTTTGGCCCAGTTTGCAATTTCTGCGGAAGATGAACAGGAATAGCGAGAACCAATGAGAGACTAGCTGGAGGTGTCTAGACGGGCAAATTTAACTCTCATTTCCCACCAGGAAGAGGAATTAACCAAAGGCTCAGCGTGCCGTGCCGGAACCAGATTAGGGCCTGAAGCCATCCTGCGGTGTTGCGGCCAGCTCACAAGAAAGCGAGTTGAAGAAAGGAGCTCAGGGGCACTGTAATTCACAAACCTGCAGAGTTATAAATGACAGCTATCGTCCAAAAATAGACTGAAGTAAGGCTGCCAAGAGGACTTGAAAGCGGGGCAGAATTGCAGGAAACCGATTTCAGGAGGTAGACTGGAATTGCATTGAAAGCATAGGAAAAGAGGCAGAACGTCCACAATGATGCACTTGGCCAAAAAGGGCGTATGCGTTTTTTCCTGAATATATTCAGGAAAAAACGCATACGCCCTTTTTGGCCAACCAAGCAAGCTTGCAAAGGAAATCTGCACTACAATGAAGTCTCACTTCCCCCCGGTCAAAAGGGCCATCTGAAAAAAGTGTAAAATCCAGAAAGGCAGGACAGGCCATGGAGAACTGGGAGCCTTGTTATGCTGATGGGCGGGATGTAAATTGCCAACAGACACTCGGGAGAAGTGTATGGTGTTTCCTGAAACATCTAAAAAACAAAGCAACAGAGCCTAGGGCACTGTGACTTATGGTCCTATAGCTTAGGGAAATTAAAATCAAAAAGACACAGCCACCCCAAAGTTTGGGACGCCTCTGTTTACAAGAACCTCATTTACAGTACAAGTTCAACATCGCAGAAAGTGAAAAATGGATAAAGAAGTTGTGGTATTTACTTACAAAGCAATATCACTCAGCAATGAAATCTGTGTCATCAGGCCCTTAGCAGCACAATGAGTGGATTCAGGTATGATGATTCTAACTGAAATAAGTCACACAGAAAAAGAAACATCATAAGATATCACTAATACACGGAATGTAAACTTGGCTACACAGGAACTGCATTCCAAAACAGAACAGGGTCTCAAATTTAGAAAACCAACTTATGCTTGCTTAAGGGGAAAGGTGAGTTGGGGTGCTGCATAAAACCAGAGATTGAAATGAGCACAGATAAAGTTCCTTAAGCCAAATATGGAATAGACAAGAGCTACTCCTTGCTCAACGAAATGGACTCAAAACCCCATATTAAACGCCTAAGAATGTACCTGACTAGTAAGTATCTTAAAACCTATGGATTGCTATGTCTCCGAAAGAGAATCAAGCGTGTGTACAGGGGCATAAACGCAGCAGTGATAGGATTGGAGAGGTTCGGTGAGCAAATGAAGACCCTTTGAAGTCATATTGCATGGTACCCATTCCACGGGTCTCAACTCTCCAGGTTTAAGGTATTCTTCCTTCAGCTAAAACATGCATGTGGAACCCAGAGTATGATCAACCATGTGATCGGGAGACGTGTTCAAATATGTCTCAGTTTTCCTCCCCTGGTACTCGGGTGCAACATTCCAGACGCTTTACTAACACTCTCCCAACTTGGAGAGTCAGTCCCTTTAACCTCCTGTTTGGCCCAGTTTGCAATTTCTGCGGAAGATGAACAGGAATAGCGAGAACCAATGAGAGACTAGCTGGAGGTGTCTAGACGGGCAAATTTAACTCTCATTTCCCACCAGGAAGAGGAATTAACCAAAGGCTCAGCGTGCCGTGCCGGAACCAGATTAGGGCCTGAAGCCATCCTGCGGTGTTGTGGCCAGCTCACAAGAAAGCGAGTTGAAGAAAGGAGCTCAGGGGCACTGTAATTCACAAACCTGCAGAGTTATAAATGACAGCTATCGTCCAAAAATAGACTGAAGTAAGGCTGCCAAGAGGACTTGAAAGCGGGGCAGAATTGCAGGAAACCGATTTCAGGAGGTAGACTGGAATTGCATTGAAAGCATAGGAAAAGAGGCAGAACGTCCACAATGATGCACTTGGCCAAAAAGGGCGTATGCGTTTTTTCCTGAATATATTCAGGAAAAAACGCATACGCCCTTTTTGGCCAACCAAGCAAGCTTGCAAAGGAAATCTGCACTACAATGAAGTCTCACTTCCCCCCGGTCAAAAGGGCCATCTGAAAAAAGTGTAAAATCCAGAAAGGCAGGACAGGCCATGGAGAACTGGGAGCCTTGTTATGCTGATGGGCGGGATGTAAATTGCCAACAGACACTCGGGAGAAGTGTATGGTGTTTCCTGAAACATCTAAAAAACAAAGCAACAGAGCCTAGGGCACTGTGACTTATGGTCCTATAGCTTAGGGAAATTAAAATCAAAAAGACACAGCCACCCCAAAGTTTGGGACGCCTCTGTTTACAAGAACCTCATTTACAGTACAAGTTCAACATCGCAGAAAGTGAAAAATGGATAAAGAAGTTGTGGTATTTACTTACAAAGCAATATCACTCAGCAATGAAATCTGTGTCATCAGGCCCTTAGCAGCACAATGAGTGGATTCAGGTATGATGATTCTAACTGAAATAAGTCACACAGAAAAAGAAACATCATAAGATATCAGTAATACACAGAATGTAAACTTGGCTACACAGGAACTGAATTACAGAACAGAACAGGGTCTCAAATTTAGAAAAACAACTTATGCTTGCTTAAGGGGAAAGGTGAGTTGGGGTGCTGCATAAAACCAGAGATTGAAATGAGCACAGATAAAGTTCCTTAAGCCAAATATGGAATAGACAAGAGATACTCCTTGCTCAACGAAAAGGACTCAACACCGCATATTAAACGCCTAAGAATGTACCTGACTAGTAAGTATCTTAAAACCTATGGATTGCTATGTCTCTGAAAGAGAATCAAGCATGTGTACAGGGGCATAAACGCAGCAGTGATAGGATTGGAGAGGTTCGGTGAGCAAATGAAGACCCTTTGAAGTCATATTGCATGGTACCCATTCCACGGGTCTCAACTCTCCAGGTTTAAGGTATTCTTCCTTCAGCTAAAACATGCATGTGGAACCCAGAGTATGATCAACCATGTGAACGGGAGACGTGTTCAAATATGTCTCAGTTTCCCTCCCCTGGTACTCGGGTGCAACATTCCAGACGCTTTACTAACACTCTCCCCACTTGGAAAGTCAGCGCCTTTAACCTCCTGTTTGGCCCAGTTTGCAATTTCTGCGGAAGATGAACAGGAATAGCGAGAACCAATGAGAGGCTAGCTGGAGGTGTCTGGACAGGCAAATTTAACTCTCATTTCCCACCAGGAAGAGGAATTAACCAAAGGCTCAGCGTGCCGTGCCGGAACCAGATTAGGGCCTGAAGCCATCCTGCGGTGTTGCGGCCAGCTCACAAGAAAGCGAGTTGAAGAAAGGAGCTCAGGGGCACTGTAATTCACAAACCTGCAGAGTTATAAATGACAGCTATCGTCCAAAAATAGACTGAAGTAAGGCTGCCAAGAGGACTTGAAAGCGGGGCAGAATTGCAGGAAACCGATTTCAGGAGGTAGACTGGAATTGCATTGAAAGCATAGGAAAAGAGGCAGAACGTCCACAATGATGCACTTGGCCAAAAAGGGCGTATGCGTTTTTTCCTGAATATATTCAGGAAAAAACGCATACGCCCTTTTTGGCCAACCAAGCAAGCTTGCAAAGGAAATCTGCACTACAATGAAGTCTCACTTCCCCCCGGTCAAAAGGGCCATCTGAAAAAAGTGTAAAATCCAGAAAGGCAGGACAGGCCATGGAGAACTGGGAGCCTTGTTATGCTGATGGGCGGGATGTAAATTGCCAACAGACACTCGGGAGAAGTGTATGGTGTTTCCTGAAACATCTAAAAAACAAAGCAACAGAGCCTAGGGCACTGCGACTTATGGTCCTATAGCTTAGGGAAATTAAAATCAAAAAGACACAGCCACCCCAAAGTTTGGGACGCCTCTGTTTACAAGAACCTCGTTTACAGTACAAGTTCAACATCGCAGAAAGTGAAAAATGGATAAAGAAGTTGTGGTATTTACTTACAAAGCAATATCACTCAGCAATGAAATCTATGTCATCAGGCCCTTAGAAGAACAATGAGTGGATTCAGGTATGATGATTCTAACTGAAATAAGTCACACAGAAAAAGAAACATCATAAGATATCAGTAATACACGGAATTTAAACTTGGCTACACAGGAACTGAATTACAGAACAGAACAGGGTCTCAAATTTAGAAAACCAACTTATGCTTGCTTAAGGGGAAAGGTGAGTTGGGGTGCTGCATAAAACCAGAGATTGAAATGAGCACAGATAAAGTTCCTTAAGCCAAATATGGAATAGACAAGAGCTACTCCTTGCTCAACGAAATGGACTCAACACCGCATATTAAACGCCTAAGAATGTACCTGACTAGTAAGTATCTTAAAACCTATGGATTGCTATGTCTCCAAAAGAGAATCAAGCGTGTGTACAGGGGCATAAACGCAGCAGTGATAGGATTGAAGAGGTTCGGTGAGCAAATGAAGACCCTTTGAAGTCATATTGCATGGTACCCATTACACGGGTCTCAACTCTCCAGGTTTAAGGTATTCTTTCTTCAGCTAAAACATGCATGTGGAACCCAGAGTATGATCAACCATGTGAACGGGAGACGTGTTCAAATATGTCTCAGTTTTCCTCCCCTGGTACTCGGGTGCAACATTCCAGACGCTTTATTAACACTCTCCCGACTTGGAGAGTCAGTCCCTTTAACCTCCTGTTTGGCCCAGTTTGCAATTTCTGTGGAAGATGAACAGGAATAGCGAGAACCAATGAGAGACTAGCTGGAGGTGTCTGAACGGGCAAATTTAACTCTCATTTACCACCAGGAAGAGGAATTAACCAAAGGCTCAGCATGCCGGGCCGGAACCAGATTAGGGCCTGAAGCCATCCTGCGGTGTTGCGGCCAGGTCACAAGAAAGCGAGTTGAAGAAAGGAGCTCAGGGGCACTGTAATTCACAAACCTGCAGAGTTATAAATGACAGCTATCGTCCAAAAATAGACTGAAGTAAGGCTGCCAAGAGGACTTGAAAGCGGGGCAGAATTGCAGGAAACCGAATTCAGGAGGTAGACTGCAATTGCATTGAAAGCATAGGAAAAGAGGCAGAACGTCCACAATGATGCACTTGGCCAAAAAGGGCGTATGCGTTTTTTCCTGAATATATTCAGGAAAAAACGCATACGCCCTTTTTGGCCAACCAAGCAAGCTTGCAAAGGAAATCTGCACTACAATGAAGTCTCACTTCCCCCCGGTCAAAAGGGCCATCTGAAAAAAGTGTAAAATCCAGGAAAGCAGGACAGGCCATGGAGAACTGGGAGCCTTGTTATGCTGATGGGTGGGATGTAAATTGCCAACAACCACTTGGGAGAAGTGTATGGTGTTTCCTGAAACATCTAAAAAACAAAGCAACAGAACCTAGGGCACTTCCACTTATGGTCCTATAGCTTAGGGAAATTAAAATCAAAAAGACACAGCCACCCCAAAGTTTGGAACGGCTCTGTTTACAAGAACCTAGTTTACAGTACAAGTTCAACATCGCAGAAAGTGAAAAATGGATAAAGAAGTTGTGGTATTTACTTACAAAGCAATATCACTCAGCAATGAAATCTGTGTCATCAGGCCCTTAGCAGCACAATGAGTGGATTCAGGTATGATGATTCTAACTGAAATAAGTCACACAGAAAAAGAAACATCATAAGATATCACTAATACACGGAATGTAAACTTGGCTACACAGGAACTGAATTCCAAAACAGAACAGGGTCTCAAATTTAGAAAACCAACTTATGCTTGCTTAAGGGGAAAGGTGAGTTGGGGTGCTGCATAAAACCAGAGATTGAAATGAGCACAGATAAAGTTCCTTAAGCCAAATATGGAATAGACAAGAGCTACTCCTTGCTCAACGAAATGGACTCAACACCGCATATTAAACGCCTAAGAATGTACCTGACTAGTAAGTATCTTAAAACCTATGGATTGCTATGTCTCCGAAAGAGAATCAAGCATGTGTACAGGGGCATAAACGCAGCAGTGATAGGACTGGAGAGGTTCGGTGAGCAAATGAAGACCCTTTGAAGTCATGTTGCATGGTACCCATTACAAGGGTCTTAACTCTCCAGGTTTAAGGTATTCTTCCTTTAGCTATAACATGCATGTGGAACCTAGAGTATGATCAACCATGTGATCGGGAGACGTGTTCAAATATGTCTCAGTTTTTGTACCCTGGTACTAGGGTGCAACATTCCAGACGCTTTACTAACACTCTCCCGACGTGGAGAGTCAGCGCCTTTAACCTCCTCTTTGGCCCAGTTTGCAATTTCTGCGGAAGATGAACAGGAATAGCGAGAACCAATGAGAGACTAGCTGGAGGTGTCTGGACGGGCAAATTTAACACTCACATCCCACCAGAAAGAGGAATTAACCAAAGGCTCAGCGTGCCGTGCCGGAACCAGATTAGGGCCTGAAGCCATCCTGCGGTGTTGCGGCCAGCTCACAAGAAAGCGAGTTGAAGAAAGGAGCTCAGGGGCACTGTAATTCACAAACCTGCAGAGTTATAAATGACAGCTATCGTCCAAAAATAGACTGAAGTAAGGCTGCCAAGAGGACTTGAAAGCGGGGCAGAATTGCAGGAAACCGATTTCAGGAGGTAGACTGGAATTGCATTGAAAGCATAGGAAAAGAGGCAGAACGTCCACAATGATGCACTTGGCCAAAAAGGGCGTATGCGTTTTTTCCTGAATATATTCAGGAAAAAACGCATACGCCCTTTTTGGCCAACCAAGCAAGCTTGCAAAGGAAATCTGCACTACAATGAAGTCTCACTTCCCCCCGGTCAAAAGGGCCATCTGAAAAAAGTGTAAAATCCAGAAAGGCAGGACAGGCCATGGAGAACTGGGAGCCTTGTTATGCTGATGGGCGGGATGTAAATTGCCAACAGACACTCGGGAGAAGTGTATGGTGTTTCCTGAAACATCTAAAAAACAAAGCAAAAGAGCCTAGGGCACTGCGACTTATGGTCCTATAGCTTAGGGAAATTAAAATCAAAAAGACACAGCCACCCCAAAGTTTGGGACGCCTCTGTTTACAAGAACCTCGTTTACAGTACAAGTTCAACATCGCAGAAAGTGAAAAATGGATAAAGAAGTTGTGGTATTTACTTACAAAGCAATATCACTCAGCAATGAAATCTATGTCATCAGGCCCTTAGAAGAACAATGAGTGGATTCAGGTATGATGATTCTAACTGAAATAAGTCACACAGAAAAAGAAACATCATAAGATATCAGTAATACACGGAATTTAAACTTGGCTACACAGGAACTGAATTACAGAACAGAACAGGGTCTCAAATTTAGAAAACCAACTTATGCTTGCTTAAGGGGAAAGGTGAGTTGGGGTGCTGCATAAAACCAGAGATTGAAATGAGCACAGATAAAGTTCCTTAAGCCAAATATGGAATAGACAAGAGCTACTCCTTGCTCAACGAAATGGACTCAACACCGCATATTAAACGCCTAAGAATGTACCTGACTAGTAAGTATCTTAAAACCTATGGATTGCTATGTCTCCAAAAGAGAATCAAGCATGTGTACAGGGGCATAAACGCAGCAGTGATAGGATTGGAGAGGTTCGGTGAGCAAATGAAGACCCTTTGAAGTCATATTGCATGGTACCCATTACACGGGTCTCAACTCTCCAGGTTTAAGGTATTCTTTCTTCAGCTAAAACATGCATGTGGAACCCAGAGTATGATCAACCATGTGAACGGGAGACGTGTTCAAATATGTCTCAGTTTTCCTCCCCTGGTACTCGGGTGCAACATTCCAGACGCTTTATTAACACTCTCCCGACATGGAGAGTCAGTCCTTTAACCTCCTGTTTGGCCCAGTTTGCAATTTCTGTGGAAGATGAACAGGAATAGCGAGAACCAATGAGAGACTAGCTGGAGGTGTCTGAACGGGCAAATTTAACTCTCATTTCCCACCAGGAAGAGGAATTAACCAAAGGCTCAGCATGCCGGGCCGGAACCAGATTAGGGCCTGAAGCCATCCTGCGGTGTTGCGGCCAGGTCACAAGAAAGCGAGTTGAAGAAAGGAGCTCAGGGGCACTGTAATTCACAAACCTGCAGAGTTATAAATGACAGCTATCGTCCAAAAATAGACTGAAGTAAGGCTGCCAAGAGGACTTGAGAGCGGGGCAGAATTGCAGGAAACCGAATTCAGGAGGTAGACTGGAATTGCATTGAAAGCATAGGAAAAGAGGCAGAACGTCCACAATGATGCACTTGGCCAAAAAGGGCGTATGCGTTTTTTCCTGAATATATTCAGGAAAAAACGCATACGCCCTTTTTGGCCAACCAAGCAAGCTTGCAAAGGAAATCTGCACTACAATGAAGTCTCACTTCCCCCTGGTCAAAAGGGCCATCTGAAAAAAGTGTAAAATCCAGAAAGGCAGGACAGGCCATGGAGAACTGGGAGCCTTGTTATGCTGATGGGCGGGATGTAAATTGCCAACAGCCACTTGGGAGAAGTGTATGGTGTTTCCTGAAACATCTAAAAAACAAAGCAACAGAGCCTAGGGCACTTCCACTTATGGTCCTATAGCTTAGGGAAATTAAAATCAAAAAGACACAGCCACCCCAAAGTTTGGGACGCCTCTGTTTACAAGAACCTCGTTTACCGTACAAGTTCAATATCACAGAAAGTGAAAAATGGATAAAGAACTTGTGGTACTTACGTACAATGCAGTATCACTCAGCAAAAAAATCTATGTCATCAGGCCCTTAGCAGCACAATGAGTGGATTCAGGTATGATGATTCTAACTGAAATAAGTCACACAGAAAAAGAAACATCATAAGATATCAGTAATACACGGAATGTAAACTTGGCTACACAGGAACTGAATTACAGAACAGAACAGGGTCTCAAATTTAGAAAACCAACTTATGCTTGCTTAAGGGGAAAGGTGAGTTAGGGTGCTGCATAAAACCAGAGATTGAAATGAGCACAGATAAAGTTCCTTAAGCCAAATATGGAATAGACAAGAGCTACTCCTTGCTCAACGAAATGGACTCAACACCCCATATTAAACGCCTAAGAATGTACCTGACTAGTAAGTATCTTAAAACCTATGGATTGCTATGTCTCCGAAAGAGAATCAAGCATGTGTACAGGGGCATGAACGCAGCAGTGATAGGATTGGAGAGGTTCGGTGAGCAAATGAAGACCCTTTGAAGTCATATTGCATGGTACCCATTACACGGGTCTCAACTCTCCACGTTTAAGGTATTCTTCCTTCAGCTAAAACATGCATGTGGAACCCAGAGTATGATCAACCATGTGAACGGGAGACGTGTTCAAATATGTCTCAGTTTTCCTCCCCTGGTACTCGGGTGCAACATTCCAGACGCTTTACTAACACTCTCCCCACTTGGAGAGTCAGCGCCTTTAACCTCCTGTTTGGCCCAGTTTGCAATTTCTGCGGAAGATGAACAGGAATAGCGAGAACCAATGAGAGACTAGCTGGAGGTGTCTGGACGGGCATATTTAACTCTCATTTCCCACCAGGAAGAGGAAATAACCAAAGGCTCAGCGTGCCGTGCCGGAACCAGATTAGGGCCTGAAGCCATCCTGCGGTGTTGCGGCCAGGTCACAAGAAAGCGAGTTGAAGAAAGGAGCTCAGGGGCACTGTAATTCACAAACCTGCAGAGTTATAAATGACAGCTATCGTCCAAAAATAGACTGAAGTAAGGCTGCCAAGAGGACTTGAAAGCGGGGCAGAATTGCAGGAAACCGATTTCAGGAGGTAGACTGGAATTGCATTGAAAGCATAGGAAAAGAGGCAGAACGTCCACAATGATGCACTTGGCCAAAAAGGGCGTATGCATTTTTTCCTGAATATATTCAGGAAAAAACGCATACGCCCTCTTTGGCCAACCAAGCAAGCTTGCAAAGGAAATCTGCACTACAATGAAGTCTCACTTCCCCCCGGTCAAAAGGGCCATCTGAAAAAAGTGTAAAATCCAGAAAGTTAGGACAGGCCATGGAGAACTGGGAGCCTTGTTATGCTGATGGGCGGGATGTAAATTGCCAACAGACACTCGGGAGAAGTGTATGGTGTTTCCTGAAACATCTAAAAAACAAAGCAACAGAGCCTAGGGCACTGCCACTTAAGGTCCTATAGCTTAGGGAAATTAAAATCAAAAAGACACAGCCACCCCAAAGTTTGGGACGCCTCCGTTTACAAGAACCTCGTTTACAGTACAAGTTCAACATCGCAGAAAGTGAAAAATGGATAAAGAAGTTGTGGTATTTACTTACAAAGCAATATCACTCAACAATGAAATCTATGTCATCAGGCCCTTAGCAGAACAATGAGTGGATTCAGGTATGATGATTCTAACTGAAATAAGTCACACAGAAAAAGAAACATCATAAGATATCAGTAATACACGGAATGTAAACTTGGCTACACAGGAACTGAATTACAGAACAGAACAGGGTCTCAAATTTAGAAAACCAACTTATGCTTGCTTAAGGGGAAAGGTGAGTTGGGGTGCTGCATAAAACCAGAGATTGAAATGAGCACAGATAAAGTTCCTTAAGCCAAATATGGAATAGACAAGAGCTACTCCTTGCTCAACGAAATGGACTCAACACCGCATATTAAACGCCTAAGAATGTACCTGACTAGTAAGTATCTTAAAACCTATGGATTGCTATGTCTCCGAAAGAGAATCAAGCATGTGTACAGGGGCATAAACGCAGCAGTGATAGGATTGGAGAGGTTCGGTGAGCAAATGAAGACCCTTTGAAGTCATATTGCATGGTACCCATTACACGGGTCTTAACTCTCCAGGTTTAAGGTATTCTTCCTTCAGCTAAAACCTGCATGTGGAACCCAGAGTATGATCAACCATGTGAACGGGAGACGTGTTCAAATATGTCTCAGTTTTCCTCCCCTGGTACTCGGGTGCAACATTCCAGACGCTTTACTAACACTCTCCCCACTTGGAGAGTCAGCGCCTTTAACCTCCTGTTTGACCCAGTTTGCAATTTCTGCGGAAGATGAACAGGAATAGCGAGAACCAATGAGAGACTAGCTGGAGGTGTCTGGACGGGCATATTTAACTCTCATTTCCCACCAGGAAGAGGAAATAACCAAAGGCTCAGCGTGCCGTGCCGGAACCAGATTAGGGCCTGAAGCCATCCTGCGGTGTTGCGGCCAGGTCACAAGAAAGCGAGTTGAAGAAAGGAGCTCAGGGGCACTGTAATTCACAAACCTGCAGAGTTATAAATGACAGCTATCGTCCAAAAATAGACTGAAGTAAGGCTGCCAAGAGGACTTGAAAGCGGGACAGAATTGCAGGAAACCGATTTCAGGAGGTAGACTGGAATTGCATTTCAAGCATAGGAAAAGAGGCAGAACGTCCACAATGATGCACTTGGCCAAAAAGGGCGTATGCGTTTTTTCCTGAATATATTCAGGAAAAAACGCATACGCCCTTTTTGGCCAACCAAGCAAGCTTGCAAAGGAAATCTGCACTACAATGAAGTCTCACTTCCCCCTGGTCAAAAGGGCCATCTGAAAAAAGTGTAAAATCCAGAAAGGCAGGACAGGCCATGGAGAACTGGGAGCCTTGTTATGCTGATGGGCGGGATGTAAATTGCCAACAGACACTCGGGAGAAGTGTATGGTGTTTCCTGAAACATCTAAAAAACAAAGCAACAGAGCCTAGGGCACTTCCACTTATGGTCCTATAGCTTAGGGAAATTAATATCAAAAAGACACAGCAACCCCAAAATTTGGGACGGCTCTTTTTACAGGAATCTCTTCTACGGCACAAGTTAAATATCCCAGAGATCAAATAATGGATAAAGAAGTTGCGGTACTTATGTACAACAGAATACCACTCAGCAATGAAATCTATGTCACCAGGCCCGTACCAGCATAATGAGTGGATTGAGGCACGATGATTCTAAGTGAAATAAGTCACACAGAAAAAGAAACATCATAAGGTATCACTAATACACAGAATGTGAACTTGGCTACACATGAACTGAATTACAAAACAGAACAGGGTCTCAAGTTTAGAAAACCAACTTATGCCTGCTTAAGGGGGAAGGTGAGTTGGGGTGCTGCATAAAAGCAGAGTTTGAAATTAGCACAGATACCGTTCCATAAGCCAAATATGTAATAGACAAGAGCTACCCCTTGCTCAACGAAATGGATTCAACAATGAGGTATCACCTCACACCTGGTAGAATAGGCATCATTGAAAATCTACAAACAAAAAATGCTGGAAAGGGTGTGGAGAAAAGGAACCCTCTTCCACTATTGTTGGGAATATAAATTGATACAGTCATTATGGAGAACAATATGGAATTTCTTAAGAAACTAACAATAGAACTACCATATGATACAGCAATCCCAGTACTGGACATATACCCAGACAAAACCATAAATCAAAAAGAGTCATTCACCGCAATGTTCATTGCATCACTATTTACAATATTGAGGTAATGGAAGCAACCTAAATGCCCACAGACAGACGAATGCATAAAGCTGTGGTACATATATAAAATGGAATATTACTAAGCCATGAAAAGGAATGAAATTGGGTCATTTGTAGAGACGTCGATGGATCTAGAGACTGTCATACAGAGTGAAGTAAGTCAGAAAGAGAAAAACAAATCTTGTATATTCATGCATATATGTGGAACCTAGAAAAACTGTACAGATTAACCATTTTGCAAGGCATAAATAGAGCAACAGATGTAGACAACAAACGTATGGACAACAAGGGGGGAAAGCTGTTGGGGGGTGGTGGTGGGAGGAGTTGAGAGACTGGGATTGGCATGTATACATTTATATGTATAAAATAGATAACCAATAAGAACCTGCTGTATAAAAATATAAAATAAAATTCAAAATTAAAAAGAAATAAAATTTAAAAAATAAAACAGAAAAAACAATTATTCCCTGCACATACATGTATTTATATGAATAAATTATTTCCATGCTTATATCTGTAAATACAAAAAAGAGGAATAAAATCTACCTTGAACCAAAAACGAAAAAGAGAAAAAAAACACAGAACCCACCAGTTACACAGAGGAAAACCGTATCAGGGCACTTGCTCCAGTTGTAAACAATTCTGAAGTTGGTCAGTGGTGGGGAATCGTCTCCCATTCAGCCAGCAGCCCCCACGCAACAAGCGTCCTCATTGCAAAGCTGGGGCACCGTGCCAAGGCATCTGTGAGTAAACGTGAGCTGAGCCCCAGGCCAGTTGCTGCTGAACTATTCCCACCCGTCCCAGGTAAAACACCTGAATATATACAAGGACTTGAAAGCCTAGAGGAAGGGCCATAGAGCCACACGAGTGACAGCATGCCGGCCGACTTGGTGCCTGCAGGCCAGCCAGGATGGTCCTGGCCCTGGGTGCTCTTCTGGAAGATTTCCATTTCCCTGCCTGAGATACCCGTCCTGTCCCTGCCCCCACTGCTTTTTTCCTTCCTCACCTCTGCCCAGGGAGAAATTCCAGCAGCAGGTATGGGTGACACATCCTCTTCTTTAGCAGGTGGCAGCCTGGCAACTGCTGCAGAAAGTCCAGCAGAGCCCCACTCACACTGGGCCAACCACAAAGCCGTGGCCTCTCACTCCCTCCCACCAGCCCAGCCCCGAGACTGCTGACAGGGCAGAGAAAATGGCGTCAGGCACGGCTGCAGGGGCTCTTGCTGCCTGGAGTGGTATTTATATTGATCTCAACCCAGGCACACCTGGGGAGGGCTGGCCGGCACGGTAAGGCTGCCCAGGTCAGCCAATCATCACCCCTCAGGGGCTCACAGTTGCAGAAAATGGAACTTGCTGAACCGGCCAGGTCCAAGGAACAGGTGTGGGCTCCTGAGAGTCAGGATAGACAAGGGGCTGCAGCTTTGGCTTGTTTTCTAATCATTTTATCTGGCCCATGAGTGGGAGACAACTTCAAGAAAACCCTCTCCTAATGAGAGGAACCCAGGAGTCAGGGAGAGGAGGGGTGGGTGGTGGTTGGAGACAGAGGCCTGGTGCCCCGGGTGCAGTGGAAGTCTCTGGAAGACCAGGTGGAGGGAGGCCTCAC
Organism: Stenella coeruleoalba; assembly: GCF_951394435.1. Classification (NCBI taxonomy): domain Eukaryota; kingdom Metazoa; phylum Chordata; class Mammalia; order Artiodactyla; family Delphinidae; genus Stenella; species Stenella coeruleoalba. The sequence continues at coordinate 308,846 of NW_027646407.1, forward strand.
GGAGTGATGCCCAGGGTCACAGACCTGTCGCAGCTGCTGTTTGTTAGTTCAAGTCCTGCTCTGAGGTGCTCTGTGTCAGCTCTGAGCGACAGGTGAGCTGGGGGTGCTCTGCAATGAGGGCTATGTGCACGGTTCCTGTGTGCCCAGCCCTGCCACGGTACCTGCAAGGGTAGCTCTGTATCCTGGGAGGGGCCTGACCACGAGAGCCCCGTGGGCTGGGGTGGGGGTGGGGTACCTGCCCAGGTGAGCTCCATATTCTGGGATTGGTCTGACCACGAGAGCCCCATGGGCTGCTGGGGACCTGGTAAAGGATGTCAGGACAGTCAGTGAAGCCACCGAGGATATACCTCCAGTTGCTCCTAATTCCTACACCCTGCTGGTCATTCTACCAACCACCAGGACATGGTATTCTGTATTAGTCTTCAATGATGCCTTCTTTTGTATTCCATTAGTCCCAGAGTCACAAGAAATTTTGGCTTGTGAGTGGCAGGACTCAACATACAACTAAAACAATACTTCCGGGCCGTCTGGCCCCAAGGGTGCAAAAATTCCCACACCATCTTTGGGGAAAGCTTAGCTAAAGACCTAAAAGTTCTACCTCTGGAAAAGGAAACCCTCCTTCAATATGCAGACGACATTCTGATCACCAGCCCTACTAAGGAGGCCTCTGAACTACCAAGCCAATAAAGGATAGAAGTTGTCCAAGAAAAAGCTCAAATATCACAGACTGCGGTGACCTGCCTGGGCTTCATTCTCACAGAAGGTCAGAGAAGCCCATCCCAGGAAAGGGAAGAAACCATTTTCAGCCTTACCCCTTTCTAAAACTAGAAGACAGCTTAGGGGTTCCTGGGGAGGCCAGGGTTTGCTGCTTCTGGATCCCTAACTACAGTCTACTAGCTGGGCCTCTATATGAAACACTGAAAGGAAAAGATGATGATCCTTTTGAATAGAATCCAGAAGTGGCCTTTCAAGAATGGAAAGAGCAGTCAATTCAGACCCTTGCCCTGGAACTCCCTAATTTAGCTAAACCCTTTGACCTTTACATTCCCGGTGAAAGGTGAATCGCCATTGGAGAATTAGTGCAAAAACTGGGACCACTTGAAATGGAACAATGCAAGAATGCCATCCAGGTAGGATAAACTACGGTCACTAAGGGGCTTGGCCCACTGCCACATCTGGCCAAGATACTGGCGGTATCTAAAAACCTGGAAATCAGCAGCCCAAAAGGCCACCTCCCTCCTAAGGGAAAAGGACCCCACGTGGTGATCCTAACCACCAACCATGCCCTGAAGTTGCAGGGTTCGCTCCGTGGGCACACCGACCTCGAGTGAGGAGGCCCTCCAACTCCAACATCCAGAGAGATAACCGGGGGCAACAGGGCACCATGACGACTCGTGTGAACATCACTTGACCTGGAGTTTCTCTCATAAAACAACAAGAGTGTGTCCCAAAAGAGTAGACTACTGCTTGCAGGACTTACTGCACCCAGAGGGGAGCTAATAATCTTGGCGGGGGAACAGTATACCACACTGTCACCATAGAAAAGCCTACAGACACCGTGATGATGGTGGCCAATAAGACCGGCTGGACTCCTGTTTACTTCAAAAGGCTGTTGACTCAGTAGCCATCATGGTCCTTGGTCACCACTGACCCTGGACTGTCTGGGAGTTGAGCGGGCAGGGCTCTGACACGTGGTGCTGTTTGTACGTTAATTCAGGGGCCTAACTGAAGAAAGCGCAGACTACTGGTCAGAGCATCTAGGCTGGCAGAGACGGTCAGCCTAAGGTGGCCGAACAAATGTGGGGCGGGGTGAAACCGGCCCCCACAGCGTCTCTGCACATCTCTTTCCTGGACCCTTAAAGGTCATTAGAATCTATAACACTTCCAATGCTGGTGCTCAGGTGGACGAGCAGGGAGGCAGGGGTCCTGGGGACAATCAACGTCACCGGGAGGCTGCTGGGGAGAAGCTCTGACCCTCGCCCCAGGGTATGAGGGCTCCCAACTCAGCACTCAGCAGTTACAGAAGAAGGGTCTGCACCCTCAGCACTCCAAGAATGAGGAACGGGACAAAAGGCAGAGGAGGGGTTTGTCCCCAGCAAAGCCCATTAAAAATCCCTGGGAGATAAAAATAGAATCTGGGCAATAAAGTCAAGTCTAACCTTTTTTATCCTTTGTGCTTTGTCTAATTTCACGTGCTCCTAGGGTCCCGCATGCAGAGGTTCCACACCCGGCACTTCAGACCAGATTTCCTAGTGCAGAATGGCTGGGTCGACACCTCAGCTCCTGGGGCCCAGTGCAGACTCCACGATATAGAGCCTGAGCTACAGCCAACCCGGCCCTCGAGAGCTCCGCCGCCTCCCTCCCTCCCACTGACTCTGACAGGATCTCTACACAGCAGCCCAGCCCACAGCCCACGGGGTAGTGCATGCTCTCACCTCTCCATTCTCTGATCAAAATATAAAGTTTCCTTTGCTTGTGAACCAAACTCAGTCTCGATCTGTTGGTCCCAATGACACTGGGCAGGGGGACACTTGTTGGGGTCCACTCTGGAGGATCAGTAACAGAAATTGAGACTATTGTAACCTCAATGAACAGATGTGTGAGCCAAACTGTAGTTAACATAGAACAGTGTATAAGGCTCGGGTAAAATAAGATGTTTTTAACACTTCCATTTGATATTTCCATCACTTTTTATAAGCAAGTTCAGTGAAAAGGTTTGTCTTATTTGTCAGGTCAATATTAGAGAAACGAAGTGATTTCTTTCCAAGGATGTACAGCTAATAATCTTGGTTAAACCTTCAATCTTGTTTTAAATGCTTTTCCATTGAAAATGATACCTCTCTTTCAGCTCCCCCATTTCTGAGAAGTATAAAATCTTATAATTTATTATTACCAAAGGGGAAAGGTGGGAGGAGGGATAAATTAACAGTTTGGAATGAACACATACACACTGCTATGTATAAAATAGATCATCAACAAGGAACTACTGTATAGCACAGGGAACTACACTCAACATTTTGCAATAACCTATAAGGGGAAATAATCTGAAAAAGAATAGATATTTTTATTGACATCATCTATCAATGACAGTTAAAGTGTAGCCTAAGGGAAGCTGGTGGTGAGTGCTTCTGACCCTGAAGACTTCAATCATCTAAAGTTTGGACTCTGCCTACTTCCCAAGGCCCTTAATGAACATATGTGTAGCTGTAGCTTAAAAAATTCCCCAGTTTGGGTTTCGGGGAGACACTGATTTTGAAAAAGCCCTGGTGTTCTCCTTACATGAATGGGACTCTTCCTACTGCTAAAACATGTCTGTCACACCCAGAGGATGGTATATCGTCTGATCGGGAAGAGTTTGGAAAAGGCATCTCATCTCCTCATCTCCTGGTGCTCGGGTTCACCCCTCCAGCGTCTTTACTAACAGTCTCCCCACTTGGAGATGTCAGCACTGTCAACATCCTGTTGCGTACAGTTTGGAATTTGTCCAGAGGATGAAGCGGAAGGATGAGGAACAATGAGAGACAAGTCCTAGGTGTTCAGACAGGCACATGTCACTCTAATTTCCAATCAGGAAGACGAATTGACCAAAGGCTAGGGTTGCCCATGGAAACAGTATAGGGCTTGAGGAAATCCCGCTGCTTTGTGGCCAGTTCCCATAAACACAAGTTGAACAATGGAACTCAGGGGCAGTAAAATTCACAAAACTGCAGAGTTGAAAATATCCATCACTGAAAAATGTCTTGAGGAAAGTCAGAGAAAAGGACTTGTAAGCAAGGGAGAATGGCAGGAAAGGGATTTGAGGAGGTAGAAAGGACTCGCCATTAAGCACAAGAAAAGGAGCTGAACATTGCCAACATTGCCAACATTGCAGTTGGCCAAAAAGGGTGTATGCGTTCTTTTCTGTATATATTCAAGAAAAGGGCATACACTTTTTTAGCCAACCAAACAGGTGGGCACTGGAAGTCAATACTACAAAAGATATCACTTCGCATCAGTCAGAAGAGCCATCCTCATAAAGCATAAACAACAGAAATGCAGGACAGGGCAACGAGAAGAGGGAGCCCTGTGAGACTTATAGTGGAAATGTATATTGCCAACGGCCATTCTGGAGAAGTGTATTGTGTTTACTAAAGCATCTAAAAAATGAGCTACAGAGCATAGGGCACTTGCACTCATGGGCGTATATCTTGGGAAAAACAAAAATCGAGAGGACACAGGCACCCCAATGTTTACCCCCTCTCTGTTTAAAAGATCCTCGACTAGGATATAACTTAAATGTCTCTGGAGGGAAAAAATGGATAGAGATGTGGTACTTAGGTAGAGTGGAATATTATTCAGCCTGGAAATCAATGAAATATGGCCAGTTGTAACAACTCCGGAGGAGTTACGTATGATCATTCTAAGTGACAGAATTCAAAAAGAAAAAGACACATATCATAAGATATCACTTAAAGGTGGAATCCAAAATGGCTACACATGAAATAAATTACAAAACAAAAACATAGTCAAATATGTAGAAAACACGCATAAGGCTGCTAAACGGGAAAGGTGGGGAGGGGTGAGGCATCATCCAGGAGGTTGAAATTAGCAAAGATACCATTCCAAATACCAAACTGATAATCAACAAGGCCTACACGGTAGCTAAAAGAACTGCACTCAGCACACTCAAGTCACCGGAAAAGAATATATACGACTGGTAAGAATCTGAAAAAGAATTTATTGATGTCTCTCTGTACGTGAATCAAGTGGATGTACAGCAGCAAGAAACAGAGCTTTGAAAATCAGCTGTAACCAATATAGTAATAAATTGAAAAAAATAAACGACAGAGAGACAGAGAAAACCTCTTACAACTTTTCCTCAGGGACGGTGATGCAACATGGATTGAACACATCTAGACCCACAGCAGGATGAGACATAAGGCTGGAAACTGTTTGCGCTAAGAGAAATGTGAGGTTGGGTGAGGAAATGCACACCCTTTAAAGTAATACTACCTGGTACCCATTCAATGGGTCCCAAATCTGCAGGTTCAAGGGATCTTCCTACAGCTAAAACATGCATGGAAAACCCAGAGGACTGTACACCATGTGATCGGGAGATGTGTCTAAAATGCACCTCATTTATCCTCTCCTGGTGCTCCTGTTCACCATTCCAGCCACGCTACTTAGAATCTCCCCACTTGGAGAATCAGCACATTTAAACTTCTGTTTCACACATTTTGCAAATTGTGAGGAGGATGAACGGGAAGAGGGGGAACCAATGAGAGAAGAGTTGTAGGGGTTTGGACGGGCACATATCACTCTAATTTCCCATTAAGAATAAGAATTAAAGAAAGGCTCAGCCTGCCTCGCCGGAGCCAAAATAGGGCCTGAAGCAATCCTGCGGGTTTGAGGCCAGCTCACAAAAGAGCAACTTAAAAAATGGAGCTCAGGGTCACTGCAATTCACAAACCTGCAGAGTTATAAATGAAAACTAACGTCCAAAAATATGTTGAGGTAAGGCAAAGAAGAGGATCTGAATGCAAGACAGAATTGCAAGAAACAGATTTCAAGAGATAGATTGGACTCGTCTTTAACGCACATGAAAAGCGGCAGAATTTCGACAATGATGCAGTTGGCCCAAAAGGGCGTATGCGTTTTTTCCTGATTATATCCAGGAAAAAACGCATACGCACTTTATGGGCAACGAAGCAAGCAAGCAATGCAAATGTGCACAACAAAGAAGTCTCACTTCCCACCGGTCAAAAGGGCCATCCTAAAAAATTGTAAAAACCAGAAATGCAGGACAGGCCATGGAGAACAGGGAGCCTTTATACGCTGATGGGCAGTGTGTGAACTGCCGAGAGCCACTCTGGAGAAGTGTATGGTGGTTCCTAAATCATCTAAAAAACAGAGCTACAGAGCATAGGACTCTTCCAATCATGGGAGTATATCTAGGGAAGTCTAAAAATCAACAAGACACAAGCACACCACAGTTTAGGGCTACTCTGTTTACAAGAACCTCAACTTCAGTACACCTTAAATATCCCAGGAAAGAGAACAATGGATAAAGATGATGTGGTACTTATGTACAATGGAATATCTCTTCACCATGAAATCAATGTAATAAGGCTAGTAGAAGGATAAAGAGTGGATTTAGGTCCGATAATACTACTTGAAATAAGTCAAACAGAAAAAGAAACATATCATAAGATATCACTTATAGAGGGAGGGTAAATATGGCTGCACAAGAAATGAATTACAGAACAGAACAGTGTCTCACATTTAGAAAACACACTTATGTCAGCTTAAGGGGAAAGGAGAGGTGGGGTGATGCATAAAACCAGAGTTTGAAATTAGCACAGATACCGTTCAATAAACCAAATAGGTATTAGACAAGATCTACACCTTGCTCAATGAACTGGCCTCAACACACCCTATACACCGCAGAGAAATATATCTGAGGAATAAGAATCTTAAAACCCATGTATTGATATATCTCCATAAGGGAATCAAGTGTGTGCAGAGCGGCACAAACACAGCAGTGAAAAGGAGCTAAACCCCATTATAGAAATAAATTTTAAAAACAAAACGCTGAAACAATGAAAGAGAGAAAAATTCTTACAAAATTCGCTCAGGGGCTGTGATGCAACCTGGATTGACCACATATAAACCCACAGCTGGATAAGACATAAGGCTGGACACTTGGGGCTGACAGGATTGGTGAGCTTTGGTGAGCAACTGCCGAAAGTTTAATGCAATACTTCATGCTACTCAGTCCAAGGGTCCCAACACTCCAGGTTGAAGGGAATCTTCCTACAGCTAAACCATGCTTGGGAAACCCAGCGACTGGTATACCATATGATCGGGAAAGGTTTCTAAAACGCACCTCATTTTTCCTCTCCTGGGGCTCCGGATCGACATTCCAGCCGCTTTACTAACAACATCCCCACATGGAGTCAATGCCTTTAAGTTCTGGTATCGCACAGTCTGCAGTTAGTGCAGAGGATGAATGGGAATAGGGGGAACCAGTGAGAAACTAGCTGTAGCGGTTTCAATGGGCACATGTCACTCTAATATCACATCAGTAAGAAGAATTAACCAAAGGCACAGCAAGGTGCCCCAGAAGAAAAATAGGGCTTCAAGGAATCCTGTGGTTACGGGGCAAGACCACAAAAATAAGAGCTAAAAAATGGAGCTAAGGGCCACTGCAATTCAAAAACCTGCAGAGTTATAAAGGCCAACTATTTTTAAAATATATATTTAGGTAAGGCTATGAAGAGGCACTGAAAGCAAGGCAGAACTGCAGGAAACCGATTTCAGGAGGTAGACTGGAATTGCATTGAAAACATATGAAGAGAGTCAGAAACTCGACAATGATGCACTTGGCCAAAAAGGGCGTATGCGTTTTTTCCTGAATATATTCAGGAAAAAACGCATACGCACTTTCTGGCCAACCAAGCAAGCTTGCAAAGGAAATCTGCACTACAATGAAGTCTCACTTCCACCTGGTCAAAAGGGCCATCTGAAAAAAGTGTAAAATCCATAAAGGCACGACAGGCCATGGAGAACTGGGAGCCTTCTTATGCTGATGGGCGGGATGTAAATTGCCAACAGACACTCTGGAGAAGTGTATGGTGTTTCCTGAAACATCTAAAAAACAAAGCAACAGAGCCTAGGGCACTTCGACTTATGGTCCTATAGCTTAGGGAAATTAAAATCAAAAAGACACAGCCACCCCAAAGTTTGGGACGGCTCTGTTTACAAGAACCTCGTTTACCGTACAAGTTCAATATCGCAGAAAGTGAAAAATGGATAAAGAAGTTGTGGTACTTACGTACAATGCAATATCACTAAGCAATGAAATCTATGTCATCAGGCCCGTAGCAGCATAATGAGTGGATTCAGGTATGATGATTCGAACTGAAATAAGTCACACAGAAAAGAAACATCATAAGCTGTCACTAATGCACAGAATGTGAACTTGGCTACACATGAACTGAATTACAAAACAGAACAGTGTCTCAAGTTTAGAAAACCAACTTATGATTGCTTAACGGGGAAGGTGAGTTGGGGTGCTGCATAAAACCAGAGATTGAAATGAGCACAGATAAAGTTCCTTAAGCCAAATATGGAATAGACAAGAGCTACTCCTTGCTCAACGAAATGGACTCAACACCCCATATTAAACGCCTAAGAATGTACCTGACTAGTAAGTATCTTAAAACCTATGGATTGCTATGTCTCCAAAAGAAAATCAAGCGTGTGTACAGGGGCATAAACGTAGCAGTGATAAGATTGGAGAGGTTCGGTGAGCAAATGAAGACCCTTTGAAGTCATATTGCATGGTACCCATTACACGGGTCTCAACTCTCCAGGTTTAAGGTATTCATCCTTCAGCTAAAACATGCATGTGGAACCCAGAGTATGATCAACCATGTGAACGGGAGACGTGTTCAAATATGTCTCAGTTTTCCCCCCCTGGTACTCGGGTGCAACATTCCAGACGCTTTACTAACACACTCCCGTCTTGGAGAGTCAGTCCCTTTAACCTCCTGTTTGGCCCAGTTTGCAATTTCAGCGGAAGATGTACAGGAATAGGGAGAACCAATGAGAGGCTAGCTGGAGGTGTCTGGACGGGCAAATTTAACTCTAATTTCCCACCAGGAAGAGGAATTAACCAAAGGCTCAGCATGCCGGGCCGGAACCAGATTAGGGCCTGAAGCCATCCTGCGGTGTTGCGGCCAGCTCAAAAGAAAGCGAGTTGAAGAAAGGAGCTCAGGGGCACTGTAATTCACAAACCTGCAGAGTTATAAATGACAGCTATCGTCCAAAAATATACTGAAGTAAGGCTGCCAAGAGGACTTGAAAGCGGGGCAGAATTGCAGGAAACCGATTTCAGGAGGTAGACTGGAATTGCATTGAAAGCATAGGAAAAGAGGCAGAACGTCCACAATGATGCACTTGGCCAAAAAGGGCGTATGCGTTTTTTCCTGAATATATTCAGGAAAAAACGCATGCGCCCTTTTTGGCCAACCAAGCAAGCTTGCAAAGGAAATCTGCACTACAATGAAGTCTCACTTCCCCCCCCGGTCAAAAGGGCCATCTGAAAAAAGTGTAAAATCCAGAAAGGCAGGACAGGCCATGGGAACTGGGAGCCTTGTTATGCTGATGGGCGGGATGTAAATTGCCAACAGACACTCGGGAGAAGTGTATGGTGTTTCCTGAAACATCTAAAAAACAAAGCAACAGAGCCTAGGGCACTTCCATTTATGGTCCTATAGCTTAGGGAAATTAAAATCAAAAAGACACAGCCACCCCAAAGTTTGGGACGACTCTGTTTACAAGAACCTCATTTACAGTACAAGTTCAACATCGCAGAAAGTGAAAAATGGATAAAGAAGTTGTGGTATTTACTTACAAAGCAATATCACTCAGCAATGAAATCTATGTCATCAGGCCCTTAGCATCACAATGAGTGGATTCAGGTATGATGATTCTAACTGAAATAAGTCACACAGAAAAAGAAACATCATAAGATATCAGTAATACACGGAATGTAAACTTGGCTACACAGGAACTGAATTACAGAACAGAACAGTGTCTCAAATTTAGAAAACCAACTTATGCTTGCTTAAGGGTAAAGGTGAGTTGGGGTGCTGCATAAAACCAGAGATTGAAATGAGCACAGATAAAGTTCCTTAAGTCAAATATGGAATAGACAAGAGCTACTCCTTGCTCAACGAAATGGACTCAACACCGCATATTAAACGCCTAAGAATGTACCAGACTAGTAAGTATCGTAAAACCTATGGATTGCTATGTCTCCAAAAGAGAATCAAGCATGTGTACAGGGGCATAAACGCAGCAGTGATAGGATTGGAGAGGTTCGGTGAGCAAATGAAGACCCTTTGAAGTCATATTGCATGGTACCCTTTACACGGGTCTCAACTCTCCAGGTTTAAGGTATTCTTCCTTCAGCTAAAACATGCATGTGGAACCCAAGTATGATCAACCATGTGAACGGGAGACGTGTTCAAATATGTCTCAGTTTTCCTCCCCTGGTACTCGGGTGCAACATTCCAGACGCTTTACTAACACTCTCCCCACTTGGAGAGTCAGCGCTTTTAACCTCCTGTTTGGCCCAGTTTGCAATTTCTGCGGAAGATGAACAGGAATAGCGAGAACCAGTGAGAGACTAGCTGGAGGTGTCTGGACGGGCAAATTTAACTCTCATTTCCCACCAGGAAGAGGAAATAACCAAAGGCTCAGTGTGTCGTGCCGGAACCAGATTAGGGCCTGAAGCCATCCTGCGGTGTTGCGGCCAGCTCAAAAGAAAGCGAGTTGAAGAAAGGAGCTCAGGGGCACTGGAATTCACAAACCTGCAGAGTTATAAATGACAGCTATCGTCCAAAAATAGACTGAAGTAAGGCTGCCAAGAGGACTTGAAAGCGGGGCAGAATTGCAGGAAACCGATTTCAGGAGGTAGACTGGAATTGCATTGAAAGCATAGGAAAAGAGGCAGAACGTCCACAATGATGCACTTGGCCAAAAAGGGCGTATGCGTTTTTTCCTGAATATATTCAGGAAAAAATGCATACGCCCTTTTTGGCCAACCAAGCAAGCTTGCAAAGGAAATGTGCACTACAATGAAGTCTCACTTCCCCCCGGTCAAAAGGGCCATCTGAAAAAAGTGTAAAATCCAGAAAGGCAGGACAGGCCATGGAGAACTGGGAGCCTTGTTATGCTGAAGGGCGGGATGTAAATTGCCAACAACCACTAGGGAGAAGTGTATGGTGTTTCCTGAAACATCGAAAAAACAAAGGAACACAGCCTAGGGCACTTCCACTTATGGTCCTGTAGCTTAGGGAAATTAAAATCAAAAAGACACAGCCACCCCAAAGTTTGGGACGCCTCTGTTTACAAGAACCTCGTTTACAGTACAAGTTCAACATCGCAGAAAGGGAAAAATGGATAAAGAAGTTGTGGTATTTACTTACAAAGCAATATCACTCAGCAATGAAATCTGTGTCATCAGTCCCTTAGCAGCATAATGAGTGGATTCAGGTACGATGAATCTAACTGAAATAAGTCACACAGAAAAAGAAACATCATAAGATATCAGTAATACACGGAATGGAAACTTGGCTACACAGGAACTGAATTACAGAACAGAACAGGGTCTCAAATTTAGAAAACCAACTTATGCTTGCTTAAGGGTAAAGGTGAGTTGGGGTGCTGCATAAAACCAGAGATTGAAATGAGCACAGATAAAGTTCCTTAAGTCAAATATGGAATAGACAAGAGCTACTCCTTGCTCAACGAAATGGACTCAACACCCCATATTAAACGCCTAAGAATGTACCTGACTAGTAAGTATCTTAAAACCTATGGATTGCTATGTCTCCAAAAGAGAATCAAGCATGTGTACAGGGGCATAAACGCAGAAGTGATAGGATTGGAGAGGTTCGGTGAGCAAATGAAGACCCTTTGAAGTCATATTGCATGGTACCCATTCCACGGGTTTCAACTACCCAGTTTTAAGGTATTCTTCCTTCAGCTAAAACATGCATGTGGAACCTAGAGTATGATCAACCATGTGATCGGGAGACGTGTTCAAATATGTCTCAGTTTTCATACCCTGGTACTCGGGTGCAACATTCCAGACGCTTTACTAACACTCTCCCGACTTGGAGAGTCAGTCCCTTTAACCTCCTGTTTGGCCCAGTTTGCAATTTCTGCGGAAGATGAACAGGAATAGCGAGAACCAATGAGAGGCTAGCTGGAGGTGTCTGGACGGGCAAATTTAACTCTCATTTCCCACCAGGAAGAGGAATTAACCAAAGGCTCAGCGGGCCGGGCCGGAACCAGATTAGGGCCTGAAGCCATCCTGCAGTGTTGCGGCCAGGTCACAAGAAAGCGAGTTGAAGAAAGGAGCTCAGGGGCACTGTAATTCACAAACCTGCAGAGTTATAAATGACAGCTATCGTCCAAAAATAGACTGAAGTAAGGCTGCCAAGAGGACTTGAAAGCGGGGCAGAATTGCAGGAAACCGATTTCAGGAGGTAGACTGGAATTGCATTGAAAGCATAGGAAAAGAGGCAGAACGTCCACAATGATGCACTTGGCCAAAAAGGGCGTATGCATTTTTTCCTGAATATATTCAGGAAAAAACGCATACGCCCTCTTTGGCCAACCAAGCAAGCTTGCAAAGGAAATCTGCACTACAATGAAGTCTCACTTCCCCCCGGTCAAAAGGGCCATCTGAAAAAAGTGTAAAATCCAGAAAGTTAGGACAGGCCATGGAGAACTGGGAGCCTTGTTATGCTGATGGGCGGGATGTAAATTGCCAACAGACACTCGGGAGAAGTGTATGGTGTTTCCTGAAACATCTAAAAAACAAAGCAACAGAGCCTAGGGCACTGCCACTTAAGGTCCTATAGCTTAGGGAAATTAAAATCAAAAAGACACAGCCACCCCAAAGTTTGGGACGCCTCCGTTTACAAGAACCTCGTTTACAGTACAAGTTCAACATCGCAGAAAGTGAAAAATGGATAAAGAAGTTGTGGTATTTACTTACAAAGCAATATCACTCAGCAATGAAATCTATGTCATCAGGCCCTTAGCAGAACAATGAGTGGATTCAGGTATGATGATTCTAACTGAAATAAGTCACACAGAAAAAGAAACATCATAAGATATCAGTAATACACGGAATGTAAACTTGGCTACACAGGAACTGAATTACAGAACAGAACAGGGTCTCAAATTTAGAAAACCAACTTATGCTTGCTTAAGGGGAAAGGTGAGTTGGGGTGCTGCATAAAACCAGAGATTGAAATGAGCACAGATAAAGTTCCTTAAGCCAAATATGGAATAGACAAGAGCTACTCCTTGCTCAACGAAATGGACTCAACACCGCATATTAAACGCCTAAGAATGTACCTGACTAGTAAGTATCTTAAAACCTATGGATTGCTATGTCTCCGAAAGAGAATCAAGCATGTGTACAGGGGCATAAACGCAGCAGTGATAGGATTGGAGATGTTCGGTGAGCAAATGAAGACCCTTTGAAGTCATATTGCATGGTACCCATTACACGGGTCTTAACTCTCCAGGTTTAAGGTATTCTTCCTTCAGCTAAAACCTGCATGTGGAACCCAGAGTATGATCAACCATGTGAACGGGAGACGTGTTCAAATATGTCTCAGTTTTCCTCCCCTGGTACTCGGGTGCAACATTCCAGACGCTTTACTAACACTCTCCCCACTTGGAGAGTCAGCGCCTTTAACCTCCTGTTTGGCCCAGTTTGCAATTTCTGCGGAAGATGAACAGGAATAGCGAGAACCAATGAGAGACTAGCTGGAGGTGTCTGGACGGGCATATTTAACTCTCATTTCCCACCAGGAAGAGGAAATAACCAAAGGCTCAGCGTGCCGTGCCGGAACCAGATTAGGGCCTGAAGCCATCCTGCGGTGTTGCGGCCAGGTCACAAGAAAGCGAGTTGAAGAAAGGAGCTCAGGGGCACTGTAATTCACAAACCTGCAGAGTTATAAATGACAGCTATCGTCCAAAAATAGACTGAAGTAAGGCTGCCAAGAGGACTTGAAAGCGGGACAGAATTGCAGGAAACCGATTTCAGGAGGTAGACTGGAATTGCATTTCAAGCATAGGAAAAGAGGCAGAACGTCCACAATGATGCACTTGGCCAAAAAGGGCGTATGCGTTTTTTCCTGAATATATTCAGGAAAAAACGCATACGCCCTTTTTGGCCAACCAAGCAAGCTTGCAAAGGAAATCTGCACTACAATGAAGTCTCACTTCCCCCTGGTCAAAAGGGCCATCTGAAAAAAGTGTAAAATCCAGAAAGGCAGGACAGGCCATGGAGAACTGGGAGCCTTCTTATGCTGATGGGCGGGATGTAAATTGCCAACAGACACTCGGGAGAAGTGTATGGTGTTTCCTGAAACATCTAAAAAACAAAGCAACAGAGCCTAGGGCACTTCCACTTATGGTCCTATAGCTTAGGGAAATTAATATCAAAAAGACACAGCAACCCCAAAATTTGGGACGGCTCTTTTTACAGGAATCTCTTCTACGGCACAAGTTAAATATCCCAGAGAGCAAATAATGGATAAAGAAGTTGCGGTACTTATGTACAACAGAATACCACTCAGCAATGAAATCTATGTCACCAGGCCCGTACCAGCATAATGAGTGGATTGAGGCACGATGATTCTAAGTGAAATAAGTCACACAGAAAAAGAAACATCATAAGGTATCACTAATACACGGAATGTGAACTTGGCTACACATGAACTGAATTACAAAACAGAACAGGGTCTCAAGTTTAGAAAACCAACTTATGCCTGCTTAAGGGGGAAGGTGAGTTGTGGTGCTGCATAAAAGCAGAGTTTGAAATTAGCACAGATACCGTTCCATAAGCCAAATATGTAATAGACAAGAGCTACCCCTTGCTCAACGAAATGGATTCAACAATGAGGTATCACCTCACACCTGGTAGAATAGGCATCATTGAAAATCTACAAACAAAAAATGCTGGAAAGGGTGTGGAGAAAAGGAACCCTCTTCCACTATTGTTGGGAATACAAATTGATACAGTCATTATGGAGAACAATATGGAATTTCTTAAGAAACTAACAATAGAACTACCATATGATACAGCAATCCCAGTACTGGACATATACCCAGACAAAACCATAAATCAAAAAGAGTCATTCACCGCAATGTTCATTGCATCACTATTTACAATATTGAGGTAATGGAAGCAACCTAAATGCCCACAGACAGACGAATGCATAAAGCTGTGGTACATATATAAAATGGAATATTACTAAGCCATGAAAAGGAATGAAATTGGGTCATTTGTAGAGACGTCGATGGATCTAGAGACTGTCATACAGAGTGAAGTAAGTCAGAAAGAGAAAAACAAATCTTGTATATTCATGCATATATGTGGAACCTAGAAAAACTGTACAGATTAACCATTTTGCAAGGCATAAATAGAGCAACAGATGTAGACAACAAACGTATGGACAACAAGGGGGGAAAGCTGTTGGGGGGTGGTGGTGGGAGGAGTTGAGAGACTGGGATTGGCATGTATACATTTATATGTATAAAATAGATAACCAATAAGAACCTGCTGTATAAAAATATAAAATAAAATTCAAAATTAAAAAGAAATAAAATTTAAAAAATAAAACAGAAAAAACAATTATTCCCTGCACATACATGTATTTATATGAATAAATTATTTCCATGCTTATATCTGTAAATACAAAAAAGAGGAATAAAATCTACCTTGAACCAAAAACGAAAAAGAGAAAAAAAACACAGAACCCACCAGTTACACAGAGGAAAACCGTATCAGGGCACTTGCTCCAGTTGTAAACAATTCTGAAGTTGGTCAGTGGTGGGGAATCGTCTCCCATTCAGCCAGCAGCCCCCACGCAACAAGCGTCCTCATTGCAAAGCTGGGGCACCGTGCCGAGGCATCTGTGAGTAAACGTGAGCTGAGCCCCAGGCCAGTTGCTGCTGAACTATTCCCACCCGTCCCAGGTAAAACACCTGAATATATACAAGGACTTGAAAGCCTAGAGGAAGGGCCATAGAGCCACACGAGTGACAGCATGCCGGCCGACTTGGTGCCTGCAGGCCAGCCAGGATGGTCCTGGCCCTGGGTGCTCTTCTGGAAGATTTCCATTTCCCTGCCTGAGATACCCGTCCTGTCCCTGCCCCCACTGCTTTTTTCCTTCCTCACCTCTGCCCAGGGAGAAATTCCAGCAGCAGGTATGGGTGACACATCCTCTTCTTTAGCAGGTGGCAGCCTGGCAACTGCTGCAGAAAGTCCAGCAGAGCCCCACTCACACTGGGCCACCCACAAAGCCGTGGCCTCTCACTCCCTCCCACCAGCCCAGCCCCGAGACTGCTGACAGGGCAGAGAAAATGGCGTCAGGCACGGCTGCAGGGGCTCTTGCTGCCTGGAGTGGTATTTATATTGATCTCAACCCAGGCACACCTGGGGAGGGCTGGCCGGCACGGTAAGGCTGCCCAGGTCAGCCAATCATCACCCCTCAGGGGCTCACAGTTGCAGAAAATGGAACTTGCTGAACCGGCCAGGTCCAAGGAACAGGTGTGGGCTCCTGAGAGTCAGGATAGACAAGGGGCTGCAGCTTTGGCTTGTTTTCTAATCATTTTATCTGGCCCATGAGTGGGAGACAACTTCAAGAAAACCCTCTCCTAATGAGAGGAACCCAGGAGTCAGGGAGAGGAGGGGTGGGTGGTGGTTGGAGACAGAGGCCTGGTGCCCCGGGTGCAGTGGAAGTCTCTGGAAGACCAGGTGGAGGGAGGCCTCACGGAGTGATGCCCAGGGTCACAGACCTGTCGCAGCTGCTGTTTGTTAGTTCAAGTCCTGCTCTGAGGTGCTCTGTGTCAGCTCTGAGCGACAGGTGAGCTGGGGGTGCTCTGCAATGAGGGCTATGTGCACGGTTCCTGTGTGCCCAGCCCTGCCACGGTACCTGCAAGGGTAGCTCTGTATCCTGGGAGGGGCCTGACCACGAGAGCCCCGTGGGCTGGGGTGGGGGTGGGGTACCTGCCCAGGTGAGCTCCATATTCTGGGATTGGTCTGACCACGAGAGCCCCATGGGCTGCTGGGGACCTGGTAAAGGATGTCAGGACAGTCAGTGAAGCCACCGAGGATATACCTCCAGTTGCTCCTAATTCCTACACCCTGCTGGTCATTCTACCAACCACCAGGACATGGTATTCTGTATTAGTCTTCAATGATGCCTTCTTTTGTATTCCATTAGTCCCAGAGTCACAAGAAATTTTGGCTTGTGAGTGGCAGGACTCAACATACAACTAAAACAATACTTCCGGGCCGTCTGGCCCCAAGGGTGCAAAAATTCCCACACCATCTTTGGGGAAAGCTTAGCTAAAGACCTAAAAGTTCTACCTCTGGAAAAGGAAACCCTCCTTCAATATGCAGACGACATTCTGATCACCAGCCCTACTAAGGAGGCCTCTGAACTACCAAGCCAATAAAGGATAGAAGTTGTCCAAGAAAAAGCTCAAATATCACAGACTGCGGTGACCTGCCTGGGCTTCATTCTCACAGAAGGTCAGAGAAGCCCATCCCAGGAAAGGGAAGAAACCATTTTCAGCCTTACCCCTTTCTAAAACTAGAAGACAGCTTAGGGGTTCCTGGGGAGGCCAGGGTTTGCTGCTTCTGGATCCCTAACTACAGTCTACTAGCTGGGCCTCTATATGAAACACTGAAAGGAAAAGATGATGATCCTTTTGAATAGAATCCAGAAGTGGCCTTTCAAGAATGGAAAGAGCAGTCAATTCAGACCCTTGCCCTGGAACTCCCTAATTTAGCTAAACCCTTTGACCTTTACATTCCCGGTGAAAGGTGAATCGCCATTGGAGAATTAGTGCAAAAACTGGGACCACTTGAAATGGAACAATGCAAGAATGCCATCCAGGTAGGATAAACTACGGTCACTAAGGGGCTTGGCCCACTGCCACATCTGGCCAAGATACTGGCGGTATCTAAAAACCTGGAAATCAGCAGCCCAAAAGGCCACCTCCCTCCTAAGGGAAAAGGACCCCACGTGGTGATCCTAACCACCAACCATGCCCTGAAGTTGCAGGGTTCGCTCCGTGGGCACACCGACCTCGAGTGAGGAGGCCCTCCAACTCCAACATCCAGAGAGATAACCGGGGGCAACAGGGCACCATGACGACTCGTGTGAACATCACTTGACCTGGAGTTTCTCTCATAAAACAACAAGAGTGTGTCCCAAAAGAGTAGACTACTGCTTGCAGGACTTACTGCACCCAGAGGGGAGCTAATAATCTTGGCGGGGGAACAGTATACCACACTGTCACCATAGAAAAGCCTACAGACACCGTGATGATGGTGGCCAATAAGACCGGCTGGACTCCTGTTTACTTCAAAAGGCTGTTGACTCAGTAGCCATCATGGTCCTTGGTCACCACTGACCCTGGACTGTCTGGGAGCTGAGCGGGCAGGGCTCTGACACGTGGTGCTGTTTGTACGTTAATTCAGGGGCCTAACTGAAGAAAGCGCAGACTACTGGTCAGAGCATCTAGGCTGGCAGAGACGGTCAGCCTAAGGTGGCCGAACAAATGTGGGGCGGGGTGAAACCGGCCCCCACAGCGTCTCTGCACATCTCTTTCCTGGACCCTTAAAGGTCATTAGAATCTATAACACTTCCAATGCTGGTGCTCAGGTGGACGAGCAGGGAGGCAGGGGTCCTGGGGACAATCAACGTCACCGGGAGGCTGCTGGGGAGAAGCTCTGACCCTCGCCCCAGGGTATGAGGGCTCCCAACTCAGCACTCAGCAGTTACAGAAGAAGGGTCTGCACCCTCAGCACTCCAAGAATGAGGAACGGGACAAAAGGCAGAGGAGGGGTTTGTCCCCAGCAAAGCCCATTAAAAATCCCTGGGAGATAAAAATAGAATCTGGGCAATAAAGTCAAGTCTAACCTTTTTTATCCTTTGTGCTTTGTCTAATTTCACGTGCTCCTAGGGTCCCGCATGCAGAGGTTCCACACCCGGCACTTCAGACCAGATTTCCTAGTGCAGAATGGCTGGGTCGACACCTCAGCTCCTGGGGCCCAGTGCAGACTCCACGATATAGAGCCTGAGCTACAGCCAACCCGGCCCTCGAGAGCTCCGCCGCCTCCCTCCCTCCCACTGACTCTGACAGGATCTCTACACAGCAGCCCAGCCCACAGCCCACGGGGTAGTGCATGCTCTCACCTCTCCATTCTCTGATCAAAATATAAAGTTTCCTTTGCTTGTGAACCAAACTCAGTCTCGATCTGTTGGCCCCAATGACACTGGGCAGGGGGACACTTGTTGGGGTCCACTCTGGAGGATCAGTAACAGAAATTGAGACTATTGTAACCTCAATGAACAGATGTGTGAGCCAAACTGTAGTTAACATAGAACACTGTATAAGGCTCGGGTAAAATAAGATGTTTTTAACACTTCCATTTGATATTTCCATCACTTTTTATAAGCAAGTTCAGTGAAAAGGTTTGTCTTATTTGTCAGGTCAATATTAGAGAAACGAAGTGATTTCTTTCCAAGGATGTACAGCTAATAATCTTGGTTAAACCTTCAATCTTGTTTTAAATGCTTTTCCATTGAAAATGATACCTCTCTTTCAGCTCCCCCATTTCTGAGAAGTATAAAATCTTATAATTTATTATTACCAAAGGGGAAAGGTGGGAGGAGGGATAAATTAACAGTTTGGAATGAACACATACACACTGCTATGTATAAAATAGATCATCAACAAGGAACTACTGTATAGCACAGGGAACTACACTCAACATTTTGCAATAACCTATAAGGGGAAATAATCTGAAAAAGAATAGATATTTTTATTGACATCATCTATCAATGACAGTTAAAGTGTAGCCTAAGGGAAGCTGGTGGTGAGTGCTTCTGACCCTGAAGACTTCAATCATCTAAAGTTTGGACTCTGCCTACTTCCCAAGGCCCTTAATGAACATATGTGTAGCTGTAGCTTAAAAAATTCCCCAGTTTGGGTTTCGGGGAGACACTGATTTTGAAAAAGCCCTGGTGTTCTCCTTACATGAATGGGACTCTTCCTACTGCTAAAACATGTCTGTCACACCCAGAGGATGGTATATCGTCTGATCGGGAAGAGTTTGGAAAAGGCATCTCATCTCCTCATCTCCTGGTGCTTGGGTTCACCCCTCCAGCGTCTTTACTAACAGTCTCCCCACTTGGAGATGTCAGCACTGTCAACATCCTGTTGCGTACAGTTTGGAATTTGTCCAGAGGATGAAGCGGAAGGATGAGGAACAATGAGAGACAAGTCCTAGGTGTTCAGACAGGCACATGTCACTCTAATTTCCAATCAGGAAGACGAATTGACCAAAGGCTAGGGTTGCCCATGGAAACAGTATAGGGCTTGAGGAAATCCCGCTGCTTTGTGGCCAGTTCCCATAAACACGAGTTGAACAATGGAACTCAGGGGCAGTAAAATTCACAAAACTGCAGAGTTGAAAATATCCATCACTGAAAAATGTCTTGAGGAAAGTCAGAGAAAAGGACTTGTAAGCAAGGGAGAATGGCAGGAAAGGGATTTGAGGAGGTAGAAAGGACTCGCCATTAAGCACAAGAAAAGGAGCTGAACATTGCCAACATTGCCAACATTGCAGTTGGCCAAAAAGGGTGTATGCGTTCTTTTCTGTATATATTCAAGAAAAGGGCATACACTTTTTTAGCCAACCAAACAGGTGGGCACTGGAAGTCAATACTACAAAAGATATCACTTCGCATCAGTCAGAAGAGCCATCCTCATAAAGCGTAAACAACAGAAATGCAGGACAGGGCAACGAGAAGAGGGAGCCCTGTGAGACTTATAGTGGAAATGTATATTGCCAACGGCCATTCTGGAGAAGTGTATTGTGTTTACTAAAGCATCTAAACAATGAGCTACAGAGCATAGGGCACTTGCACTCATGGGCGTATATCTTGGGAAAAACAAAAATCGAGAGGACACAGGCACCCCAATGTTTACCCCCTCTCTGTTTAAAAGATCCTCGACTAGGATATAACTTAAATGTCTCTGGAGGGAAAAAATGGATAGAGATGTGGTACTTAGGTAGAGTGGAATATTATTCAGCCTGGAAATCAATGAAATATGGCCAGTTGTAACAACTCCGGAGGAGTTACGTATGATCATTCTAAGTGACAGAATTCAAAAAGAAAAAGACACATATCATAAGATATCACTTAAAGGTGGAATCCAAAATGGCTACACATGAAATAAATTACAAAACAAAAACATAGTCAAATATGTAGAAAACACGCATAAGGCTGCTAAACGGGAAAGGTGGGGAGGGGTGAGGCATCATCCAGGAGGTTGAAATTAGCAAAGATACCATTCCAAATACCAAACTGATAATCAACAAGGCCTACACGGTAGCTAAAAGAACTGCACTCAGCACACTCAAGTCACCGGAAAAGAATATATACGACTGGTAAGAATCTGAAAAAGAATTTATTGATGTCTCTCTGTACGTGAATCAAGTGGATGTACAGCAGCAAGAAACAGAGCTTTGAAAATCAGCTGTAACCAATATAGTAATAAATTGAAAAAAATAAACGACAGAGAGACAGAGAAAACCTCTTACAACTTTTCCTCAGGGACGGTGATGCAACATGGATTGAACACATCTAGACCCACAGCAGGATGAGACATAAGGCTGGAAACTGTTTGCGCTAAGAGAAATGTGAGGTTGGGTGAGGAAATGCACACCCTTTAAAGTAATACTACCTGGTACCCATTCAATGGGTCCCAAATCTGCAGGTTCAAGGGATCTTCCTACAGCTAAAACATGCATGGAAAACCCAGAGGACTGTACACCATGTGATCGGGAGATGTGTCTAAAATGCACCTCATTTATCCTCTCCTGGTGCTCCTGTTCACCATTCCAGCCACGCTACTTAGAATCTCCCCACTTGGAGAATCAGCACATTTAAACTTCTGTTTCACACATTTTGCAAATTGTGAGGAGGATGAACGGGAAGAGGGGGAACCAATGAGAGAAGAGTTGTAGGGGTTTGGACGGGCACATATCACTCTAATTTCCCATTAAGAATAAGAATTAAAGAAAGGCTCAGCCTGCCTCGCCGGAGCCAAAATAGGGCCTGAAGCAATCCTGCGGGTTTGAGGCCAGCTCACAAAAGAGCAACTTAAAAAATGGAGCTCAGGGTCACTGCAATTCACAAACCTGCAGAGTTATAAATGAAAACTAACGTCCAAAAATATGTTGAGGTAAGGCAAAGAAGAGGATCTGAATGCAAGACAGAATTGCAAGAAACAGATTTCAAGAGATAGATTGGACTCGTCTTTAACGCACATGAAAAGCGGCAGAATTTCGACAATGATGCAGTTGGCCCAAAAGGGCGTATGCGTTTTTTCCTGATTATATCCAGGAAAAAACGCATACGCACTTTATGGGCAACGAAGCAAGCAAGCAATGCAAATGTGCACAACAAAGAAGTCTCACTTCCCACCGGTCAAAAGGGCCATCCTAAAAAATTGTGAAAACCAGAAATGCAGGACAGGCCATGGAGAACAGGGAGCCTTTATACGCTGATGGGCAGTGTGTGAACTGCCGAGAGCCACTCTGGAGAAGTGTATGGTGGTTCCTAAATCATCTAAAAAACAGAGCTACAGAGCATAGGACACTTCCAATCATGGGAGTATATCTAGGGAAGTCTAAAAATCAACAAGACACAAGCACACCACAGTTTAGGGCTACTCTGTTTACAAGAACCTCAACTTCAGTACACCTTAAATATCCCAGGAAAGAGAACAATGGATAAAGATGATGTGGTACTTATGTACAATGGAATATCTCTTCACCATGAAATCAATGTAATAAGGCTAGTAGAAGGATAAAGAGTGGATTTAGGTCCGATAATACTACTTGAAATAAGTCAAACAGAAAAAGAAACATATCATAAGATATCACTTATAGAGGGAGGGTAAATATGGCTGCACAAGAAATGAATTACAGAACAGAACAGTGTCTCACATTTAGAAAACACACTTATGTCAGCTTAAGGGGAAAGGAGAGGTGGGGTGATGCATAAAACCAGAGTTTGAAATTAGCACAGATACCGTTCAATAAACCAAATAGGTATTAGACAAGATCTACACCTTGCTCAATGAACTGGCCTCAACACACCCTATACACCGCAGAGAAATATATCTGAGGAATAAGAATCTTAAAACCCATGTATTGATATATCTCCATAAGGGAATCAAGTGTGTGCAGAGCGGCACAAACACAGCAGTGAAAATGAGCTAAACCCCATTATAGAAATAAATTTTAAAAACAAAACGCTGAAACAATGAAAGAGAGAAAAATTCTTACAAAATTCGCTCAGGGGCTGTGATGCAACCTGGATTGACCACATATAAACCCACAGCTGGATAAGACATAAGGCTGGACACTTGGGGCTGACAGGATTGGTGAGCTTTGGTGAGCAACTGCCGAAAGTTTAATGCAATACTTCATGCTACTCAGTCCAAGGGTCCCAACACTCCAGGTTGAAGGGAATCTTCCTACAGCTAAACCATGCTTGGGAAACCCAGCGACTGGTATACCATATGATCGGGAAAGGTTTCTAAAACGCACCTCATTTTTCCCCTCCTGGGGCTCCGGATCGACATTCCAGCCACTTTACTAACAACATCCCCACATGGAGTCAATGCCTTTAAGTTCTGGTATCGCACAGTCTGCAGTTAGTGCAGAGGATGAATGGGAATAGGGGGAACCAGTGAGAAACTAGCTGTAGCGGTTTCAATGGGCACATGTCACTCTAATATCACATCAGTAAGAAGAATTAACCAAAGGCACAGCAAGGTGCCCCAGAAGAAAAATAGGGCTTCAAGGAATCCTGTGGTTACGGGGCAAGACCACAAAAATAAGAGCTAAAAAATGGAGCTAAGGGCCACTGCAATTCAAAAACCTGCAGAGTTATAAAGGCCAACTATTTTTAAAAAATATATTGAGGTAAGGCTATGAAGAGGCATTGAAAGCAAGGCAGAATTGCAGGAAACCGATTTCAAGAGGTAGACTGGAATTGCACTGAAAACATATGAAGAGAGTCAGAAACTCGACAATGATGCACTTGGCCAAAAAGGGCGTATGCGTTTTTTCCTGAATATATTCAGGAAAAAACGCATACGCACTTTTTGGCCAACCAAGCAAGCTTGCAAAGGAAATCTGCACTACAATGAAGTCTCACTTCCACCTGGTCAAAAGGGCCATCTGAAAAAAGTGTAGAATCCATAAAGGCACGACAGGCCATGGAGAACTGGGAGCCTTCTTATGCTGATGGGCGGGATGTAAATTGCCAACAGACACTCGGGAGAAGTGTATGGTGTTTCCTGAAACATCTAAAAAACAAAGCAACAGAGCCTAGGGCACTTCCACTTATGGTCCTATAGCTTAGGGAAATTAATATCAAAAAGACACAGCAACCCCAAAATTTGGGACGGCTCTTTTTAAGGAATCTCTTCTACGGCACAAGTTAAATATCCCAGAGAGCAAATAATGGATAAAGAAGTTGCGGTACTTATGTACAACAGAATACCACTCAGCAATGAAATCTATGTCACCAGGCCCGTACCAGCATAATGAGTGGATTGAGGCACGATGATTCTAAGTGAAATAAGTCACACAGAAAAAGAAACATCATAAGGTATCACTAATACACGGAATGTGAACTTGGCTACACATGAACTGAATTACAAAACAGAACAGGGTCTCAAGTTTAGAAAACCAACTTATGCCTGCTTAAGGGGGAAGGTGAGTTGTGGTGCTGCATAAAAGCAGAGTTTGAAATTAGCACAGATACCGTTCCATAAGCCAAATATGTAATAGACAAGAGCTACCCCTTGCTCAACGAAATGGATTCAACAATGAGGTATCACCTCACACCTGGTAGAATAGGCATCATTGAAAATCTACAAACAAAAAATGCTGGAAAGGGTGTGGAGAAAAGGAACCCTCTTCCACTATTGTTGGGAATATAAATTGATACAGTCATTATGGAGAACAATATGGAATTTCTTAAGAAACTAACAATAGAACTACCATATGATACAGCAATCCCAGTACTGGACATATACCCAGACAAAACCATAAATCAAAAAGAGTCATTCACCGCAATGTTCATTGCATCACTATTTACAATATCGAGGTAATGGAAGCAACCTAAATGCCCACAGACAGACGAATGCATAAAGCTGTGGTACATATATAAAATGGAATATTACTAAGCCATGAAAAGGAATGAAATTGGGTCATTTGTAGAGACGTCGATGGATCTAGAGACTGTCATACAGAGTGAAGTAAGTCAGAAAGAGAAAAACAAATCTTGTATATTCATGCATATATGTGGAACCTAGAAAAACTGTACAGATTAACCATTTTGCAAGGCATAAATAGAGCAACAGATGTAGACAACAAACGTATGGACAACAAGGGGGGAAAGCTGTTGGGGGGTGGTGGTGGGAGGAGTTGAGAGACTGGGATTGGCATGTATACATTTATATGTATAAAATAGATAACCAATAAGAACCTGCTGTATAAAAATATAAAATAAAATTCAAAATTAAAAAGAAATAAAATTTAAAAAATAAAACAGAAAAAACAATTATTCCCTGCACATACATGTATTTATATGAATAAATTATTTCCATGCTTATATCTGTAAATACAAAAAAGAGGAATAAAATCTACCTTGAACCAAAAACGAAAAAGAGAAAAAAAACACAGAACCCACCAGTTACACAGAGGAAAACCGTATCAGGGCACTTGCTCCAGTTGTAAACAATTCTGAAGTTGGTCAGTGGTGGGGAATCGTCTCCCATTCAGCCAGCAGCCCCCACGCAACAAGCGTCCTCATTGCAAAGCTGGGGCACCGTGCCGAGGCATCTGTGAGTAAACGTGAGCTGAGCCCCAGGCCAGTTGCTGCTGAACTATTCCCACCCGTCCCAGGTAAAACACCTGAATATATACAAGGACTTGAAAGCCTAGAGGAAGGGCCATAGAGCCACACGAGTGACAGCATGCCGGCCGACTTGGTGCCTGCAGGCCAGCCAGGATGGTCCTGGCCCTGGGTGCTCTTCTGGAAGATTTCCATTTCCCTGCCTGAGATACCCGTCCTGTCCCTGCCCCCACTGCTTTTTTCCTTCCTCACCTCTGCCCAGGGAGAAATTCCAGCAGCAGGTATGGGTGACACATCCTCTTCTTTAGCAGGTGGCAGCCTGGCAACTGCTGCAGAAAGTCCAGCAGAGCCCCACTCACACTGGGCCACCCACAAAGCCGTGGCCTCTCACTCCCTCCCACCAGCCCAGCCCCGAGACTGCTGACAGGGCAGAGAAAATGGCGTCAGGCACGGCTGCAGGGGCTCTTGCTGCCTGGAGTGGTATTTATATTGATCTCAACCCAGGCACACCTGGGGAGGGCTGGCCGGCACGGTAAGGCTGCCCAGGTCAGCCAATCATCACCCCTCAGGGGCTCACAGTTGCAGAAAATGGAACTTGCTGAACCGGCCAGGTCCAAGGAACAGGTGTGGGCTCCTGAGAGTCAGGATAGACAAGGGGCTGCAGCTTTGGCTTGTTTTCTAATCATTTTATCTGGCCCATGAGTGGGAGACAACTTCAAGAAAACCCTCTCCTAATGAGAGGAACCCAGGAGTCAGGGAGAGGAGGGGTGGGTGGTGGTTGGAGACAGAGGCCTGGTGCCCCGGGTGCAGTGGAAGTCTCTGGAAGACCAGGTGGAGGGAGGCCTCACGGAGTGATGCCCAGGGTCACAGACCTGTCGCAGCTGCTGTTTGTTAGTTCAAGTCCTGCTCTGAGGTGCTCTGTGTCAGCTCTGAGCGACAGGTGAGCTGGGGGTGCTCTGCAATGAGGGCTATGTGCACGGTTCCTGTGTGCCCAGCCCTGCCACGGTACCTGCAAGGGTAGCTCTGTATCCTGGGAGGGGCCTGACCACGAGAGCCCCGTGGGCTGGGGTGGGGGTGGGGTACCTGCCCAGGTGAGCTCCATATTCTGGGATTGGTCTGACCACGAGAGCCCCATGGGCTGCTGGGGACCTGGTAAAGGATGTCAGGACAGTCAGTGAAGCCACCGAGGATATACCTCCAGTTGCTCCTAATTCCTACACCCTGCTGGTCATTCTACCAACCACCAGGACATGGTATTCTGTATTAGTCTTCAATGATGCCTTCTTTTGTATTCCATTAGTCCCAGAGTCACAAGAAATTTTGGCTTGTGAGTGGCAGGACTCAACATACAACTAAAACAATACTTCCGGGCCGTCTGGCCCCAAGGGTGCAAAAATTCCCACACCATCTTTGGGGAAAGCTTAGCTAAAGACCTAAAAGTTCTACCTCTGGAAAAGGAAACCCTCCTTCAATATGCAGACGACATTCTGATCACCAGCCCTACTAAGGAGGCCTCTGAACTACCAAGCCAATAAAGGATAGAAGTTGTCCAAGAAAAAGCTCAAATATCACAGACTGCGGTGACCTGCCTGGGCTTCATTCTCACAGAAGGTCAGAGAAGCCCATCCCAGGAAAGGGAAGAAACCATTTTCAGCCTTACCCCTTTCTAAAACTAGAAGACAGCTTAGGGGTTCCTGGGGAGGCCAGGGTTTGCTGCTTCTGGATCCCTAACTACAGTCTACTAGCTGGGCCTCTATATGAAACACTGAAAGGAAAAGATGATGATCCTTTTGAATAGAATCCAGAAGTGGCCTTTCAAGAATGGAAAGAGCAGTCAATTCAGACCCTTGCCCTGGAACTCCCTAATTTAGCTAAACCCTTTGACCTTTACATTCCCGGTGAAAGGTGAATCGCCATTGGAGAATTAGTGCAAAAACTGGGACCACTTGAAATGGAACAATGCAAGAATGCCATCCAGGTAGGATAAACTACGGTCACTAAGGGGCTTGGCCCACTGCCACATCTGGCCAAGATACTGGCGGTATCTAAAAACCTGGAAATCAGCAGCCCAAAAGGCCACCTCCCTCCTAAGGGAAAAGGACCCCACGTGGTGATCCTAACCACCAACCATGCCCTGAAGTTGCAGGGTTCGCTCCGTGGGCACACCGACCTCGAGTGAGGAGGCCCTCCAACTCCAACATCCAGAGAGATAACCGGGGGCAACAGGGCACCATGACGACTCGTGTGAACATCACTTGACCTGGAGTTTCTCTCATAAAACAACAAGAGTGTGTCCCAAAAGAGTAGACTACTGCTTGCAGGACTTACTGCACCCAGAGGGGAGCTAATAATCTTGGCGGGGGAACAGTATACCACACTGTCACCATAGAAAAGCCTACAGACACCGTGATGATGGTGGCCAATAAGACCGGCTGGACTCCTGTTTACTTCAAAAGGCTGTTGACTCAGTAGCCATCATGGTCCTTGGTCACCACTGACCCTGGACTGTCTGGGAGTTGAGCGGGCAGGGCTCTGACACCTGGTGCTGTTTGTACGTTAATTCAGGGGCCTAACTGAAGAAAGCGCAGACTACTGGTCAGAGCATCTAGGCTGGCAGAGACGGTCAGCCTAAGGTGGCCGAACAAATGTGGGGCGGGGTGAAACCGGCCCCCACAGCGTCTCTGCACATCTCTTTCCTGGACCCTTAAAGGTCATTAGAATCTATAACACTTCCAATGCTGGTGCTCAGGTGGACGAGCAGGGAGGCAGGGGTCCTGGGGACAATCAACGTCACCGGGAGGCTGCTGGGGAGAAGCTCTGACCCTCGCCCCAGGGTATGAGGGCTCCCAACTCAGCACTCAGCAGTTACAGAAGAAGGGTCTGCACCCTCAGCACTCCAAGAATGAGGAACGGGACAAAAGGCAGAGGAGGGGTTTGTCCCCAGCAAAGCCCATTAAAAATCCCTGGGAGATAAAAATAGAATCTGGGCAATAAAGTCAAGTCTAACCTTTTTTATCCTTTGTGCTTTGTCTAATTTCACGTGCTCCTAGGGTCCCGCATGCAGAGGTTCCACACCCGGCACTTCAGACCAGATTTCCTAGTGCAGAATGGCTGGGTCGACACCTCAGCTCCTGGGGCCCAGTGCAGACTCCACGATATAGAGCCTGAGCTACAGCCAACCCGGCCCTCGAGAGCTCCGCCGCCTCCCTCCCTCCCACTGACTCTGACAGGATCTCTACACAGCAGCCCAGCCCACAGCCCACGGGGTAGTGCATGCTCTCACCTCTCCATTCTCTGATCAAAATATAAAGTTTCCTTTGCTTGTGAACCAAACTCAGTCTCGATCTGTTGGCCCCAATGACACTGGGCAGGGGGACACTTGTTGGGGTCCACTCTGGAGGATCAGTAACAGAAATTGAGACTATTGTAACCTCAATGAACAGATGTGTGAGCCAAACTGTAGTTAACATAGAACACTGTATAAGGCTCGGGTAAAATAAGATGTTTTTAACACTTCCATTTGATATTTCCATCACTTTTTATAAGCAAGTTCAGTGAAAAGGTTTGTCTTATTTGTCAGGTCAATATTAGAGAAACGAAGTGATTTCTTTCCAAGGATGTACAGCTAATAATCTTGGTTAAACCTTCAATCTTGTTTTAAATGCTTTTCCATTGAAAATGATACCTCTCTTTCAGCTCCCCCATTTCTGAGAAGTATAAAATCTTATAATTTATTATTACCAAAGGGGAAAGGTGGGAGGAGGGATAAATTAACAGTTTGGAATGAACACATACACACTGCTATGTATAAAATAGATCATCAACAAGGAACTACTGTATAGCACAGGGAACTACACTCAACATTTTGCAATAACCTATAAGGGGAAATAATCTGAAAAAGAATAGATATTTTTATTGACATCATCTATCAATGACAGTTAAAGTGTAGCCTAAGGGAAGCTGGTGGTGAGTGCTTCTGACCCTGAAGACTTCAATCATCTAAAGTTTGGACTCTGCCTACTTCCCAAGGCCCTTAATGAACATATGTGTAGCTGTAGCTTAAAAAATTCCCCAGTTTGGGTTTCGGGGAGACACTGATTTTGAAAAAGCCCTGGTGTTCTCCTTACATGAATGGGACTCTTCCTACTGCTAAAACATGTCTGTCACACCCAGAGGATGGTATATCGTCTGATCGGGAAGAGTTTGGAAAAGGCATCTCATCTCCTCATCTCCTGGTGCTCGGGTTCACCCCTCCAGCGTCTTTACTAACAGTCTCCCCACTTGGAGATGTCAGCACTGTCAACATCCTGTTGCGTACAGTTTGGAATTTGTCCAGAGGATGAAGCGGAAGGATGAGGAACAATGAGAGACAAGTCCTAGGTGTTCAGACAGGCACATGTCACTCTAATTTCCAATCAGGAAGACGAATTGACCAAAGGCTAGGGTTGCCCATGGAAACAGTATAGGGCTTGAGGAAATCCCGCTGCTTTGTGGCCAGTTCCCATAAACACAAGTTGAACAATGGAACTCAGGGGCAGTAAAATTCACAAAACTGCAGAGTTGAAAATATCCATCACTGAAAAATGTCTTGAGGAAAGTCAGAGAAAAGGACTTGTAAGCAAGGGAGAATGGCAGGAAAGGGATTTGAGGAGGTAGAAAGGACTCGCCATTAAGCACAAGAAAAGGAGCTGAACATTGCCAACATTGCCAACATTGCAGTTGGCCAAAAAGGGTGTATGCGTTCTTTTCTGTATATATTCAAGAAAAGGGCATACACTTTTTTAGCCAACCAAACAGGTGGGCACTGGAAGTCAATACTACAAAAGATATCACTTCGCATCAGTCAGAAGAGCCATCCTCATAAAGCGTAAACAACAGAAATGCAGGACAGGGCAACGAGAAGAGGGAGCCCTGTGAGACTTATAGTGGAAATGTATATTGCCAACGGCCATTCTGGAGAAGTGTATTGTGTTTACTAAAGCATCTAAACAATGAGCTACAGAGCATAGGGCACTTGCACTCATGGGCGTATATCTTGGGAAAAACAAAAATCGAGAGGACACAGGCACCCCAATGTTTACCCCCTCTCTGTTTAAAAGATCCTCGACTAGGATATAACTTAAATGTCTCTGGAGGGAAAAAATGGATAGAGATGTGGTACTTAGGTAGAGTGGAATATTATTCAGCCTGGAAATCAATGAAATATGGCCAGTTGTAACAACTCCGGAGGAGTTACGTATGATCATTCTAAGTGACAGAATTCAAAAAGAAAAAGACACATATCATAAGATATCACTTAAAGGTGGAATCCAAAATGGCTACACATGAAATAAATTACAAAACAAAAACATAGTCAAATATGTAGAAAACACGCATAAGGCTGCTAAACGGGAAAGGTGGGGAGGGGTGAGGCATCATCCAGGAGGTTGAAATTAGCGAAGATACCATTCCAAATACCAAACTGATAATCAACAAGGCCTACACGGTAGCTAAAAGAACTGCACTCAGCACACTCAAGTCACCGGAAAAGAATATATACGACTGGTAAGAATCTGAAAAAGAATTTATTGATGTCTCTCTGTACGCGAATCAAGTGGATGTACAGCAGCAAGAAACAGAGCTTTGAAAATCAGCTGTAACCAATATAGTAATAAATTGAAAAAAATAAACGACAGAGAGACAGAGAAAACCTCTTACAACTTTTCCTCAGGGACGGTGATGCAACATGGATTGAACACATCTAGACCCACAGCAGGATGAGACATAAGGCTGGAAACTGTTTGCGCTAAGAGAAATGTGAGGTTGGGTGAGGAAATGCACACCCTTTAAAGTAATACTACCTGGTACCCATTCAATGGGTCCCAAATCTGCAGGTTCAAGGGATCTTCCTACAGCTAAAACATGCATGGAAAACCCAGAGGACTGTACACCATGTGATCGGGAGATGTGTCTAAAATGCACCTCATTTATCCTCTCCTGGTGCTCCTGTTCACCATTCCAGCCACGCTACTTAGAATCTCCCCACTTGGAGAATCAGCACATTTAAACTTCTGTTTCACACATTTTGCAAATTGTGAGGAGGATGAACGGGAAGAGGGGGAACCAATGAGAGAAGAGTTGTAGGGGTTTGGACGGGCACATATCACTCTAATTTCCCATTAAGAATAAGAATTAAAGAAAGGCTCAGCCTGCCTCGCCGGAGCCAAAATAGGGCCTGAAGCAATCCTGCGGGTTTGAGGCCAGCTCACAAAAGAGCAACTTAAAAAATGGAGCTCAGGGTCACTGCAATTCACAAACCTGCAGAGTTACAAATGAAAACTAACGTCCAAAAATATGTTGAGGTAAGGCAAAGAAGAGGATCTGAATGCAAGACAGAATTGCAAGAAACAGATTTCAAGAGATAGATTGGACTCGTCTTTAACGCACATGAAAAGCGGCAGAATTTCGACAATGATGCAGTTGGCCCAAAAGGGCGTATGCGTTTTTTCCTGATTATATCCAGGAAAAAACGCATACGCACTTTATGGGCAACGAAGCAAGCAAGCAATGCAAATGTGCACAACAAAGAAGTCTCACTTCCCACCGGTCAAAAGGGCCATCCTAAAAAATTGTAAAAACCAGAAATGCAGGACAGGCCATGGAGAACAGGGAGCCTTTATACGCTGATGGGCAGTGTGTGAACTGCCGAGAGCCACTCTGGAGAAGTGTATGGTGGTTCCTAAATCATCTAAAAAACAGAGCTACAGAGCATAGGACACTTCCAATCATGGGAGTATATCTAGGGAAGTCTAAAAATCAACAAGACACAAGCACACCACAGTTTAGGGCTACTCTGTTTACAAGAACCTCAACTTCAGTACACCTTAAATATCCCAGGAAAGAGAACAATGGATAAAGAAGATGTGGTACTTATGTACAATGGAATATCTCTTCACCATGAAATCAATGTAATAAGGCTAGTAGAAGGATAAAGAGTGGATTTAGGTCCGATAATACTACTTGAAATAAGTCAAACAGAAAAAGAAACATATCATAAGATATCACTTATAGAGGGAGGGTAAATATGGCTGCACAAGAAATGAATTACAGAACAGAACAGTGTCTCACATTTAGAAAACACACTTATGTCAGCTTAAGGGGAAAGGAGAGGTGGGGTGATGCATAAAACCAGAGTTTGAAATTAACACAGATACCGTTCAATAAACCAAATAGGTATTAGACAAGATCTACACCTTGCTCAATGAACAGGCCTCAACACACCCTATACACCGCAGAGAAATATATCTGAGGAATAAGAATCTTAAAACCCATGTATTGATATATCTCCATAAGGGAATCGAGTGTGTGCAGAGCGGCACAAACACAGCAGTGAAAAGGAGCTAAACCCCATTATAGAAATAAATTTTAAAAACAAAACGCTGAAACAATGAAAGAGAGAAAAATTCTTACAAAATTCGCTCAGGGGCTGTGATGCAACCTGGATTGACCACATATAAACCCACAGCTGGATAAGACATAAGGCTGGACACTTGGGGCTGACAGGATTGGTGAGCTTTGGTGAGCAACTGCCGAAAGTTTAATGCAATACTTCATGCTACTCAGTCCAAGGGTCCCAACACTCCAGGTTGAAGGGAATCTTCCTACAGCTAAACCATGCTTGGGAAACCCAGCGACTGGTATACCATATGATCGGGAAAGGTTTCTAAAACGCACCTCATTTTTCCCCTCCTGGGGCTCCGGATCGACATTCCAGCCACTTTACTAACAACATCCCCACATGGAGTCAATGCCTTTAAGTTCTGGTATCGCACAGTCTGCAGTTAGTGCAGAGGATGAATGGGAATAGGGGGAACCAGTGAGAAACTAGCTGTAGCGGTTTCAATGGGCACATGTCACTCTAATATCACATCAGTAAGAAGAATTAACCAAAGGCACAGCAAGGTGCCCCAGAAGAAAAATAGGGCTTCAAGGAATCCTGTGGTTACGGGGCAAGACCACAAAAATAAGAGCTAAAAAATGGAGCTAAGGGCCACTGCAATTCAAAAACCTGCAGAGTTATAAAGGCCAACTATTTTTAAAAAATATATTGAGGTAAGGCTATGAAGAGGCATTGAAAGCAAGGCAGAATTGCAAGAAACCGATTTCAGGAGGTAGACTGGAATTGCATTGAAAACATATGAAGAGAGTCAGAAACTCGACAATGATGCACTTGGCCAAAAAGAGCGTATGCGTTTTTTCCTGAATATATTCAGGAAAAAACGCATACGCACTTTTTGGCCAACCAAGCAAGCTTGCAAAGGAAATCTGCACTACAATGAAGTCTCACTTCCACCTGGTCAAAAGGGCCATCTGAAAAAAGTGTAGAATCCATAAAGGCACGACAGGCCATGGAGAACTGGGAGCCTTCTTATGCTGATGGGCGGGATGTAAATTGCCAACAGCCACTCGGGAGAAGTGTATGGTGTTTCCTGAAACATCTAAAAAACAAAGCAACAGAGCCTAGGGCACTTCCACTTATGGTCCTATAGCTTAGGGAAATTAAAATCAAAAAGACACAGCCACCCCAAAGTTTGGGACGCCTCTGTTTACAAGAACCTCGTTTACGGTACAAGTTCAATATCGCAGAAAGTGAAAAATGGATAAAGAAGTTGTGGTACTTACGTACAATGCAATATCACTCAGCAATGAAATCTATGTGATCAGGCCCGTAGCAGCATAATGAGTGGATTCCGGTATGATGATTCGAACTGAAATAAGTCACACAGAAAAGAAACATCATAAGGTATCACTAATACACAGAATGTGAACTTGGCTACACATGAACTGAATTACAAAACAGAACAGTGTCTCAAGTTTAGAAAACCAACTTACGCTTGCTTAACGGGGAAGGTGAGTTGGGGTGCTGTATAAAACCAGAGATTGAAATGAGCACAGATAAAGTTCCTTAAGCCAAATATGGAATAGACAAGAGCTACTCCTTGCTCAACGAAATGGACTCAACACCCCATATTAAACGCCTAAGAATGTACCTGACTAGTAAGTATCTTAAAACCTATGGATTGCTATGTCTCCAAAAGAGAATCAAGCGTGTGTACAGGGGCATAAACGCAGCAGTGATAGGATTGGAGAGGTTCTGTGAGCAAATGAAGACCCTTTGAAGTCATATTGCATGGTACCCATTACACGGGTCTCAGCTCTCCAGGTTTAAGGTATTCTTCCTTCAGCTAAAACATGCATGTGGAACCCAGAGTATGATCAACCATGTGAACGGGAGACGTGTTCAAATATGTCTCAGTTTTCCTCCCCTGGTACTCGGGTGCAACATTCCAGACGCTTTACTAACACTCTCCCCACTTGGAGAGTCAGCGCCTTTAACCTCCTGTTTGGCCCAGTTTGCAATTTCTGCGGAAGATGAACAGGAATAGCGAGAACCAATGAGAGGCTACCTGGAGGTGTCTGGACGGGCAAACTTAACTCTCATTTCCCACAAGGAAGAGGAATTAACCAAAGGCTCAGCATGCCGGGCCGGAACCAGATTAGGGCCTGAAGCCATCCTGCGGTGTTGCGGCCAGGTCACAAGAAAGCGAGTTGAAGAAAGGAGCTCAGGGGCACTGTAATTCACAAACCTGCAGAGTTATAAATGACAGCTATCGTCCAAAAATAGACTGAAGTAAGGCTGCCAAGAGGACTTGAAAGCGGGGCAGAATTGCAGGAAACCGATTTCAGGAGCTAGACTGGAATTGCATTGAAAGCATAGGAAAAGAGGCAGAACGTCCACAATGATGCACTTGGCCAAAAAGGGCGTATGCGTTTTTTCCTGAATATATTCAGGAAAAAACGCATACGCCCTTTTTGGCCAACCAAGCAAGCTTGCAAAGGAAATCTGCACTACAATGAAGTCTCACTTCCCCCCGGTCAAAAGGGCCATCTGAAAAAAGTGTAAAATCCATAAAGGCACGACAGGCCATGGAGAACTGGGAGCCTTCTTATGCTGATGGGCGGGATGTAAATTGCCAACAGCCACTCTGGAGAAGTGTATGGTGTTTCCTGAAACATCTAAAAAACAAAGCAACAGAGCCTAGGGCACTTCCACTTATGGTCCTATAGCTTAGGGAAATTAAAATCAAAAAGACACAGCCACCCCAAAGTTTGGGACGGCTCTGTTTACAAGAACCTCGTTTACGGTACAAGTTCAATATCGCAGAAAGTGAAAAATGGATAAAGAACTTGTGGTACTTACGTACAATGCAATATCACTCAGCAATGAAATCTATGTAATCAGGCCTGTAGCAGCATAATGAGTGGATTCAGGTATGATGATTCGAACTGAAATAAGTCACACAGAAAAGAAACATCATAAGGTATCATTAATACACAGAATGTCGACTTGGCTACACATGAACTGAATTACAAAACAGAACAGTGTCTCAAGTTTAGAAAACCAACTTATGCTTGCTTAAGGGGGAAGGTGAGATGGGGTGCTGCATAAAACCAGAGATTGAAATGAGCACAGATAAAGTTCCTTAAGCCAAATATGGAATAGACAAGAGCTACTCCTTGCTCAACGAAATGGACTCAACACCCCATATTAAACGCCTAAGAATGTACCTGACTAGTAAGTATCTTAAAACCTATGGATTGCTATGTCTCCAAAAGAGAATCAAGCGTGTGTACAGGGGCATGAACGCAGCAGTGATAGGATTGGAGAGGTTCAGTGAGCAAATGAAGACCCTTTGAAGTCATATTGCATGGTACCCATTACACGGGTTTCAACTCTCCAGGTTTAAGGTATTCTTCCTTCAGCTAAAACATGCATGTGGAACCCGAGTATGATCAACCGTGTGAACGGGAGACGTGTTCAAATATGTCTCAGTTTTCCTCCCCTGGTACTCGGGTGCAACATTCCAGACGCTTTACTAACACTCTCCCCACTTGGAGAGTCAGGACCTTTAACCTCCTGTTTGGCCCCGTTTGCAATTTCTGCGGAAGATGAACAGGAATAGGGAAAACCAATGAGAGACTAGCTGGAGGTGTCTGGACGGGCAAATTTAACTCTCATTTCCCACCAGAAAGAGGAAATAACCAAAGGCTCAGCATGCCGTGCCGGAACCAGATTAGGGCCTGAAGCCATCCAGCGGTGTTGCAGCCAGCTCACAAGAAAACGAGTTGAAGAAAGGAGCTCAGGGGCACTGTAATTCACAAACCTGCAGAGTTATAAATGACAGCTATCGTCCAAAAATAGACTGAAGTAAGGCTGCCAAGAGGACTTGAAAGTGGGGCAGAATTGCAGGAAACCGATTTCAGGAGGTAGACTGGAATTGCATTGAAAGCATAGGAAAAGAGGCAGAACGTCCACAATAATGCACTTGGCCAAAAAGGGCGTATGCGTTTTTTCCTGAATATATTCAGGAAAAAACGCATACGCCCTTTTTGGCCAACCAAGCAAGCTTGCAAAGGAAATCTGCACTACAATGAAGTCTCACTTCCCCCCGGTCAAAAGGGCCTTCTGAAAAAAGTGTAAAATCCAGAAAGGCAGGACAGGCCATGGAGAACTGGGAGCCTTGTTATGCTGATGGGCGGGATGTAAATTGCCAACAGACACTCGGGAGAAGTGTATGGTGTTTCCTGAAACATCGAAAAAAGAAAGCAACAGAGCCTAGGGCACTTCCACTTATGGTCCTATAGCTTAGGGAAATTAAAATCAAAAAGACACAGCCACCCCAATGTTTGGGACGCCTCTGTTTACAAGAACCTCGTTTACAGTACAAGTTCAACATCGCAGAAAATGAAAAATGGATAAAGAAGCTGTGGTATTTACTTACAAAGCAATATCACTCAGCAATGAAATCTATGTCATCAGGCCCTTAGCAGCACAATGAGTGGATTCAGGTATGATGATTCCAACTGAAATAAGTCACACAGAAAAAGAAACATCATAAGATATCACTAATACACAGAATGGAAACTTGGCTACACAGGAACTGAATTACAGAACAGAACAGGGTCTCAAATTTAGAAAACCAACTTATGCTTGCTTAAGGGTAAAGGTGAGTTGGGGTGCTGCATAAAACCAGAGATTGAAATGAGCACAGATAAAGTTCCTTAAGCCAAATATGGAATAGACAAGAGCTACTCCTTGCTCAACGAAATGGACTCAACACCGCATATTAAACGCCTAAGAATGTACCTGACTAGTAAGTATCTTAAAACCTATGGATTGCTATGTCTCCGAAAGAGAATCAAGCATGTGTACAGGGGCATAAACGCAGCAGTGATAGGATTGGAGAGGTTCGGTGAGCAAATGAAGACCCTTTGAAATCATATTGCATGGTACCCATTCCACGGGTTTCAACTACCCAGGTTTAAGGTATTCTTCCTTCAGCTAAAACATGCATGTGGAACCCAGAGTATGATCATCCGTGTGAACGGGAGACGTGTTCAAATATGTCTCAGTTTTCCTCCCCTGGTACTCGGGTGCAACATTCCAGACGCTTTACTAACACTCTCCCGACTTGGAGAGTCAGTGCCTTTAACCTCCTGTTTGGCCCAGTTTGCAATTTCTGCGGAAGATGAACAGGAATAGCGAGAACCAATGGGAGGCTAGCTGGAGGTGTCTGAATGGGCAAATTTAACTCTCATTTCCAACCAGGAAGAGGAATTAACCAAAGGCTCAGCATGCCAGGCCGGAAACAGATTAGGGCCTGAAGCCATTCTGCGGTGTTGCGGCCAGGTCACAAGAAAGCGAGTTGAAGAAAGGATCTCAGGGACACTGTAATTCACAAACCTGCAGAGTTATAAATGACAGCTACCGTCCAAAAATATACTGAAGTAAGGCTGCCAAGAGGACTTGAAAGCGGGGCAGAATTGCAGGAAACCGATTTCAGGAGGTAGACTGGAATTGCATTGAAAGCATAGGAAAAGAGGCAGAACGTTCACAATGATGCACTTGGCCAAAAAGGGCGTATGCGTTTTTTCCTGAATATATTCAGGAAAAAACGCATACGCCCTTTTTGGCCAACCAAGCAAGCTTGCAAAGGAAATCTGCACTACAATGAAGTCTCACTTCCCCCCGGTCAAAAGGGCCATCTGAAAAAAGTGTAAAATCCAGAAAGGCAGGACAGGCCATGGAGAACTGGGAGCCTTGTTATGCTGATGGGCGGGATGTAAATTGCCAACAGACACTCGGGAGAAGTGTATGGTGTTTCCTGAAACATCTAAAAAACAAAGCAACAGAGCCTAGGGCACTTCCACTTATGGTCCTATAGCTTAGGGAAATTAAAATCAAAAAGACACAGCCACCCCAAAGTTTCGAACGGCTCTGTTTACAAGAACCTCGTTTACAGTACAAGTTCAACATCGCAGAAAGTGAAAAATGGATAAAGAAGTTGTGGTATTCACTTACAAAGCAATATCACTCAGCAATGAAATCTATGTCATAAGGCCATTAGCAGCACAATGAGTGGATTCACGTATGATGATTCTAACTGAAATAAGTCACACAGAAAAAGAAACATCATAAGATATCAGTAATACACGGAATGGAAACTTGGCTACACAGGAACTGAATTACAGAACAGAACAGGGTCTCAAATTTAGAAAACCAACTTATGCTTGCTTAAGGGGAAAGGTGAGTTGGGGTGCTGCATAAAACCAGAGATTGAAATGAGCACAGGTAAAGTTCCTTAAGCCAAATATGGAATAGACAAGAGCTACTCCTTGCTCAACGAAATGGACTCAACACCGCATATTAAACGCCTAAGAATGTACCTGACTAGTAAGTATCTTAAAACCTATGGATTGCTATGTCTCCGAAAGAGAATCAAGCATGTGTACAGGGGCATAAACGCAGCAGTGATAGGATTGGAGAGGTTCGGTGAGCAAATGAAGACCCTTTGAAGTCATATTGCATGGTACCCATTCCACGGGTTTCAACTACCCAGGTTTAAGGTATTCTTCCTTCAGCGAAAACATGCATGTGGAACCTAGAGTATGATCAACCATGTGATCGGGAGACGTGTTCAAATATGTCTCAGTTTTCGTACCCTGGTACTCGGGTGCAACATTCCAGACGCTTTACTAACACTCTCCCGACTTGGAGAGTCAGTCCCTTTAACCTCCTGTTTGGCCCAGTTTGCAATTTCTGCGGAAGATGAACAGGAATAGCGAGAACCAATGAGAGACTAGCTGGAGGTGTCTGGACGGGCAAATTTAACTCTCATTTCCCACCAGGAAGAGGAATCAACCAAAGGCTCAGCGTGCCGTGCCGGAACCAGATTAGGGCCTGAAGCCATCCTGCGGTGTTGCGGCTAGCTCACAAGAAAGCGAGTTGAAGAAAGGAGCTCAGGGGCACTGTAATTCACAAACCTGCAGAGTTATAAATGACAGCTATCGTCCAAAAATAGACTGAAGTAAGGCTGCCAAGAGGACTTGAAAGCGGGGCAGAATTGCAGGAAACCGATTTCAGGAGGTAGACTGGAATTGCATTGAAAGCATAGGAAAAGAGGCAGAAAGTCCACAATGATGCACTTGGCCAAAAAGGGCGTATGCGTTTTTTCCTGAATATATTCAGGAAAAAACGCATACGCCCTTTTTGGCCAACCAAGCAAACTTGCAAAGGAAATCTGCACTACAATGAAGTCTCACTTCTCCCCGGTCAAAAGGGCCATCTGAAAAAAGTGTAAAATCCAGAAAGGCAGGACAGGCCATGGAGAACTGGGAGCCTTGTTATGCTGATGGGCGGGATGTAAATTGCCAACAGACACTCAGGAGAAGTGTATGGTGTTTCCTGAAACATCTAAAAAACAAAGCAACAGAGCCTAGGGCACTTCCACTTATGGTCCTATAGCTTAGAGAAATTAAAATCAAAAAGACACAGCCACCCCAAAGTTTGGGACGCCTCCGTTTACAAGAACCTCGTTTACCGTACAAGTGCAATATCACAGAAAGTGAAAAATGGATAAAGAACTTGTGGTACTTACGTACAATGCAGTATCACTCAGCAATGAAATCTATGTCATCAGGCCCTTAGCAGCACAATGAGTGGATTCAGGTATGATGATTCTAACTGAAATAAGTCACACAGAAAAAGAAACATCATAAGATATCACTAATACACGGAATGGAAACTTGGCTACACAGGAACTGAATTACAGAACAGAACAGGGTCTCAAATTTAGAAAACCAACTTATGCTTGCTTAAGGGTAAAGGTGAGTTGGGGTGCTACATAAAACCAGAGATTGAAATGAGCACAGATAAAGTTCCTTAAGCCAAATATGGAATAGACAAGAGCTACACCTTGCTCAACGAAATGGACTCAACACCGCATATTAAACGCCTAAGAATGTACCTGACTAGTAAGTATCTTAAAACCTATGGATTGCTATGTCTCCGAAAGAGAATCAAGCATGTGTACAGGGGCATAAACGCAGCAGTGATAGGATTGCAGAATTTCGGTGAGCAAATGAAGACCCTTTGAAGTCATATTGCATGGTACCCATTCCTCGGGTTTCAACTACCCAGGTTTAAGGTATTCTTCCTTCAGCTAAAACATGCATGTGGAACCTAGAGTATGATCAACCATGTGATCAGGAGACGTGTTCAAATATGTCTCAGTTTTCGTACCCTGGTACTCGGGTGCAACATTCCAGACGCTTTACTAACACTCTCCCGACTTGGAGAGTCAGTCCCTTTAACCTCCTGTTTGGCCCAGTTTGCAATTTCTGCGGAAGATGAACAGGAATAGCGAGAACCAATGAGAGACTAGCTGGAGGTGTCTGGACGGGCAAATTTAACTCTCATTTCCCACCAGGAAGAGGAATTAACCAAAGGCTCAGCGTGACGTGCCAGAACCAGATTAGGGCCTGAAGACATCCTGCGGTGTTGCGGCCAGTTCACAAGAAAGCGAGTTGAAGAAAGGAGCTCAGGGGCACTGTAATTCACAAACCTGCAGAGTTATAAATGACAGCTATCGTCCAAAAATAGACTGAAGTAAGGCTGCCAAGAGGACTAGAAAGCGGGGCAGAATTGCAGGAAACCGATTTCAGGAGGTATACTGGAATTGCATGGAAAGCATAGGAAAAGAGGCAGAACGTCCACAATGATGCACTTGGCCAAAAAGGGCGTATGCGTTTTTTCCTGAATATATTCAGGAAAAAACGCATACGCCCTTTTTGGCCAACCAAGCAAACTTGCAAATGAAATCTGCACTACAATGAAGTCTCACTTCTCCCCGGTCAAAAGGGCCATCTGAAAAAAGTGTAAAATCCAGAAAGGCAGGACAGGCCATGGAGAACTGGGAGCCTTGTTATGCTGATGGGCGGGATGTAAATTGCCAACAGACACTCAGGAGAAGTGTATGGTGTTTCCTGAAACATCTAAAAAACAAAGCAACAGAGCCTAGGGCACTTCCACTTATGGTCCTATAGCTTAGGGAAATTAAAATCAAAAAGACACAGCCACCCCAAAGTTTGGGACGCCTCCGTTTACAAGAACCTCGTTTACCGTACAAGTGCAATATCACAGAAAGTGAAAAATGGATAAAGAACTTGTGGTACTTACGTACAATGCAGTATCACTCAGCAATGAAATCTATGTCATCAGGCCCGTAGCAGCATAATGAGTGGATTCAGGTACGATGATTCTAACTGAAATAAGTCACACAGAAAAAGAAACATCATAAGATATCAGTAATACACGGAATGTAAACTTGGCTACACAGGAACTGCATTCCAAAACAGAACAGGGTCTCAAATTTAGAAAACCAACTTATGCTTGCTTAAGGGGAAAGGTGAGTTGGGGTGCTGCATAAAACCAGAGATTGAAATGAGCACAGATAAAGTTCCTTAAGCCAAATATGGAATAGACAAGAGCTACTCCTTGCTCAACGAAATGGACTCAAAACCCCATATTAAACACCTAAGAATGTACCTGACTAGTAAGTATCTTAAAACCTATGGATTGCTATGTCTCCAAAAGAGAATCAAGCGTGTGTACAGGGGCATAAACGCAGCAGTGATAGGATTGGAGAGGTTCAGTGAGCAAATGAAGACCCATTGAAGTCATATTGCATGGTACCCATTCCACGGGTTTCAACTACCCAGGTTTTAGGTATTCTTCCTTCAGCTAAAACATGCATGTGGAACCTAGAGTATGATCAACCATGTTATCGGGAGACGTGTTCAAATATGTCTCAGTTTTCCTCCCCTGGTACTCGGGTGCAACATTCCAGACGCTTTACTAACACTCTCCCGACTTGGAGAGTCAGTCCCTTTAACCTCCTGTTTGGCCCAGTTTGCAATTTCTGCGGAAGATGAACAGGAATAGCGAGAACCAATGAGAGACTAGCTGGAGGTGTCTGGACGGGCAAATTTAACTCTCATTTCCCACCAGGAAGAGGAAATAACCAAAGGCTCAGCGTGCCGTGCCAGAACCAGATTAGGGCCTGAAGCCATCCTGCGGTGTTGCGGCCAGCTCACAAGAAAGCGAGTTGAAGAAAGGAGCTCAGGGGCACTGTAATTCACAAACCTGCAGAGTTATAAATGACAGCTATCGTCCAAAAATAGACTGAAGTAAGGCTGCCAAGAGGACTTGAAAGCGGGGCAGAATTGCAGGAAACCGATTTCAGGAGGTAGACTGGAATTGCATTGAAAGCATAGGAAAAGAGGCAGAACGTCCACAATGATGCACTTGGCCAAAAAGGGCGTATGCGTTTTTTCCTGAATATATTCAGGAAAAAACGCATACGCCCTTTTTGGCCAACCAAGCAAGCTTGCAAAGGAAATCTGCACTACAATGAAGTCTCACTTCCCCCCGGTCAAAAGGGCCATCTGAAAAAAGTGTAAAATCCAGAAAGGCAGGAGAGGCCATGGAGAACAGGGAGCCTTGTTATGCTGATGGGCGGGATGTAAATTGCCAACAGACACTCGGGAGAAGTGTATGGTGTTTCCTGAAACATCTAAAAAACAAAGCAACAGAACCTAGGGAACTTCCACTTATGGTCCTATAGCTTAGGGAAATTAAAATCAAAAAGACACAGCCACCCCAAAGTTTGGAACGGCTCTGTTTACAAGAACCTCGTTTACAGTACAAGTTCAACATCGCAGAAAGTGAAAAATGGATAAAGAAGTTGTGGTATTTACTTACAAAGCAATATCACCAAGGAATGAAATCTGTGTCATCAGGCCCTTAGCAGCACAATGAGTGGATTCAGGTATGATGATTCTAACTGAAATAAGTCACACAGAAAAAGAAACATCATAAGATATCAGTAATACACGGAATGGAAACTTGGCTACACAGGAACTGAATTACAGAACAGAACAGGGTCTCAAATTTAGAAAACCAACTTATGCTTGCTTAAGGGTAAAGGTGAGTTGGGGTGCTGCATAAAACGAGAGATTGAAATGAGCACAGATAAAGTTCCTTAAGCCAAATATGGAATAGACAAGAGCTACTCCTTGCTC
The DNA here is from genome assembly GCF_951394435.1 of Stenella coeruleoalba. Taxonomy (NCBI): domain Eukaryota; kingdom Metazoa; phylum Chordata; class Mammalia; order Artiodactyla; family Delphinidae; genus Stenella; species Stenella coeruleoalba. Next base: position 352,846 of record NW_027646407.1, read on the forward strand.
AACGAAATGGACTCAAAACCCCATATTAAACGCCTAAGAATGTACCTGACTAGTAAGTATCTTAAAACCTATGGATTGCTATGTCTCCGAAAGAGAATCAAGCATGTGTACAGGGGCATAAACGCAGCAGTGATAGGATTGGAGAGGTTCGGTGAGCAAATGAAGACCCATTGAAGTCATATTGCATGGTACCCATTCCACGGGTTTCTACTACCCAGTTTTAAGGTATTCTTCCTTCAGCTAAAACATGCATGTGGAACCTAGAGTATGATCAACCATGTGATCGGGAGACGTGTTCAAATATGTCTCAGTTTTCCTCCCCTGGTACTCGGGTGCAACATTCCAGACGCTTTACTAACGTCTCCAGACGCATGTGGAACCTAGAGTATGATCAACCATGTGATCGGGAGACGTGTTCAAATATGTCTCAGTTTTCCTCCCCTGGTACTCGGGTGCAACATTCCAGACGCTTTACTAACGTCTCCAGACGCTTTGGAGAGTCAGCGCCTTTAACCTCCTGTTTGGCCCAGTTTGCAATTTCTGCGGAAGATGAACAGGAATAGCGAGAACCAATGAGAGACTAGCTGGAGGTGTCTGGACGGGCAAATTTAACTCTCATTTCCCACCAGGAAGAGGAAATAACCAGAGGCTCAGCGTGCCGTGCCGGAACCAGATTAGGGCCTGAAGCCATCCTGCGGTGTTGCGGCCAGGTCACAAGAAAGCAAGTTGAAGAAAGGAGCTCAGGGGCACTGTAATTCACAAACCTGCAGAGTTATAAATGACAGCTATCGTCCAAAAATAGACTGAAGTAAGGCTGCCAAGAGGACTTGAAAGCGGGGCAGAATTGCAGGAAACCGATTTCAGGAGGTAGACTGGAATTGCATTGAAAGCATAGGAAAAGAGGCAGAACGTCCACAATGATGCACTTGGCCAAAAAGGGCGTATGCGTTTTTTCCTGAATATATTCAGGAAAAAACGCATACGCCCTTTTTGGCCAACCAAGCAAGCTTGCAAAGGAAATCTGCACTACAATGAAGTCTCACTTCCCCCCGGTCAAAAGGGCCATCTGAAAAAAGTGTAAAATCCAGAAAGGCAGGACAGGCCATGGACAACTGGGAGCCTTGTTATGCTGATGGGCGGGATGTAAATTGCCAACAGACACTCGGGAGAAGTGTATGGTGTTTCCTGAAACATCTAAAAAACAAAGCAACAGAGCCTAGGGCACTTCCACTTATGGTCCTATAGCTTAGGGAAATTAAAATCAAAAAGACACAGCCACCCCAAAGTTTGGGACGCCTCTGTTTACAAGAACCTCGTTTACCGTACAAGTTCAATATCACAGAAAGTGAAAAATGGATAAAGAAATTGTGGTACTTACATACAATGCAGTATCACTCAGCAATGAAATCTATGTCATCAGGCCCGTAGCAGCATAATGAGTGATTTCAGGTACGATGATTCTAACTGAAATAAGTCACACAGAAAAAGAAACATCATAAGATATCACTAATACACGGATTGTAAACTTGGCTACACAGGAACTGAATTACAGAACAGAACAGGTTCTCAAATTTAGAAAAGCAACTTATGCTTGCTTAAGGGGAAAGGTGAGTTGGGGTGCTGCATAAAACCAGAGATTGAAATGAGCACAGATAAAGTTCCTTAAGCCAAATATGGAATAGACAAGAGCTACTCCTTGCTCAACGAAATGGACTCAACATCGCATATTAAACGCCTAAGAATGTACCTGACTAGCAAGTATCTTAAAACCTATGGATTGCTATGTCTCCAAAAGAGAATCAAGCATGTGTACAGGGGCATAAACGCAGCAGTGATAGGATTGGAGAGGTTCGGTGAGAAAATGAAGACCCTTTGAAGTCATATTGCATGGTACCCATTCCACGGGTTTCACCTACCCAGGTTTAAGGTATTCTTCCTTCAGCTAAAACATGCATGTGGAACCTAGAGTATGATCAACCATGTGATCGGGAGACGTGTTCAAATATGTCTCAGTTTTCGTACCCTGGTACTCGGGTGCAACATTCCAGACGCTTTACTAACACTCTCCCGACTTGGAGAGTCAGTCCCTTTAACCTCCTGTTTGGCCCAGTTTGCAATTTCTGCGGAAGATGAACAGGAATAGCGAGAACCAATGAGAGGCTAGCTGGAGGTGTCTGGACGGGCAAATTTAACTCTCATTTCCCACCAGGAAGAGGAATTAACCAAAGGCTCAGCGTGCCGTGCCGGAACCAGATTAGGGCCTGAAGCCATCCTGCGGTGTTGCGGCCAGCTCAAAAGAAAGCGAGTTGAAGAAAGGAGCTCAGGGGCACTGTAATTCACAAACCTGCAGAGTTATAAATGACAGCTATCGTCCAAAAATAGACTGAAGTAAGGCTGCCAAGAGGACTTGAAAGCGGGGCAGAATTGCAGGAAACCGATTTCAGGAGCTAGACTGGAATTGCATTGAAAGCATAGGAAAAGAGGCAGAACGTCCACAATGATGCACTTGGCCAAAAAGGGCGTATGCGTTTTTTCCTGAATATATTCAGGAAAAAACGCATACGCCCTTTTTGGCCAACCAAGCAAGCTTGCAAAGGAAATCTGCACTACAATGAAGTCTCACTTCCCCCCGGTCAAAAGGGCCATCTGAAAAAAGTGTAAAATCCAGAAAGGCAGGACAGGCCATGGAGAACTGGGAGCCTTGTTATGCTGATGGGCGGGATGTAAATTGCCAACAGACACTAGGGAGAAGTGTATGGTGTTTCCTGAAACATCTAAAAAACAAAGCAACAGAGCCTAGGGCACTGCCACTTATGGTCCTATAGCTTAGGAAAATTAAAATCAAAAAGACACAGCCACCCCAAAGTTTGGGACGCCTCTGTTTACAAGAACATCGTTTACAGTACAAGTTCAACATCGCAGAAAGTGAAAAATGGATAAAGAAGTTGTGGTATTTACTTACAAAGCAATATCACTCAGCAATGAAATCTATGTCATCAGGCCCTTAGAAGAACAATGAGTGGATTCAGGTATGATGATTCTAACTGAAATAAGTCACACAGAAAAAGAAACATCATAAGATATCAGTAATACACGGAATGTAAACTTGGCTACACAGGAACTGAATTACAGAACAGAACAGGGTCTCAAATTTAGAAAACCAACTTATACTTGCTTAAGGGTAAAGGTGAGTTGGGGTGCTGCATAAACCCAGAGATTGAAATGAGCACAGATAAAGTTCCTTAAGCCAAATATGGAATAGACAAGAGCTACTCCTTGCTCAAGGAAATGGACTCAACACCCCATATTAAACGCCTAAGAATGTACCTGACTAGTAAGTATCTTAAAACCTAGGGATTGCTATGTCCCCTAAAGAGAATCAAGCATGTGTACAGGGGCATAAACGCAGCAGTGATAGGATTGGAGAGGTTCAGTGAGCAAATGAAGACCCTTTGAAGTCATATTGCATGGTACCCATTCCACGGGTTTCAAATACACAGGTTTAAGGTATTCTTCCTTCAGCTAAAACATGCATGTGGAACCCAAGTATGATCAACCATGTGAACGGGAGACGTGTTCAAATATGTCTCAGTTTTCCTCCCCTGGTACTCGGGTGCAACATTCCAGACACTTAACTAACACTCTCCCCACTTGGAGAGTCAGTCCCTTTAACCTCCTGTTTGGCCCAGTTTGCAATTTCTGTGGAAGATGAACAGGAATAGCGAGAACCAATGAGAGACTAGCTGGAGGTGTCTGGACGGGCAAATTTAACTCTCATTTCCCACCAGGAAGAGGAATTAACCAAAGGCTCAGCGTGCCGTACCGGAACCAGATTAGGGCCTGAAGCCATCCTGCGGTGTTGTGGCCAGCTCAAAAGAAAGCGAGTTGAAGAAAGGAGCTCAGGGGCACTGTAATTCACAAACCTGCAGAGTTATAAATGACAGCTATCGTCCAAAAATAGACTGAAGTAAGGCTGCCAAGAGGACTTGAAAGCGGGGCAGAATTGCAGGAAACCGATTTCAGGAGGTAGACTGGAATTGCATTGAAAGCATAGGAAAAGAGGCAGAACGTCCACAATGATGCACTTGGCCAAAAAGGGCGTATGCGTTTTTTCCTGAATATATTCAGGAAAAAACGCATACGCCCTTTTTGGCCAACCAAGCAAGCTTGCAAAGGAAATCTGCACTACAATGAAGTCTCACTTCCCCCCGGTCAAAAGGGCCATCTGAAAAAAGTGTAAAATCCAGAAAGGCAGGACAGGCCATGGAGAACAGGGAGCCTTGTTATGCTGATGGGCGGGATGTAAATTACCAACAGACACTCAGGAGAAGTGTATGGTGTTTCCTGAAACATCTAAAAAACAAAGCAACAGAGCCTAGGGCACTGCCACTTATGGTCCTATAGCTTAGGGAAATTAAAATCAAAAAGACACAGCCACCCCAAAGTTTGGGACGCCTCTGTTTACAAGAACCTCGTTTACAGTACAAGTTCAACATCGCAGAAAGTGAAAAATGGATAAAGAAGTTGTGGTATTTACTTACAAAGCAATATCACCAAGGAATGAAATCTGTGTCATCAGGCCCTTAGCAGCACAATGAGTGGATTCAGGTATGATGATTCTAACTGAAATAAGTCACACAGAAAAAGAAACATCATAAGATATCAGTAATACACGGAATGGAAACTTGGCTACACAGGAACTGAATTACAGAACAGAACAGGGTCTCAAATTTAGAAAACCAACTTATGCTTGCTTAAGGGTAAAGGTGAGTTGGGGTGCTGCATAAAACGAGAGATTGAAATGAGCACAGATAAAGTTCCTTAAGCCAAATATGGAATAGACAAGAGCTACTCCTTGCTCAACGAAATGGACTCAAAACCCCATATTAAACGCCTAAGAATGTACCTGACTAGTAAGTATCTTAAAACCTATGGATTGCTATGTCTCCAAAAGAGAATCAAGCATGTGTACAGGGGCATAAACGCAGCAGTGATAGGATTGGAGAGGTTCGGTGAGCAAATGAAGACCCATTGAAGTCATATTGCATGGTACCCATTCCACGGGTTTCTACTACCCAGTTTTAAGGTATTCTTCCTTCAGCTAAAACATGCATGTGGAACCTAGAGTATGATCAACCATGTGATCGGGAGACGTGTTCAAATATGTCTCAGTTTTCCTCCCCTGGTACTCGGGTGCAACATTCCAGACGCTTTACTAACACTCTCCGCACTTGGAGAGTCAGCGCCTTTAACCTCCTGTTTGGCCCAGTTTGCAATTTCTGCGGAAGATGAACAGGAATAGCGAGAACCAATGAGAGACTAGCTGGAGGTGTCTGGACGGGCAAATTTAACTCTCATTTCCCACCAGGAAGAGGAAATAACCAGAGGCTCAGCGTGCCGTGCCGGAACCAGATTAGGGCCTGAAGCCATCCTGCGGTGTTGCGGCCAGGTCACAAGAAAGCAAGTTGAAGAAAGGAGCTCAGGGGCACTGTAATTCACAAACCTGCAGAGTTATAAATGACAGCTATCGTCCAAAAATAGACTGAAGTAAGGCTGCCAAGAGGACTTGAAAGCGGGGCAGAATTGCAGGAAACCGATTTCAGGAGGTAGACTGGAATTGCATTGAAAGCATAGGAAAAGAGGCAGAACGTCCACAATGATGCACTTGGCCAAAAAGGGCGTATGCGTTTTTTCCTGAATATATTCAGGAAAAAACGCATACGCCCTTTTTGGCCAACCAAGCAAGCTTGCAAAGGAAATCTGCACTACAATGAAGTCTCACTTCCCCCCGGTCAAAAGGGCCATCTGAAAAAAGTGTAAAATCCAGAAAGGCAGGACAGGCCATGGACAACTGGGAGCCTTGTTATGCTGATGGGCGGGATGTAAATTGCCAACAGACACTCGGGAGAAGTGTATGGTGTTTCCTGAAACATCTAAAAAACAAAGCAACAGAGCCTAGGGCACTTCCACTTATGGTCCTATAGCTTAGGGAAATTAAAATCAAAAAGACACAGCCACCCCAAAGTTTGGGACGCCTCTGTTTACAAGAACCTCGTTTACCGTACAAGTTCAATATCACAGAAAGTGAAAAATGGATAAAGAAATTGTGGTACTTACATACAATGCAGTATCACTCAGCAATGAAATCTATGTCATCAGGCCCATAGCAGCATAATGAGTGATTTCAGGTACGATGATTCTAACTGAAATAAGTCACACAGAAAAAGAAACATCATAAGATATCACTAATACACGGATTGTAAACTTGGCTACACAGGAACTGAATTACAGAACAGAACAGGTTCTCAAATTTAGAAAAGCAACTTATGCTTGCTTAAGGGGAAAGGTGAGTTGGGGTGCTGCATAAAACCAGAGATTGAAATGAGCACAGATAAAGTTCCTTAAGCCAAATATGGAATAGACAAGAGCTACTCCTTGCTCAACGAAATGGACTCAACATCGCATATTAAACGCCTAAGAATGTACCTGACTAGCAAGTATCTTAAAACCTATGGATTGCTATGTCTCCAAAAGAGAATCAAGCATGTGTACAGGGGCATAAACGCAGCAGTGATAGGATTGGAGAGGTTCGGTGAGAAAATGAAGACCCTTTGAAGTCATATTGCATGGTACCCATTCCACGGGTTTCACCTACCCAGGTTTAAGGTATTCTTCCTTCAGCTAAAACATGCATGTGGAACCTAGAGTATGATCAACCATGTGATCGGGAGACGTGTTCAAATATGTCTCAGTTTTCGTACCCTGGTACTCGGGTGCAACATTCCAGACGCTTTACTAACACTCTCCCGACTTGGAGAGTCAGTCCCTTTAACCTCCTGTTTGGCCCAGTTTGCAATTTCTGCGGAAGATGAACAGGAATAGCGAGAACCAATGAGAGGCTAGCTGGAGGTGTCTGGACGGGCAAATTTAACTCTCATTTCCCACCAGGAAGAGGAATTAACCAAAGGCTCAGCGTGCCGTGCCGGAACCAGATTAGGGCCTGAAGCCATCCTGCGGTGTTGCGGCCAGCTCAAAAGAAAGCGAGTTGAAGAAAGGAGCTCAGGGGCACTGTAATTCACAAACCTGCAGAGTTATAAATGACAGCTATCGTCCAAAAATAGACTGAAGTAAGGCTGCCAAGAGGACTTGAAAGCGGGGCAGAATTGCAGGAAACCGATTTCAGGAGCTAGACTGGAATTGCATTGAAAGCATAGGAAAAGAGGCAGAACGTCCACAATGATGCACTTGGCCAAAAAGGGCGTATGCGTTTTTTCCTGAATATATTCAGGAAAAAACGCATACGCCCTTTTTGGCCAACCAAGCAAGCTTGCAAAGGAAATCTGCACTACAATGAAGTCTCACTTCCCCCCGGTCAAAAGGGCCATCTGAAAAAAGTGTAAAATCCAGAAAGGCAGGACAGGCCATGGAGAACTGGGAGCCTTGTTATGCTGATGGGCGGGATGTAAATTGCCAACAGACACTAGGGAGAAGTGTATGGTGTTTCCTGAAACATCTAAAAAACAAAGCAACAGAGCCTAGGGCACTGCCACTTATGGTCCTATAGCTTAGGAAAATTAAAATCAAAAAGACACAGCCACCCCAAAGTTTGGGACGCCTCTGTTTACAAGAACATCGTTTACAGTACAAGTTCAACATCGCAGAAAGTGAAAAATGGATAAAGAAGTTGTGGTATTTACTTACAAAGCAATATCACTCAGCAATGAAATCTATGTCATCAGGCCCTTAGAAGAACAATGAGTGGATTCAGGTATGATGATTCTAACTGAAATAAGTCACACAGAAAAAGAAACATCATAAGATATCAGTAATACACGGAATGTAAACTTGGCTACACAGGAACTGAATTACAGAACAGAACAGGGTCTCAAATTTAGAAAACCAACTTATACTTGCTTAAGGGTAAAGGTGAGTTGGGGTGCTGCATAAACCCAGAGATTGAAATGAGCACAGATAAAGTTCCTTAAGCCAAATATGGAATAGACAAGAGCTACTCCTTGCTCAAGGAAATGGACTCAACACCCCATATTAAACGCCTAAGAATGTACCTGACTAGTAAGTATCTTAAAACCTAGGGATTGCTATGTCCCCTAAAGAGAATCAAGCATGTGTACAGGGGCATAAACGCAGCAGTGATAGGATTGGAGAGGTTCAGTGAGCAAATGAAGACCCTTTGAAGTCATATTGCATGATACCCATTCCACGGGTTTCAAATACACAGGTTTAAGGTATTCTTTCTTCAGCTAAAACATGCATGTGGAACCCAAGTATGATCAACCATGTGAACGGGAGACGTGTTCAAATATGTCTCAGTTTTCCTCCCCTGGTACTCGGGTGCAACATTCCAGACACTTAACTAACACTCTCCCCACTTGGAGAGTCAGTCCCTTTAACCTCCTGTTTGGCCCAGTTTGCAATTTCTGTGGAAGATGAACAGGAATAGCGAGAACCAATGAGAGACTAGCTGGAGGTGTCTGGACGGGCAAATTTAACTCTCATTTCCCACCAGGAAGAGGAATTAACCAAAGGCTCAGCGTGCCGTACCGGAACCAGATTAGGGCCTGAAGCCATCCTGCGGTGTTGCGGCCAGGTCACAAGAAAGCGAGTTGAAGAAAGGAGCTCAGGGGCACTGTAATTCACAAACCTGCAGAGTTATAAATGACAGCTATCGTCCAAAAATAGACTGAAGTAAGGCTGCCAAGAGGACTTGAAAGCGGGGCAGAATTGCAGGAAACCGATTTCAGGAGGTAGACTGGAATTGCATTGAAAGCATAGGAAAAGAGGCAGAACGTCCACAATGATGCACTTGGCCAAAAAGGGCGTATGCGTTTTTTCCTGAATATATCCAGGAAAAAACGCATACGCCCTTTTTGGCCAACCAAGCAAGCTTGCAAAGGAAATCTGCACTACAATGAAGTCTCACTTCCCCCCGGTCAAAAGGGCCATCTGAAAAAAGTGTAAAATCCAGAAAGGCAGGACAGGCCATGGAGAACTGGGAGCCTTGTTATGCTGATGGGCGGGATGTAAATTGCCAACAGACACTCGGTAGAAGTGTATGGTGTTTTCTTAAACATCTAAAAAACAAAGCAACAGAGCCTAGGGCACTTCCACTTATGGTCCTATAGCTTAGGGAAATTAAAATCAAAAAGACACAGCCACCCCAAAGTTTGGAACGGCTCTGTTTACAAGAACCTCGTTTACAGTACAAGTTCAACATCGCAGAAAGTGAAAAATGGATAAAGAAGTTGTGGTATTTACTTACAAAGCAATATCACTCAGCAATGAAATGTGTGTCATCAGGCCCTTAGCAGCACAATGAGTGGATTCAGGTATGATGATTCTAACTGAAATAAGTCACACAGAAAAAGAAACATCATAAGATATCAGTAATACACGGAATGTAAACTTGGCTACACAGGAACTGAATTACAGAACAGAACAGGGTCTCAAATTTAGAAAACCAACTTATGCTTGCTTAAGGGGAAAGGTGAGTTGGGGTGCTGCATAAAACCAGAGATTGAAATGAGCACAGATAATGTTCCTTAAGCCAAATATGGAATAGACAAGAGCTACTCCTTGCTCAACGAAATGGACTCAACACCGCATATTAAACGCCTAAGAATGTACCTGACTAGTAAGTATCTTAAAACCTATGGATTGCTATGTCTCCGAAAGAGAATCAAGCATGCGTACAGGGGCATAAACGCAGCAGTGATAGGATTGGAGAGGCTCGTGAGCAAATGAAGACCCTTTGAAGTCATATTGCATGGTACCCATTACACGGGTCTTAACTATCCAGGTTTAAGGTATTCTTCCTTCAGCTAAAACATGCATATGGAACCCAGAGTATGATCAACCATGTGAACGGGAGACGTGTTCAAATATGTCTCAGTTTTCCTCCCCTGGTACTCGGGTGCAACATTCCAGACGCTTTACTAACACTCTCCCCACTTGGAGAGTCAGTGCCTTTAACCTCCTGTTTGGCACAGTTTGCAATTTCTGCGGAAGATGAACAGGAATAGCGAGAACCAATGAGAGGCTAGCTGGAGGTGTCTGGACGGGCAAATTTAACTCTCATTTCCCACCAGGAAGAGGAAATAACCAAAGGCTCAGCGTTCCGAGCCGGAACCAGATTAGGGCCTGAAGCCATCCTGCGGTGTTGCGGCCAGGTCACAAGAAAGCGAGTTGAAGAAAGGAGCTCAGGGGCACTGTAATTCACAAACCTGCAGAGTTATAAATGACAGCTATCGTCCAAAAATAGACTGAAGTAAGGCTGCCAAGAGGACTTGAAAGCGGGGCAGAATTGCAGGAAACCGATTTCAGGAGGTAGACTGGAATTGCATTGAAAGCATAGGAAAAGAGGCAGAACGTCCACAATGATGCACTTGGCCAAAAAGGGCATATGCGTTTTTTCCTGAATATATTCAGGAAAAAACGCATACGCCCTTTTTGGCCAACCAAGCAAGCTTGCAAAGGAAATCTGCACTACAATGAAGTCTCACTTCCCCCCGGTCAAAAGGGCCATCTGAAAAAAGTGTAAAATCCAGAAAGGCAGGACAGGCCATGGAGAACTGGGAGCCTTGTTATGCTGATGGGCGGGATGTAAATTGCCAACAACCACTCGGGAGAAGTGTATGGTGTTTCCTGAAACATCTAAAAAACAAAGCAACAGAACCTAGGGCACTTCCACTTATGGTCCTATAGCTTAGGGAAATTAAAATAAAAAAGACACAGCCACCCCAAAGTTTGGAACGGCTCTGTTTACAAGAACCTCGTTTACAGTACAAGTTCAACATCGCAGAAAGTGAAAAATGGATAAAGAAGTTGTGGTATTTACTTACAAAGCAATATCACTCAGCAATGAAATCTGTGTCATCAGGCCCTTAGCAGCACAATGAGTGGATTCAGGTATGATGATTCTAACTGAAATAAGTCACACAGAAAAAGAAACATCATAAGATATCAGTAATACACGGAATGTAAACTTGGCTACACAGGAACTGAATTACAGAACAGAACAGGGTCTCAAATTTAGAAAACCAACTTATGCTTGCTTAAGGGGAAAGGTGAGTTGGGGTGCTGCATAAAACCAGAGATTGAAATGAGCACAGATAAAGTTCCTTAAGCCAAATATGGAATAGAAAAGAGCTACTCCTTGCTCAACGAAATGGACTCAAAACCCCATATTAAACGCCTAAGAATGTACCTGACTAGTAAGTATCTTAAAACCTATGGATTGCTATGCCTCCAAAAGAGAATCAAGCACGTGTACAGGGGCATAAACGCAGCAGTGATAGGATTGGAGAGGTTCGGTGAGCAAATGAAGACCCTTTGAAGTCATATTGCATGGTACCCATTACACGGGTCTCAACTCTCCAGGTTTAAGGTATTCTTCCTTCAGCTAAAACATGCATGTGGAACCCAGAGTATGATCAACCATGTGAACGGGAGACGTGTTCAAATATGTCTCAGTTTTCCTCCCCTGGTACTCGGGTGCAACATTCCAGAGGCTTTACTAACACTCTCCCGACTTGGAGAGTCAGTCCCTTTAACCTCCTGTTTGGCCCAGTTTGCAATTTCTGCGGAAGATGAACAGGAATAGCGAGAACCAATGAGAGGCTAGCTGGAGGTGTCTGGACGGGCAAACTTAACTCTCATTTCCCACCAAGAAGAGGAATTAACCAAAGGCTCATCATGCCGGGCCGGAACCAGATTAGGGCCTGAAGCCATCCTGCGGTGTTGCGGCCAGGTCACAAGAAAGCGAGTTGAAGAAAGGAGCTCAGGGGCACTGCAATTCACAAACCAGCAGAGTTATAAATGACAGCTATCGTCCAAAAATAGACTGAAGTAAGGCTGCCAAGAGGACTTGAAAGCGGGGCAGAATTGCAGGAAACCGATTGGCACAATGATGCCATCCTGCGGTGTTGCGGCTAGCTCAAAAGAAAGCGAGTTGAAGAAAGGAGCTCAGGGGCACTGTAATTCACAAACCTGCAGAGTTATAAATGACAGCTATCGTCCAAAAATATACTGAAGTAAGGCTGCCAAGAGGACTTGAAAGCGGGGCAGAATTGCAGGAAACCGATTTCAGGAGGTAGACTGGAATTGCATTGAAAGCATAGGAAAAGAGGCAGAACGTCCACAATGATGCACTTGGCCAAAAAGGGCGTATGCGTTTTTTCCTGAATATATTCAGGAAAAAACGCATACGCCCTTTTTGGCCAACCAAGCAAGCTTGCAAAGGAAATCTGCACTACAATGAAGTCTCACTTCCCCCGGTCAAAAGGGCCATCTGAAAAAAGTGTAAAATCCAGAAAGGCAACAGGCCATTGAGAACTGGGAGCCTTGTTATGCTGATGGGCGGGATGTAAATTGCCAACAGACACTTGGGAGAAGTGTATGGTGTTTCCTGAAACATCTAAAAAACAAAGCAACAGAGCCTAGGGCACTTCCACTTATGGACCTATAGCTTAGGGAAATTAAAATCAAAAAGACACAGCCACCCCAAAGTTTGGAACGGCTCTGTTTACAAGAACCTCGTTTACAGTACAAGTTCAACATCGCAGAAAGTGAAAAATGGATAAAGAAGTTGTGGTATTCACTTACAAAGCAAAATCACTCAGCAATGAAATCTATGTCATCAGGCCCTTAGCAGCACAATGAGTGGATTCAGGTATGATGATTCTAACTGAAATAAGTCACACAGAAAAAGAAACATCATAAGATATCAGTAATACACGGAATGTAAACTTGGTTACACAGGAACTGAATTACAGAACAGAACAGGGTCTCAAATTTATAAAACCAATTTATGCTTGCTTAAGGGTAAAGGTGAGTTGGGGTGCTGCATAAAACCAGAGATTGAAATGAGCACAGATAAAGTTCCTTAAGCCAAATATGGAATAGACAAGAGCTACTCCTTGCTCAACGAAATGGACTCAACACCGCATATTAAAAGCCTAAGAATGTACCTGACTAGTAAGTATCTTAAAACCTATGGATTGCTATGTCTCCGAAGGAGAATCAAGCGTGTGTAAGGGGCATAAATGCAGCAGTGATAGGATTGGAGAGGTTTGGTGAGCAAATGAAGACCCTTTGAAGTCATATTGCATGGTACCCATTACACGGGTCTCAACTCTCCAGGTTTTAGGTATTCTTCCTTCAGCTAAAACATGCATGTGGAACCTAGAGTATGATCAACCATGTGATCGGGAGACGTGTTCAAATATGTCTCAGTTTTCCTCCCCTGGTACTCGGGTGCAACATTCCAGACGCTTTACTAACACTCTCCCCACTTGGAGAGTCAGTGCCTTTAACCTCCTGTTTGGCCCAGTTTGCAATTTCTGCGGAAGATGAACAGGAATATGGAGAACCAATGAGAGGCTAGCTGGAGGTGTCTGGACGGGCAAATTTAACTCTCATTTCCCACCAGGAAGAGGAAATAACCAAAGGCTCAGCGTGCCGTACCGGAACCAGATTAGGGCCTGAAGCCATCCTGCGTTGTTGCGGCCAGCTCAAAAGAAAGCGAGTTGAAGAAAGGAGCTCAGGGGCACTGTAATTCACAAACATGCAGAGTTATAAATGACAGCTATCGTCCAAAAATATACTGAAGTAAGGCTGCCAAGAGGACTTGAAAGCGGAGCAGAATTGCAGGAAACCGATTTCAGGAGGTAGACTGGAATTTCATTGAAAGCATAGGAAAAGAGGCAGAACGTCCACAATGATGCACTTGGCCAAAAAGGACGTATGCGTTTTTTCCTGAATATATTCAGGAAAAAACGCATACGCCCTTTTTGGCCAACCAAGCAAGCTTGCAAAGGAAATCTGCACTACAATGAAGTCTCACTTCCCCCCGGTCAAAAGGGCCATCTGAAAAAAGTGTAAAATCCAGAAAGGCAACAGGCCATTGAGAACTGGGAGCCTTGTTATGCTGATGGGCGGGATGTAAATTGCCAACAGACACTTGGGAGAAGTGTATGGTGTTTCCTGAAACATCTAAAAAACAAAGCAACAGAGCCTAGGGCACTTCCACTTATGGACCTATAGCTTAGGGAAATTAAAATCAAAAAGACACAGCCACCCCAATTTTGGAACAGCTCGGTTTACAAGAACCTCGTTTACAGTACAAGTTCAACATCGCAGAAAGTGAAAAATGGATAAAGAAGTTGTGGTATTTACTTACAAAGCAATATCACTCAGCAATGAAATCTGTGTCATCAGGCCCTTAGCAGCATAATGAGTGGATTCAGGTATGATGATTCTAACTGAAATAAGTCCCACAGAAAAAGGAACATCATAAGATATCAGTAATACACGGAATGGAAACTTGGCTACACAGGAACTGAATTACAGAACAGAACAGGGTCTCAAATTTAGAAAACCAACTTATGCTTGCTTAAGGGTAAAGGTGAGTTGGGGTGCTGCATAAAACCAGAGATTGAAATGAGCACAGATAAAGTTCCTTAAGTCAAATATGGAATAGAAAAGAGCTACTCCTTGCTCAACGAAATGGACTCAACACCCCATATTAAACGCCTAAGAATGTACCTGACTAGTAAGTATCTTAAAACCTATGGACTGCTATGTCTCCAAAAGAGAATCAAGCGTGTGTACAGGGGCATAAACGCAGCAGTGATAGGATTGGAGAGGTTCGGTGAGCAAATGAAGACCCTTTGAAGTCATATTGCATGGTACCCATTACACGGGTCTCAACTCTCCAGGTTTAAGGTATTCTTCCTTCAGCTAAAACATGCATGTGGAACCAAGAGTATGATCATCCGTGTGAACGGGAGACGTGTTCAACTATGTCTCAGTTTTTGTACCCTGGTACTCGGGTGCAACTTTCCAGACGCTTTACTAACACTCTCCCGACTTGGAGAGTCAGCACCTTTAACCTCCTGTTTGGCCCAGTTTGCAATTTCTGCGGAAGATGAACAGGAATAGCGAGAACCAATGAGAGACTAGCTGGAGGTGTCTGGACGGGCAAATTTAACTCTCATTTCCCACCAGGAAGAGGAAATAACCAAAGGCTCAGCGTGCCGTGCCGGAACCAGATTAGGGCCTGAAGCCATCCTTCGGTATTGCGGCCAGCTCACAAGAAAGCGAGTTGAAGAAAGGAGCTCAGGGGCACTGTAATTCACAAACCTGCAGAGTTATAAATGACAGCTATCGTCCAAAAATAGACTGAAGTAAGCCTGCCAAGAGGACTTGAAAGCGGGGCAGAATTGCAGGAAACCGATTTCAGGAGGTAGACTGGAATTGCATTGAAAGCATAGGAAAAGAGGCAGAACGTCCACAATGATGCACTTGGCCAAAAAGGGCGTATGCGTTTTTTCCTGAATATATTCAGGAAAAAACGCATACGCCCTTTTTGGCCAACCAAGCAAGCTTGCAAAGGAAATCTGCACTACAATGAAGTCTCACTTCCCCCCGGTCAAAAGGGCCATCTGAAAAAAGTGTAAAATCCAGAAAGGCAGGACAGGCCATGGAGAACTGGGAGCCTTGTTATGCTGATGGGCGGGATGTAAATTGCCAACAACCACACCGGAGAAGTGTATGGTGTTTCCTGAAACATCTAAAAAACAAAGCAACAGAGCCTAGGGCACTTCCACTTATGGTCCTATAGCTTAGGGAAATTAAAATCAAAAAGACACAGCCACCCCAAAGTTTGCGACGCCTCCGTTTACAAGAACCTCGTTTACAGTACAAGTTCAATATCACAGAAAGTGAAAAATGGATAAAGAACTTGAGGTACTTAGGTACAATGCAGTATCACTCAGCGATGAAATCTATGTCATCAGGCCCTTAGCAGCATAATGAGTGGATTCAGGTATGATGATTCTAACTGAAATAAGTCACACAGAAAAAGAAACATCATAAGATATCACTAATACACGGAATGTAAACTTGGCTACACAGGAACTGCATTCCAAAACAGAATAGGGTCTCAAATTTAGAAAACCAACTTATGCTTCCTTAAGGGTAAAGGTGAGTTGGGGTGCTGCATAAAACCAGAGATTGAAATGAGCACAGATAAAGTTCCTTAAGCCAAATATGGAATAGACAAGAGCTACTCCTTGCTCAACGAAATGGACTCAACACCCCATATTAAACGCCTAAGAATGTACCTGACTAGTAAGTATCTTAAAACCTATGGATTGCTATGTCTCCAAAAGAGAATGAAGCGTGTGTACAGGGGCATAAACGCAGCAGTGATAGGATTGGAGAGGTTCGGTGAGCAAATGAAGACCCTTTGAAGTCATAAGGCATGGTACCCATTCCACGGGTCTCAACTCTCCAGGTTTTAGGTATTCTTCCTTCAGCTAAAACATGCATGTGGAACCCAGAGTATGATCAACCATGTGAACGGGAGACGTGTTCAAATACGTCTCAGTTTTCCTCCCCTGGTATTCGGGTGCAACATTCCAGACGCTTTACTAACACTCTCCCCACTTGGAGAGTCAGTCCCTTTAACCTCCTGTTTGGCCCAGTTTGAAATTTCTGCGGAAGATGAACAGGAATAGCGAGAACCAATGAGAGGCTAGCTGGAGGTGTCTGAAGGGGCAAATTTAACTCTCATTTCCCACCAGGAAGAGGAATTAACCAAAGGCTCAGCGTGCCGGGCCGGAACCAGATTAGGGCCTGAAGCCATCCTGTGGTGTTGCGGCCAGCTCAAAAGAAAGCGAGTTGAAGAAAGGAGCTCAGGGGCACTGTAATTCACAAACCTGCAGAGTTATAAATGACAGCTATCGTCCAAAAATAGACTGAAGTAAGGCTGCCAAGAGGACTTGAAAGCGGGGCAGAATTGCAGGAAACCGATTTCAGGAGGTAGACTGGAATTGCATTGAAAGCATAGGAAAAGAGGCAGAACGTCCACAATGATGCACTTGGCCAAAAAGGGCGTATGCGTTTTTTCCTGAATATATTCAGGAAAAAACGCATACGCCCTTTTTGGCCAACCAAGCTAGCTTGCAAAGGAAACCTGCACTACAATGAAGTCTCACTTCCACCTGGTCAAAAGGGCCATCTGAAAAAAGTGTAAAATCCATAAAGGCACGACAGGCCATGGAGAACTGGGAGCCTTGTTATGCTGATGGGCGGGATGTAAATTGTCAACAGCCACTCTGCAGAAGTGTATGGTGTTTCCTGAAACATCTAAAAAACAAAGCAACAGAGCCTAGGGCACTTCCACTTATGGTCCTATAGCTTAGGGAAATTAAAATCAAAAAGACACAGCCACCCCAAAGTTTGGGACGCCTCCGTTTACAAGAACCTCGTTTACCGTACAAGTTCAATATCACAGAAAGTGAAAAATGGATAAAGAACTTGAGGTACTTAGGTACAATGCAGTATCACTCAGCAATGAAATCTATGTCATCAGGCCCTTAGCAGCATAATGAGTGGATTCAGGTATGATGATTCTAACTGAAATAAGTCACACAGAAAAATAAACATCATAAGATATCACTAATACACGGAATGTAAACTTGGCTACACAGGAACTGCATTCCAAAACAGAATAGGGTCTCAAATTTAGAAAACCAACTTATGCTTGCTTAAGGGTAAAGGTGAGTTGGGGTGCTGCATAAAACCAGAGATTGAAATGAGCACAGATAAAGTTCCTTAAGCCAAATATGGAATAGACAAGAGCTACTCCTTGCTCAACGAAATGGACTCAACACCCCATATTAAACGCCTAAGAATGTACCTGACTAGTAAGTATCTTAAAACCTATGGATTGCTATGTCTCCAAAAGAGAATCAAGCGTGTGTACAGGGGCATAAACGCAGCAGTGATAGGATTGGAGAGGTTCGGTGAGCAAATGAAGACCCTTTGAAGTCATATTGCATGGTACCCATTACACGGGTCTCAACTCTCCAGGTTTTAGGTATTCTTCCTTCAGCTAAAACATGCATGTGGAACCCAGAGTATGATCAACCATGTGAACGGGAGACGTGTTCAAATATGTCTCAGTTTTCGTACCCTGGTACTCAGGTGCAACATTCCAGACGCTTTACTAGCACTCTCCCGACTTGGAGAGTCAGTCCCTTTAACCTCCTGTTTGGCCCAGTTTGCAATTTCTGCGGAAGATGAACAGGAATAGCGAGAACCAATGAGAGACTAGCTGGAGGTGTCTGGACGGGCAAATTTAACTCTCATTTCCCACCAGGAAGAGGAATTAACCAAAGGCTCAGCGTGCCGTGCCAGAACCAGATTAGGGCCTGAAGCCATCCTGCGGTGTTGCGGCCAGGTCACAAGAAAGCGAGTTGAAGAAAGGAGCTCAGAGGCACTGTAATTCACAAAACTGCAGAGTTATAAATGACAGCTATCGTCCAAAAATAGACTGAAGTAAGGCTGCCAAGAGGACTTGAAAGCGGGGCAGCATTGCAGGAAACCGATTTCAGGAGGTAGACTGGAATTGCATTGAAAGCATAGGAAAAGAGGCAGAACGTCCACAATGATGCACTTGGCCAAAAAGGGCGTACGCTTTTTTTCCTGAATATATTCAGGAAAAAACGCGTACGCCCTTTTTGGCCAACCAAGCAAGCTTGCAAAGGAAATCTGCACTACAATCAAGTCTCACTTCACCCCGGTCAAAAGGGCCATCTGAAAAAAGTGTAAAATCCAGAAAGGCAGGACAGGCCATGGAGAACTGGGAGCCTTGTTATGCTGATGGGCGGGATGTAAATTGCCAACAACCACTCAGGAGAAGTGTATGGTGTTTCCTGAAACATCTAAAAAACAAAGCAACAGAGCCTAGGGCACTTCCACTTATGGTCCTATAGCTTAGGGAGATTAAAATCAAAAAGACACAGCCACACCAAAGTTTGGGACGCCTCTGTTTACAAGAACCTCGTTTACAGTACAAGTTCAACATCGCAGAAAGTGAAAAATGGATAAAGAAGTTGTGGTATTTACTTACAAAGCAATATCACTCAGCAATGAAATCTATGTCATCAGGCCCTTAGCAGCACAATGAGTGGATTCAGGTATGATGATTCTAACTGAAATAAGTCACACAGAAAAAGAAACATCATAAGATATCAGTAATACACGGAATGTAAACTTGGCTACACAGGAACTGAATTACAGAACAGAACAGGGTCTCAAATTTAGAAAACCAACTTATGCTTGCTTAAGGGTAAAGGTGAGTTGGGGTGCTGCATAAAACCAGAGATTGAAATGAGCACAGATAAAGTTCCTTAAGCCAAATATGGAATAGACAAGAGCTACTCCTTGCTCAACGAAATGGACTCAACACCACATATTAAACGCCTAAGGATGTACCTGACTAGTAAGTATCTTAAAACCTATGGATTGCTATGTCTCCGAAAGAGAATCAAGCATGTGTACAGGGGCATAAACGCAGCAGTGATAGGTTTGGAGAGGTTCGGTGAGCAAATGAAAACCCATTGAAGTCATATTGCATGGTACCCATTCCACGGGTTTCAACTACCCAGGTTTAAGGTATTCTTCCTTCAGCTAAAACATGCATGTGGAACCCAGAGTATGATCAACCATGTGATCGGGAGACGTGTTCAAATATGTCTCAGTTTTCGTACCCTGGTACTCGGGTGCAACATTCCAGACGCTTTACTAACACTCTCCCGACTTGGAGAGTCAGTCCCTTTAACCTCCTGTTTGGCCCAGTTTGCAATTTCTGCGGAAGATGAACAGGAATAGCGAGAACCAATGAGAGACTAGCTGGAGGTGTCTGGACGGGCAAATTTAACTCTCATTTCCCACCAGGAAGAGGAATTAACCAAAGGCTCAGCGTGCCGTGCCAGAACCAGATTAGGGACTGAATCCATCCTGCGGTGTTGCGGCCAGCTCAAAAGAAAGCGAGTTGAAGAAAGGAGCTCAGGGGCACTGTAATTCACAAACCTGCAGAGTTATAAATGACAGCTATCGTCCAAAAATAGACTGAAGTAAGGCTGCCAAGAGGACTTGAAAGCGGGGCAGCATTGCAGGAAACTGATTTCAGGAGGTAGACTGGAATTGCATTGAAAGCATAGGAAAAGAGGCAGAACGTCCACAATGATGCACTTGGCCAAAAAGGGCGTATGCGTTTTTTCCTGAATATATTCAGGAAAAAACGCATACGCCCTTTTTGGCCAACCAAGCAAGCTTGCAAAGGAAATCTGCACTACAATGAAGTCTCACTTCCCCCCGGTCAAAAGGGCCATCTGAAAAAAGTGTAAAATCCAGAAAGCCAGGACAGGCCATGGAGAACTGGGAGCCTTGTTATGCTGATGGGCGGGATGTAAATTGCCAACAGACACTTGGGAGAAGTGTATGGTGTTTCCTTAAACATCTAAAAAACAAAGCAACAGAACCTAGGGCACTTCCACTTATGGTCCTATAGCTTAGGGAAATTAAAATAAAAAAGACACAGCCACCCCAAAGTTTGGGACGCCTCTGTTTAGAAGAACCTCGTTTACCGTACAAGTTCAATATCACAGAAAGTGAAAAATGGATAAAGAACTTGTGGTACTTACGTACAATGCAGTATCACTCAGCAATGAAATCTATGTCATCAGGCCCGTAGCAGCATAATGAGTGGATTCAGGTACGATGATTCTAAATGAAATAAGTCACACAGAAAAAGAAACATCATAAGATATCACTAATACACGGAATGTAAACTTGGCTACACAGGAACTGAATTACAGAACAGAACAGGGTCTCAAATTTAGAAAACCAACTTATTCTTGCTTAAGGGTAAAGGTGAGTTGGGGTGCTGCATAAAACCAGAGATTGAAATGAGCACAGATAAAGTTCCTTAAGCCAAATGTGGAATAGACAAGAGCTACTCCTTGCTCAACGAAATGGACTCAACACCCCATATTAAATGCCTAAGAATGTACCTGACTAGTAAGTATCTTAAAACCTATGGATTGCTATGTCTCCGAAAGAGAATCAAGCATGTGTACAGGGGCATAAACGCAGCAGTTTTAGGATTGGAGAGGTTCGGTGAGGAAATGAAGACCCTTTGAAGTCATATTGCATGGTACCCATTCCACGGGTTTCAACTACCCAGGTTTTAGGTATTCTTCCTTCAGCTAAAACATGCATGTGGAACCTAGAGTATGATCAACCATGTGATCGGGAGACGTGTTCAAATATGTCTCAGTTTTCGTACCCTGGTACTCGGGTGCAACATTCCAGACGCTTTACTAACACTCTCCCGACTTGGAGAGTCAGTCCCTTTAACCTCCTGTTTGGCCCAGTTTGCAATTTCTGCGGAAGATGAACAGGAATAGTGAGAACCAATGAGAGGCTAGCTGGAGGTGTCTGGACGGGCAAATTTAACTCTCATTTCCCACCAGGAAGAGGAATTAACCAAAGGCTCAGCGTGCCGTGCCAGAACCAGATTAGGGCCTGAAGCCATCCTGCGGTGTTGCGGCCAGCTCAAAAGAAAGCGAGTTGAAGAAAGGAGCTCAGGGGCACTGTAATTCACAAACCTGCAGAGTTATAAATGACAGCTATCGTCTAAAAATAGACTGAAGTAAGGCTGCCAAGAGAACTTGAAAGCGGGGCAGAATTGCAGGAAACCGATTTCAGGAGGTAGACTGGAATTGCATTGAAAGCATAGGAAAAGAGGCAGAACGTCCACAATGATGCACTTGGCCAAAAAGGGCGTATGCGTTTTTTCCTGAATATATTCAGGAAAAAACGCATACGCCCTTTTTGGCCAACCAAGCAAGCTTGCAAATGAAATCGGCACTACAATGAAGTCTCACTTCCCCCCGGTCAAAAGGGCCATCTGAAAAAAGTGTAAAATCCAGAAAGGCAGGACAGGCCATTGAGACCTGGGAGCCTTGTTATGCTGATGGGCGGGATGTAAATTGCCAACAGACACTCGGGAGAAGTGTATGGTGTTTCCTGAAACATCTAAAAAACAAAGCAACAGAGCCTAGGGCACTGCCACTTATGGTCCTATAGCTTAGGGAAATTAAAATCAAAAAGACATAGCCACCCCAATGTTTGGAACGGCTCTGTTTACAAGAACCTCGTTTACAGTACAAGTTCAACATCGCAGAAAGTGAAAAATGGATAAAGAACTTGTGGTATTTACTTACAAAGCAATATCACTCAGCAATGAAATCTGTGTCATCAGGCCCTTAGCAGCACAATGAGTGGATTCAGGTATGATGATTCTAACTGAAATAAGTCACACAGAAAAAGAAACATCATAAGATATCAGTAATACATGGAATGTAAACTTGGCTACACAGGAACTGAATTACAGAACAGAACAGGGTCTCAAATTTAGAAAACCAACTTATGCTTGCTTAAGGGTAAAGGTGAGTTGGGGTGCTGCATAAAACCAGAGATTGAAATGAGCACAGATAAAGTTCCTTAAGCCAAATATGGAATAGACAAGAGCTACTCCTTGCTCAATGAAATGGACTTAACACCCCATATTAAACGCCTAAGAATGTACCTGACTAGTAAGTATCTTAAAACCTATGGATTGCTATGTCTCCGAAAGAGAATCAAGCATGTGTACAGGGGCATAAACGCAGCAGTGATAGGATTGGAGAGGTTCGGTGAGCAAATGAAGACCCTTTGAAGTCATATTGCATGGTACCCATTCCACGGGTTTCAACTACCCAGGTTTAAGGTATTCTTCCTTCAGCTAAAACATGCATGTGGAACCTAGAGTATGATCAACCATGTGATCGGGAGACGTGTTGAAATATGTCTCAGTTTTCGTACACTGGTACTCGGGTGCAACATTCCAGACACTTTACTAACACTCTCCCGACTTGGAGAGTCAGTCCCTTTAACCTCCTGTTTGGCCCAGTTTGCAATTTCTGCGGAAGATGAACAGGAATAGCGAGAACCAATGAGAGGCTAGCTGGAGGTGTCTGGACGGGCAAATTTAACTCTCATTTTCCACCAGGAAGAGGAATTAACCAAAGGCTCAGCGTGCCGTGCCGGAACCAGGTTAGGGCCTGAAGCCATACTGTGGTGTTGCGGCCAGGTAACAAGAAAGCAAGTTGAAGAAAGGAGCTCAGGGGCACTGTAATTCACAAACCTGCAGAGTTATAAATGACAGCTATCGTCCAAAAATAGACTGAAGTAAGGCTGCCAAGAGGACTTGAAAGCGGGGCAGAATTGCAGGAAACCGATTTCAGGAGGTAGACTGGAATTGCATTGAAAGCATAGGAAAAGAGGCAGAACGTCCACAATGATGCACTTGGCCAAAAAGGGCGTATGCGTTTTTTCCTGAATATATTCAGGAAAAAACGCATACACCCTTTTTGGCCAACCAAGCAAGCTTGCAAAGGAAATCTGCACTACAATGAAGTCTCACTTCCCCCCGGTCAAAAGGGCCATCTGAAAAAAGTGTAAAATCCAGAAAGGCAGGACAGGCCATGGAGAACTGGGAGCCTTGTTATGCTGATGGGTGGGATGTAAATTGCCAACAACCACTCGGGAGAAGTGTATGGTGTTTCCTGAAACATCTAAAAAACAAAGCAACAGAACCTAGGGCACTTCCACTTATGGTCTTATAGCTTAGGGAAATTAAAATCAAAAAGACACAGCCACCCCAAAGTTTGGAACGGCTCTGTTTACAAGAACCTCGTTTACAGTACAAGTTCAACATCGCAGAAAGTGAAAAATGGATAAAGAAGTTGTGGTATTTACTTACAAAGCAATATCACTCAGCAATGAAATCTGTGTCATCAGGC
Organism: Stenella coeruleoalba; assembly: GCF_951394435.1. Classification (NCBI taxonomy): domain Eukaryota; kingdom Metazoa; phylum Chordata; class Mammalia; order Artiodactyla; family Delphinidae; genus Stenella; species Stenella coeruleoalba. Next base: position 376,563 of record NW_027646407.1, read on the forward strand.
CCTTAGCAGCACAATGAGTGGATTCAGGTATGATGATTCTAACTGAAATAAGTCACACAGAAAAAGAAACATCATAAGATATCAGTAATACACGGAATGTAAACTTGGCTACACAGGAACTGAATTACAGAACAGAACAGGGTCTCAAATTTAGAAAACCAACTTATGCTTGCTTAAGGGGAAAGGTGAGTTGTGGTGCTGCATAAAACCAGAGATTGAAATGAGCACAGATAAAGTTCCTTAAGTCAAATATGGAATAGACAAGAGCTACTCCTTGCTCAACGAAATGGACTCAACACCGCATATTAAACACCTAAGAATGTAACTGACTAGTAAGTATCTTAAAACCTATGGATTGCTATGACTCCGAAAGAGAATCAAGCATGTGTACAGGGGCATAAACGCAGCAGTGATAGGATTGGAGAGGTTCGGTGAGCAAATGAAGACCCTTTGAAGTCATATTGCATGGTACCCATTCCATGGGTTTCAACTACCCAGGTTTAAGGTATTCTTCCTTCAGCTAAAACATGCATGTGGAACCTAGAGTATGATCAACCATGTGATCGGGAGACGTGTTCAAATATGTCTCAGTTTTCGTACCTGGTACTCGGGTGCAACATTCCAGACGCTTTACTAACACTCTCCCGACTTGGAGAGTCAGTCCCTTTAACCTCCTGTTTGGCCCAGTTTGCAATTTCTGCGGAAGATGAACAGGAATAGCGAGAACCAATGAGAGGCTAGCTGGAGGTGTTTGGACGGGCAAATTTAACTCTCATTACCCACCAGGAAGAGGAATTAACCAAAGGCTCAGCGTGCCGTGCCGGAACCAGATTAGGGCCTGAAGCCATCCTGCGGTGTTGCGGCCAGCTGAAAAGAAAGCGAGTTGAAGAAAGGAGCTCAGGGGCACTGTAATTCACAAACCTGCAGAGTTATAAATGACAGCTATCGTCCAAAAATACACTGAAGTAAGGCTGCCAAGAGGACTTGAAAGCGGGGCAGAATTGCAGGAAACCGATTTCAGGAGGTAGACTGGAATTGCATTGAAAGCATAGGAAAAGAGGCAGAACGTCCACAATGATGCACTTGGCCAAAAAGGGCGTATGCGTTTTTTCCTGAATATATTCAGGAAAAAATGCATACGCCCTTTTTGGCCAACCCAGCAAGCTTGCAAAGGAAATCTGCACTACAATGAAGTCTCACTTCCCCCCGGTCAAAAGGGCCATCTGAAAAAAGTGTAAAATCCAGAAAGGCAGGACAGGCCATGGAGAACTGGGAGCCTTCTTATGCTGATGGGCGGGATGTAAATTGCCAACAACCACTAGGGAGAAGTGTATGGTGTTTCCTGAAACATCTAAAAAACAAAGCAACAGAACCTAGGGCACTTCCACTTATGGTCCTATAGCTTAGGGAAATTAAAATCAAAAAGACACAGCCACCCCAAAGTTTGGGACGCCTCTGTTTACAAGAACCTCGTTTACAGTACAAGTTCAACATCGCAGAAAGTGAAAAATGGATAAAGAACTTGTGGTATTTACTTACAAAGCAATATCACTCAGCAATGAAATCTGTGTCATCAGGCCCTTAGCAGCACAATGAGTGGATTCAGGTATGATGATTCTAACTGAAATAAGTCACACAGAAAAAGAAACATCATAAGATATCAGTAATACACGGAATGTAAACTTGGCTACACAGGAACTGAATTACAGAACAGAACAGGGTCTCAAATTTAGAAAACCAACTTATTCTTGCTTAAGGGTAAAGGTGAGTTGGGGTGCTGCATAAAACCAGAGATTGAAATGAGCACAGATAAAGTTCCTTAAGCCAAATATGGAATAGACAAGAGCTACTCCTTGCTCAATGAAATGGACTCAACACCGCATATTAAACGCCTAAGAATGTACCTGACTAGTAAGTATCTTAAAACCTATGGATTGCTATGTCTCCGAAAGAGAATCAAGCATGTGTACAGGGGCATAAACGCAGCAGTGATAGGACTGGAGAGGTTCGTGAGCAAATGAAGACCCTTTGAAGTCATATTGCATGGTACCCATTCCACGGGTTTCAACTACCCAGGTTTAAGGTATTCTTCCTTCAGCTAAAACATGCATGTGGAACCTAGAGTATGATCAACCATGTGATCGGGAGACGTGTTCAAATATGTCTCAGTTTTCGTACCTGGTACTCGGGTGCAACATTCCAGACACTTTACTAACACTCTCCCGACTTGGAGAGTCAGTCCCTTTAACCTCCTGTTTGGCCCAGTTTGCAATTTCTGCGGAAGATGAACAGGAATAGCGAGAACAAATGAGAGGCTAGCTGGAGGTGTTTGGACGGGCAAATTTAACTCTCATTTCCCACCAGGAAGAGGAATTAACCAAAGGCTCAGCGTGCCGTGCCGGAAACAGATTAGGGCCTGAAGCCATCCTGCGGTGTTGCGGCCAGCTCAAAAGAAAGTGAGTTGAAGAAAGGAGCTCAGGGGCACTGTAATTCACAAACCTGCAGAGTTATAAATGACAGCTATCGTCCAAAAATACACTGAAGTAAGGCTGCCAAGAGGACTTGAAAGCGGGGCAGAATTGCAGGAAACCGATTTCAGGAGGTAGACTGGAATTGCATTGAAAGCATAGGAAAAGAGGCAGAACGTCCACAATGATGCACTTGGCCAAAAAGGGCGTATGCGTTTTTTCCTGAATATATTCAGGAAAAAATGCATAAGCCCTTTTTGGCCAACCCAGCAAGCTTGCAAAGGAAATCTGCACTACAATGAAGTCTCACTTCCCCCCGGTCAAAAGGGCCATCTGAAAAAAGTGTAAAATCCAGAAAGGCAGGACAGGCCATGGAGAACTGGGAGCCTTGTTATGCTGATGGGCGGGATGTAAATTGCCAACAGACACTTGGGAGAAGTGTATGGTGTTTCCTTAAACATCTAAAAAACAAAGCAACAGAACCTAGGGCACTTCCACTTATGGTCCTATAGCTTAGGGAAATTAAAATAAAAAAGACACAGCCACCCCAAAGTTTGGGACGCCTCTGTTTAGAAGAACCTCGTTTACCGTACAAGTTCAATATCACAGAAAGTGAAAAATGGATAAAGAACTTGTGGTACTTACGTACAATGCAGTATCACTCAGCAATGAAATCTATGTCATCAGGCCCGTAGCAGCATAATGAGTGGATTCAGGTACGATGATTCTAAATGAAATAAGTCACACAGAAAAAGAAACATCATAAGATATCACTAATACACGGAATGTAAACTTGGCTACACAGGAACTGAATTACAGAACAGAACAGGGTCTCAAATTTAGAAAACCAACTTATTCTTGCTTAAGGGTAAAGGTGAGTTGGGGTGCTGCATAAAACCAGAGATTGAAATGAGCACAGATAAAGTTCCTTAAGCCAAATGTGGAATAGACAAGAGCTACTCCTTGCTCAACGAAATGGACTCAACACCCCATATTAAATGCCTAAGAATGTACCTGACTAGTAAGTATCTTAAAACCTATGGATTGCTATGTCTCCGAAAGAGAATCAAGCATGTGTACAGGGGCATAAACGCAGCAGTGATAGGATTGGAGAGGTTCGGTGAGGAAATGAAGACCCTTTGAAGTCATATTGCATGGTACCCATTCCACGGGTTTCAACTACCCAGGTTTTAGGTATTCTTCCTTCAGCTAAAACATGCATGTGGAACCTAGAGTATGATCAACCATGTGATCGGGAGACATGTTCAAATATGTCTCAGTTTTCGTACCCTGGTACTCGGGTGCAACATTCCAGACGCTTTACTAACACTCTCCCGACTTGGAGAGTCAGTCCCTTTAACCTCCTGTTTGGCCCAGTTTGCAATTTCTGCGGAAGATGAACAGGAATAGTGAGAACCAATGAGAGGCTAGCTGGAGGTGTCTGGACGGGCAAATTTAACTCTCATTTCCCACCAGGAAGAGGAATTAACCAAAGGCTCAGCGTGCCGTGCCAGAACCAGATTAGGGCCTGAAGCCATCCTGCGGTGTTGCGGCCAGCTCAAAAGAAAGCGAGTTGAAGAAAGGAGCTCAGGGGCACTGTAATTCACAAACCTGCAGAGTTATAAATGACAGCTATCGTCTAAAAATAGACTGAAGTAAGGCTGCCAAGAGAACTTGAAAGCGGGGCAGAATTGCAGGAAACCGATTTCAGGAGGTAGACTGGAATTGCATTGAAAGCATAGGAAAAGAGGCAGAACGTCCACAATGATGCACTTGGCCAAAAAGGGCGTATGCGTTTTTTCCTGAATATATTCAGGAAAAAACGCATATGCCCTTTTTGGCCAACCAAGGAAACTTGCAAAGGAAATCTGCTTTACAATGAAGTCTCACTTCTCCCCGGTCAAAAGGGCCATCTGAAATAAGTGTAAAATCCAGAAAGGCAGGACAGGCCATGGAGAACTGGGAGCCTTGTTATGCTGATGGGCGGGATATAAATTGCAAACAGACACTCAGGAGAAGTGTATGGTGTTTCCTGAAACATCTAAAAAACAAAGCAACAGAGCCTAGGGCACTTCCACTTATGGTCCTATAGCTTAGGGAAAATAAAATCAAAAAGACACAGCCACCCCAAAGTTTGGAAAGGCTCTGTTTACAAGAACCTCGTTTACAGTACAAGTTCAACATCGCAGAAAGTGAAAAATGGATAAAGAAGTTGTGGTATTTACTTACAAAGCAATATCACTCAGCAATGAAATCTGTGTCATCAGGCCCTTAGCAGCACAATGAGTGGATTCAGGTATGATGATTCTAACTGAAATAAGTCACACAGAAAAAGAAACATCATAAGATATCAGTAATACACGGAATGGAAACTTGGCTACACAGGAACTGAATTACAGAACAGAACAGGGTCTCAAATTTAGAAAACCAACTTATGCTTGCTTAAGGGGAAAGGTGAGTTGGGGTGCTGCATAAAACCAGAGATTGAAATGAGCACAGATAAAGTTCCTTAAGTCAAATATGGAATAGACAAGAGCTACTCCTTGCTCAACGAAATGGACTCAACATCGCATATTAAACGCCTAAGAATGTACCTGACTAGCAAGTATCTTAAAACCTATGGATTGCTATGTCTCCAAAAGAGAATCAAGCATGTGTACAGGGGCATAAACGCAGCAGTGATAGGATTGGAGAGGTTCGGTGAGAAAATGAAGACCCTTTGAAGTCATATTGCATGGTACCCATTCCACGGGTTTCACCTACCCAGGTTTAAGGTATTCTTCCTTCAGCTAAAACATGCATGTGGAACCTAGAGTATGATCAACCATGTGATCGGGAGACGTGTTCAAATATGTCTCAGTTTTCGTACCCTGGTACTCAGGTGCAACATTCCAGACACTTTACTAACACTCTCCCGACTTGGAGAGTCAGTCCCTTTAACCTCCTGTTTGGCCCAGTTTGCAATTTCTGCGGAAGATGAACAGGAATAGCGAGAACCAATGAGAGGCTAGCTGGAGGTGTCTGGACGGGCAAATTTAACTCTCATTTTCCACCATGAAGAGGAATTAACCAAAGGCTCAGCGTGCCCTGCTGGAACCAGATTAAGGCCTGAAGCCATCCTGTGGTGTTGCGGCCAGGTCACAAGAAAGCAAGTTGAAGAAAGGAGCTCAGGGGCACTGTAATTCACAAACCTGCAGAGTTATAAATGACAGCTATCGTCCAAAAATAGACTGAAGTAAGGCTGCCAAGAGGACTTGAAAGCGGGGCAGAATTGCAGGAAACCGATTTCAGGAGCTAGACTGGAATTGCATTGAAAGCATAGGAAAAGAGGCAGAACGTCCACAATGATGCACTTGGCCAAAAAGGGCGTATGCGTTTTTTCCTGAATATATTCAGGAAAAAACGCATACGCCCTTTTTGGCCAACCAAGCAAGCTTGCAAATGAAATCGGCACTACAATGAAGTCTCACTTCCCCCCGGTCAAAAGGGCCATCTGAAAAAAGTGTAAAATCCAGAAAGGCAGGACAGGCCATTGAGACCTGGGAGCCTTGTTATGCTGATGGGCGGGATGTAAATTGCCAACAGACACTCGGGAGAAGTGTATGGTGTTTCCTGAAACATCTAAAAAACAAAGCAACAGAGCCTAGGGCACTGCCACTTATGGTCCTATAGCTTAGGGAAATTAAAATCAAAAAGACATAGCCACCCCAATGTTTGGAACGGCTCTGTTTACAAGAACCTCGTTTACAGTACAAGTTCAACATCGCAGAAAGTGAAAAATGGATAAAGAACTTGTGGTATTTACTTACAAAGCAATATCACTCAGCAATGAAATCTGTGTCATCAGGCCCTTAGCAGCACAATGAGTGGATTCAGGTATGATGATTCTAACTGAAATAAGTCACACAGAAAAAGAAACATCATAAGATATCAGTAATACATGGAATGTAAACTTGGCTACACAGGAACTGAATTACAGAACAGAACAGGGTCTCAAATTTAGAAAACCAACTTATGCTTGCTTAAGGGTAAAGGTGAGTTGGGGTGCTGCATAAAACCAGAGATTGAAATGAGCACAGATAAAGTTCCTTAAGCCAAATATGGAATAGACAAGAGCTACTCCTTGCTCAATGAAATGGACTTAACACCCCATATTAAACGCCTAAGAATGTACCTGACTAGTAAGTATCTTAAAACCTATGGATTGCTATGTCTCCGAAAGAGAATCAAGCATGTGTACAGGGGCATAAACGCAGCAGTGATAGGATTGGAGAGGTTCGGTGAGCAAATGAAGACCCTTTGAAGTCATATTGCATGGTACCCATTCCACGGGTTTCAACTACCCAGGTTTAAGGTATTCTTCCTTCAGCTAAAACATGCATGTGGAACCTAGAGTATGATCAACCATGTGATCGGGAGACGTGTTGAAATATGTCTCAGTTTTCGTACACTGGTACTCGGGTGCAACATTCCAGACACTTTACTAACACTCTCCCGACTTGGAGAGTCAGTCCCTTTAACCTCCTGTTTGGCCCAGTTTGCAATTTCTGCGGAAGATGAACAGGAATAGCGAGAACCAATGAGAGGCTAGCTGGAGGTGTCTGGACGGGCAAATTTAACTCTCATTTTCCACCAGGAAGAGGAATTAACCAAAGGCTCAGCGTGCCGTGCCGGAACCAGGTTAGGGCCTGAAGCCATACTGTGGTGTTGCGGCCAGGTAACAAGAAAGCAAGTTGAAGAAAGGAGCTCAGGGGCACTGTAATTCACAAACCTGCAGAGTTATAAATGACAGCTATCGTCCAAAAATAGACTGAAGTAAGGCTGCCAAGAGGACTTGAAAGTGGGGCAGAATTGCAGGAAACCGATTTCAGGAGGTAGACTGGAATTGCATTGAAAGCATAGGAAAAGAGGCAGAACGTCCACAATGATGCACTTGGCCAAAAAGGGCGTATGCGTTTTTTCCTGAATATATTCAGGAAAAAACGCATACGCCCTTTTTGGCCAACCAAGCAAGCTTGCAAAGGAAATCTGCACTACAATGAAGTCTCACTTCCCCCCGGTCAAAAGGGCCATCTGAAAAAAGTGTAAAATCCAGAAAGGCAGGACAGGCCATGGAGAACTGGGAGCCTTGTTATGCTGATGGGTGGGATGTAAATTGCCAACAACCACTCGGGAGAAGTGTATGGTGTTTCCTGAAACATCTAAAAAACAAAGCAACAGAACCTAGGGCACTTCCACTTATGGTCTTATAGCTTAGGGAAATTAAAATCAAAAAGACACAGCCACCCCAAAGTTTGGAACGGCTCTGTTTACAAGAACCTCGTTTACAGTACAAGTTCAACATCGCAGAAAGTGAAAAATGGATAAAGAAGTTGTGGTATTTACTTACAAAGCAATATCACTCAGCAATGAAATCTGTGTCATCAGGCCCTTAGCAGCACAATGAGTGGATTCAGGTATGATGATTCTAACTGAAATAAGTCACACAGAAAAAGAAACATCATAAGATATCAGTAATACACGGAATGTAAACTTGGCTACACAGGAACTGAATTACAGAACAGAACAGGGTCTCAAATTTAGAAAACCAACTTATGCTTGCTTAAGGGGAAAGGTGAGTTGTGGTGCTGCATAAAACCAGAGATTGAAATGAGCACAGATAAAGTTCCTTAAGTCAAATATGGAATAGACAAGAGCTACTCCTTGCTCAACGAAATGGACTCAACACCGCATATTAAACACCTAAGAATGTAACTGACTAGTAAGTATCTTAAAACCTATGGATTGCTATGACTCCGAAAGAGAATCAAGCATGTGTACAGGGGCATAAACGCAGCAGTGATAGGATTGGAGAGGTTCGGTGAGCAAATGAAGACCCTTTGAAGTCATATTGCATGGTACCCATTCCATGGGTTTCAACTACCCAGGTTTAAGGTATTCTTCCTTCAGCTAAAACATGCATGTGGAACCTAGAGTATGATCAACCATGTGATCGGGAGACGTGTTCAAATATGTCTCAGTTTTCGTACCTGGTACTCGGGTGCAACATTCCAGACGCTTTACTAACACTCTCCCGACTTGGAGAGTCAGTCCCTTTAACCTCCTGTTTGGCCCAGTTTGCAATTTCTGCGGAAGATGAACAGGAATAGCGAGAACCAATGAGAGGCTAGCTGGAGGTGTTTGGACGGGCAAATTTAACTCTCATTACCCACCAGGAAGAGGAATTAACCAAAGGCTCAGCGTGCCGTGCCGGAAACAGATTAGGGCCTGAAGCCATCCTGCGGTGTTGCGGCCAGCTGAAAAGAAAGCGAGTTGAAGAAAGGAGCTCAGGGGCACTGTAATTCACAAACCTGCAGAGTTATAAATGACAGCTATCGTCCAAAAATACACTGAAGTAAGGCTGCCAAGAGGACTTGAAAGCGGGACAGAATTGCAGGAAACCGATTTCAGGAGGTAGACTGGAATTGCATTGAAAGCATAGGAAAAGAGGCAGAACGTCCACAATGATGCACTTGGCCAAAAAGGGCGTATGCGTTTTTTCCTGAATATATTCAGGAAAAAATGCATACGCCCTTTTTGGCCAACCCAGCAAGCTTGCAAAGGAAATCTGCACTACAATGAAGTCTCACTTCCCCCCGGTCAAAAGGGCCATCTGAAAAAAGTGTAAAATCCAGAAAGGCAGGACAGGCCATGGAGAACTGGGAGCCTTCTTATGCTGATGGGCGGGATGTAAATTGCCAACAACCACTAGGGAGAAGTGTATGGTGTTTCCTGAAACATCTAAAAAACAAAGCAACAGAACCTAGGGCACTTCCACTTATGGTCCTATAGCTTAGGGAAATTAAAATCAAAAAGACACAGCCACCCCAAAGTTTGGGACGCCTCTGTTTACAAGAACCTCGTTTACAGTACAAGTTCAACATCGCAGAAAGTGAAAAATGGATAAAGAACTTGTGGTATTTACTTACAAAGCAATATCACTCAGCAATGAAATCTGTGTCATCAGGCCCTTAGCAGCACAATGAGTGGATTCAGGTATGATGATTCTAACTGAAATAAGTCACACAGAAAAAGAAACATCATAAGATATCAGTAATACACGGAATGTAAACTTGGCTACACAGGAACTGAATTACAGAACAGAACAGGGTCTCAAATTTAGAAAACCAACTTATTCTTGCTTAAGGGGAAAGGTGAGTTGGGGTGCTGCATAAAACCAGAGATTGAAATGAGCACAGATAAAGTTCCTTAAGCCAAATATGGAATAGACAAGAGCTACTCCTTGCTCAATGAAATGGACTCAACACCGCATATTAAACGCCTAAGAATGTACCTGACTAGTAAGTATCTTAAAACCTATGGATTGCTATGTCTCCGAAAGAGAATCAAGCATGTGTACAGGGGCATAAACGCAGCAGTGATAGGACTGGAGAGGTTCGTGAGCAAATGAAGACCCTTTGAAGTCATATTGCATGGTACCCATTCCACGGGTTTCAACTACCCAGGTTTAAGGTATTCTTCCTTCAGCTAAAACATGCATGTGGAACCTAGAGTATGATCAACCATGTGATCGGGAGACGTGTTCAAATATGTCTCAGTTTTCGTACCTGGTACTCGGGTGCAACATTCCAGACACTTTACTAACACTCTCCCGACTTGGAGAGTCAGTCCCTTTAACCTCCTGTTTGGCCCAGTTTGCAATTTCTGCGGAAGATGAACAGGAATAGCGAGAACAAATGAGAGGCTAGCTGGAGGTGTTTGGACGGGCAAATTTAACTCTCATTTCCCACCAGGAAGAGGAATTAACCAAAGGCTCAGCGTGCCGTGCCGGAAACAGATTAGGGCCTGAAGCCATCCTGCGGTGTTGCGGCCAGCTCAAAAGAAAGTGAGTTGAAGAAAGGAGCTCAGGGGCACTGTAATTCACAAACCTGCAGAGTTATAAATGACAGCTATCGTCCAAAAATACACTGAAGTAAGGCTGCCAAGAGGACTTGAAAGCGGGGCAGAATTGCAGGAAACCGATTTCAGGAGGTAGACTGGAATTGCATTGAAAGCATAGGAAAAGAGGCAGAACGTCCACAATGATGCACTTGGCCAAAAAGGGCGTATGCGTTTTTTCCTGAATATATTCAGGAAAAAATGCATAAGCCCTTTTTGGCCAACCCAGCAAGCTTGCAAAGGAAATCTGCACTACAATGAAGTCTCACTTCCCCCCGGTCAAAAGGGCCATCTGAAAAAAGTGTAAAATCCAGAAAGGCAGGACAGGCCATGGAGAACTGGGAGCCTTCTTATGCTGATGGGCGGGATGTAAATTGCCAACAACCACTAGGGAGAAGTGTATGGTGTTTCCTGAAACATCTAAAAAACAAACCAACAGAACCTAGGGCACTTCCACTTATGGTCCTATAGCTTAGGGAAATTAAAATCAAAAAGACATAGCCACCCCAATGTTTGGAACGGCTCTGTTTACAAGAACCTCGTTTACAGTACAAGTTCAACATCGCAGAAAGTGAAAAATGGATAAAGAACTTGTGGTATTTACTTACAAAGCAATATCACTCAGCAATGAAATCTGTGTCATCAGGCCCTTAGCAGCACAATGAGTGGATTCAGGTATGATGATTCTAACTGAAATAAGTCACACAGAAAAAGAAACATCATAAGATATCAGTAATACATGGAATGTAAACTTGGCTACACAGGAACTGAATTACAGAACAGAACAGGGTCTCAAATTTAGAAAACCAACTTATGCTTGCTTAAGGGTAAAGGTGAGTTGGGGTGCTGCATAAAACCAGAGATTGAAATGAGCACAGATAAAGTTCCTTAAGCCAAATATGGAATAGACAAGAGCTACTCCTTGCTCAATGAAATGGACTTAACACCCCATATTAAACGCCTAAGAATGTACCTGACTAGTAAGTATCTTAAAACCTATGGATTGCTATGTCTTCGAAAGAGAATCAAGCATGTGTACAGGGGCATAAACGCAGCAGTGATAGGATTGGAGAGGTTCGGTGAGCAAATGAAGACCCTTTGAAGTCATATTGCATGGTACCCATTCCACGGGTTTCAACTACCCAGGTTTAAGGTATTCTTCCTTCAGCTAAAACAGGCATGTGGAACCTAGAGTATGATCAACCATGTGATCGGGAGACGTGTTGAAATATGTCTCAGTTTTCGTACACTGGTACTCGGGTGCAACATTCCAGACACTTTACTAACACTCTCCCGACTTGGAGAGTCAGTCCCTTTAACCTCCTGTTTGGCCCAGTTTGCAATTTCTGCAGAAGATGAACAGGAATAGCGAGAACCAATGAGAGGCTAGCTGGAGGTGTCTGGACGGGCAAATTTAACTCTCATTTTCCACCAGGAAGAGGAAATAACCAAAGGCTCAGCGTGCCGTGCCGGAACCAGGTTAGGGCCTGAAGCCATACTGTGGTGTTGCGGCCAGGTAACAAGAAAGCAAGTTGAAGAAAGGAGCTCAGGGGCACTGTAATTCACAAACCTGCAGAGTTATAAATGACAGCTATCGTCCAAAAATAGACTGAAGTAAGGCTGCCAAGAGGACTTGAAAGCGGGGCAGAATTGCAGGAAACCGATTTCAGGAGGTAGACTGGAATTGCATTGAAAGCATAGGAAAAGAGGCAGAACGTCCACAATGATGCACTTGGCCAAAAAGGGCGTATGCGTTTTTTCCTGAATATATTCAGGAAAAAACGCATACGCCCTTTTTGGCCAACCAAGCAAGCTTGCAAAGGAAATCTGCACTACAATGAAGTCTCACTTCCCCCCGGTCAAAAGGGCCATCTGAAAAAAGTGTAAAATCCAGAAAGGCAGGACAGGCCATGGAGAACTGGGAGCCTTGTTATGCTGATGGGTGGGATGTAAATTGCCAACAACCACTCGGGAGAAGTGTATGGTGTTTCCTGAAACATCTAAAAAACAAAGCAACAGAACCTAGGGCACTTCCACTTATGGTCTTATAGCTTAGGGAAATTAAAATCAAAAAGACACAGCCACCCCAAAGTTTGGAACGGCTCTGTTTACAAGAACCTCGTTTACAGTACAAGTTCAACATCGCAGAAAGTGAAAAATGGATAAAGAAGTTGTGGTATTTACTTACAAAGCAATATCACTCAGCAATGAAATCTGTGTCATCAGGCCCTTAGCAGCACAATGAGTGGATTCAGGTATGATGATTCTAACTGAAATAAGTCACACAGAAAAAGAAACATCATAAGATATCAGTAATACACGGAATGTAAACTTGGCTACACAGGAACTGAATTACAGAACAGAACAGGGTCTCAAATTTAGAAAACCAACTTATGCTTGCTTAAGGGGAAAGGTGAGTTGTGGTGCTGCATAAAACCAGAGATTGAAATGAGCACAGATAAAGTTCCTTAAGTCAAATATGGAATAGACAAGAGCTACTCCTTGCTCAACGAAATGGACTCAACACCGCATATTAAACACCTAAGAATGTAACTGACTAGTAAGTATCTTAAAACCTATGGATTGCTATGACTCCAAAAGAGAATCAAGCATGTGTACAGGGGCATAAACGCAGCAGTGATAGGATTGGAGAGGTTCGGTGAGCAAATGAAGACCCTTTGAAGTCATATTGCATGGTACCCATTCCACGGGTTTCAGCTACCCAGGTTTAAGGTATTCTTCCTTCAGCTAAAACATGCATGTGGAACCTAGAGTATGATCAACCATGTGATCGGGAGACGTGTTCAAATATGTCTCAGTTTTCGTACCTGGTACTGGGGTGCAAAATTCCAGACGCTTTACTAACACTCTCCCGACTTGGAGAGTCAGCGCCTTTAACCTCCTGTTTGGCCCAGTTTGCAATTTCTGCGGAAGATGAACAGGAATAGCGAGAACCAATGAGAGACTAGCTGGAGGTGTCTGGACGGGCAAATTTAACTCTCATTTCCCACCAGGAAGAGGAAATAACCAAAGGCTCAGCGTGCCGTGCCGGAACCAGATTAGGGCCTGAAGCCATCCTGCGGTGTTGCGGCCAGCTCAAAAGAAAGCGAGTTGAAGAAAGGAGCTCAGGGGCACTGTAATTCACAAACCTGCAGAGTTATAAATGACAGCTATCGTCCAAAAATAGACTGAAGTAAGGCTGCCAAGAGGACTTGAAAGCGGGGCAGAATTGCAGGAAACCGATTTCAGGAGGTAGACTGGAATTGCATTGAAAGCATAGGAAAAGAGGCAGAACGTCCACAATGATGCACTTGGCCAAAAAGGGCATATGCGTTTTTTCCTGAATATATTCAGGAAAAAACGCATACGCCCTTTTTGGCCAACCAAGCAAGCTTGCAAAGGAAATCTGCACTACAATGAAGTCTCACTTCGCCCCGGTCAAAAGGGCCATCTGAAAAAAGTGTAAAATCCAGAAAGGCAGGACAGGCCATGGAGAACTGGGAGCCTTGTTATGCTGATGGGCGGGATGTAAATTGCCAACAACCACTCGGGAGCAGTGTATGGTGTTTCCTGAAACATCTAAAAAACAAAGCAACAGAACCTAGGGCACTTCCACTTATGGTCCTATAGCTTAGGGAAATTAAAATCAAAAAGACACAGCCACCCCAAAGTTTGGAACGGCTCTGTTTACAAGAACCTCGTTTACAGTACAAGTTCAACATCGCAGAAAGTGAAAAATGGATAAAGAAGTTGTGGTATTTACTTACAAAGCAATATCACTCAGCAATGAAATCTGTGTCATCAGGCCCTTAGCAGCACAATGAGTGGATTCAGGTATGATGATTCTAACTGAAGTAAGTCACACAGAAAAAGAAACATCATAAGATATCAGTAATACACGGAATGTAAACTTGGCTACACAGGAACTGAATTACAGAACAGAACAGGGTCTCAAATTTAGAAAACCAACTTATTCTTGCTTAAGGGGAAAGGTGAGTTGGGGTGCTGCATAAAACCAGAGATTGAAATGAGCACAGATAAAGTTCCTTAAGTCAAATATGGAATAGACAAGAGCTACTCCTTGCTCAACGAAATGGACTCAACACCGCATATTAAACGCCTAAGAATGTACCTGACTAGTAAGTATCTTAAAACCTATGGATTGCTATGTCTCCGAAAGAGAATCAAGCATGTGTACAGGGGCATAAACGCAGCAGTGATAGGATTGGAGAGGTTCGGTGAGCAAATGAAGACCCTTTGAAGTCATATTGCATGGTACCCATTCCACGGGTCTTAACTCTCCAGGTTTAAGGTATTCTTCCTTCAGCTAAAACATGCATGTGGAACCCAGAGTATGATCAACCATGTGATCGGGAGATGTGTTCAAATATGTCTCAGTTTTCGTACCCTGGTACTCGGGTGCAACATTCCAGACGCTTTACTAACACTCTCCCGACTTGGAGAGTCAGCGCCTTTAACCTCCTGTTTGGCCCAGTTTGCAATTTCTGCGGAAGATGAACAGGAATAGCGAGAACCAATGAGAGACTAGCTGGAGGTGTCTGGACGGGCAAATTTAACTCTCATTTCCCACCAGGAAGAGGAAATAACCAAAGGCTCAGCGTGCCGTGCCGGAACCAGATTACGGCCTAAAGCCATCCTGCGGTGTTGCGGCCAGCTCAAAAGAAAGCGAGTTGAAGAAAGGAGCTCAGGGGCACTGTAATTCACAAACCTGCAGAGTTATAAATGACAGCTATCGTCCAAAAATAGACTGAAGTAAGGCTGCCAAGAGGACTTGAAAGCGGGGCAGAATTGCAGGAAACCGATTTCAGGAGGTACACTGGAATTGCATTGAAAGCATAGGAAAAGAGGGAGAACGTCCACAATGATGCACTTGGCCAAAAAGGGCGTATGCGTTTTTTCCTGAATATATTCAGGAAAAAACGCATACGCAATTTTTGGCCAACCAAGCAAGCTTGCAAAGGAAATCTGCACTACAATGAAGTCTCACTTCCCCCCGGTCAAAAGGGCCATCTGAAAAAAGTGTAAAATCCAGAAAGGCAGGACAGGCCATGGAGAACTGGGAGCCTTGTTATGCTGATGGGCGGGATGTAAATTGCCAACAACCACTCGGGAGAAGTTTATCCTGTTTCCTGAAACATCTAAAAAACAAAGCAACAGAGCCTAGGGCACTTCCACTTATGGTCCTATAGCTTAGGGAAATTAAAATCAAAAAGACACAGCCACCCCAAAGTTTGGGACGCCTCTGTTTACAAGAACCTCGTTTACCGTACAAGTTCAATATCACAGAAAGTGAAAAATGGATAAAGAACTTGTGGTACTTACATACAATGCAGTATCACTCAGCAATGAAATATATGTCATCAGGCCCGTAGCAGCATAATGAGTAGTTTCAGGTACGATGATTCTAACTGAAATAAGTAACACAGAAAAAGAAACATCATAAGATATCACTAATACACGGAATGTAAACTTGGCTACACAGGAACTGAATTACAGAACAGAACAGGGTCTCAAATTTAGAAAACCAACTTATGCTTGCTTAAGGGGAAAGGTGAGTTGGGGTGCTGCATAAAACCAGAGATTGAAATGAGCACAGATAAAGTTCCTTAAGCCAAATATGGAATAGACAAGAGCTACTCCTTGCTCAACGAAATGGACTCAACACCACATATTAAACGCCTAAGAATGTACCTGACTAGTAAGTATCTTAAAACCTATGGATTGCTATGTCTCCGAAAGAGAATCAAGCATGTGTACAGGGGCATAAACGCAGCAGTGATAGGATTGGAGAGGTTCGTGAGCAAATGAAGACCCTTTGAAGTCATAAGGCATGGTACCCATTCCACGGGTTTCAACTACCCAGGTTTAAGGTATTCTTCCTTCAGCTAAAACAGGCATGTGGAACCTAGAGTATGAACAACCATGTGATCGGGAGACGTGTTCAAATATGTCTCAGTTTTCGTACCCTGGTACTCGGGTGCAACATTCCAGACGCTTTACTAACCCTCTCCACTTGGATAGTCAGTCCCTTTAACCTCCTGTTTGGCCCAGTTTGCAATTTCTGTGGAAGATGAACAGGAATAGCGAGAACCAATGAGAGACTAGCTGGAGGTGTCTGGACGGGCAAATTTAACTCTCATTTCCCACCAGGAAGAGGAATTAACCAAAGGCTCAGCGTGCCGTGCCAGAACCAGATTAGGGCCTGAAGACATCCTGCGGTGTTGCGGCCAGTTCACAAGAAAGCGAGTTGAAGAAAGGAGCTCAGGGGCACTGTAATTCACAAACCTGCAGAGTTATAAATGACAGCTATCGTCCAAAAATAGACTGAAGTAAGGCTGCCAAGAGGACTTGAAAGCGGGGCAGAATTGCAGGAAACCGATTTCAGGAGGTAGACTGGAATTGCATTGAAAGCATAGGAAAAGAGGCAGAACGTCCACAATGATGCACTTGGCCAAAAAGGGCGTATGCGTTTTTTCCTGAATATATTCAGGAAAAAACGCATACGCACTTTTTGGCCAACCAAGCAAGCTTGCAAAGGAAATCTGCACTACAATGAAGTCTCACTTCCCCCCGGTCAAAAGGGCCATCTGAGAAAAGTGTAAAATCCAGAAAGGCAACAGGCCATGGAGAACTGGGAGCCTTGTTATGCTGATGGGCGGGATGTAAATTGCCAACAGACACTAGGGAGAACTGTATGGTGTTTCCTGAAACATCTAAAAAACAAAGCAACAGAGCCTAGGGCACTTCTACTTAAGGTCCTATAGCTTAGGGAAATTAAAATCAAAAAGACACAGCCACCCCAAAGTTTGGAACGGCTCTGTTTACAAGAACCTCGTTTACAGTACAAGTTCAACATCGCAGAAAGTGAAAAATGGATAAAGAAGTTGTGGTATTTACTTACAAAGCAATATCACTCAGCAATGAAATCTATGTCATCAGGCCCTTAGCAGCACAATGAGTGGATTCAGGTATGATGATTCTAACTGAAATAAGTCACACAGAAAAAGAAACATCATAAGATATCAGTAATACACGGAATGTAAACTTGGCTACACAGGAACTGAATTACAGAACAGAACAGGGTCTGAAATTTAGAAAACCAACTTATGCTTGCTTAAGGGGAAAGGTGAGTTGGGGTGCTGCATAAAACCAGAGATCGAAATGAGCACAAAGTTCCTTAAGCCAAATATGGAATAGACAAGTGCTACACCTTGCTCAATGAAATGGACTCAAAACCGCATATTAAATGCCTAAGGATGTACCTGACTAGTAAGTATCTTAAAACCTATGGATTGCTATGTCTCCGAAAGAGAATCAAGCATGTGTACAGGGGCATAAACGCAGCAGTGATAGGACTGGAGAGGTTCGGTGAGCAAATGAAGACCCTTTGAAGTCATATTGCATGGTACCCATTCCACGGGTCTCAGCTCTCCTGGTTTAAGGTATTCTTCCTTCAGCTAAAACATGCATGTGGAACCCAGAGTATGATCAACCATGTGATCGGGAGACGTGTTCAAATATGTCTCAGTTTTCGTACCCTGGTACTCGGGTGCAACATTCCAGACGCTTTACTAACACTCTCCCGACTTGGAGAGTCAGTCCCTTTAACCTCCTGTTTGGCCCAGTTTGCAATTTCTGCGGAAGATGAACAGGAATAGCGAGAACCAATGAGAGACTAGCTGGAGGTGTCGAACGGGCAAATTTAACTCTCATTTCCCACCAGGAAGAGGAATTAACCAAAGGCTCAGCATGCCGGGCCGGAACCAGATTAGGGCCTGAAGCCATCCTGCGGTGTTGCGGCCAGGTCAAAAGAAAGCAAGTTGAAGAAAGGAGCTCAGGGGCACTGTAATTCACAAACCTGCAGAGTTATAAATGACAGCTATCGTCCAAAAATAGACTGAAGTAAGGCTGCCAAGAGGACTTGAAAGCGGGGCAGAATTGCAGGAAACCGATTTCAGGAGGTAGACTGGAATTGCATTGAAAGCATAGGAAAAGAGGCAGAACGTCCACAATGATGCACTTGGCCAAAAAGGGCGTATGCGTTTTTTCCTGAATATATTCAGGAAAAAACGCATACGCCCTTTTTGGCCAACCAAGCAAGCTTGCAAAGGAAATCTGCACTACAATGAAGTCTCACTTCCCCCCGGTCAAAAGGGCCATCTGAAAAAGGTGTAAAATCCAGAAAGGCAGGACAGGCCATGGAGAACTGGGAGCCTTGTTATGCTGATGGGCGGGATGTAAATTGCCAACAGACACCTGGGAGAACTGTATGGTGTCTCCTGAAACATCTAAAAAACAAAGCAACAGAGCCTAGGGCACTTCCACTTATGGTCCTATAGCTTAGGGAAATTAAAATCAAAAAGATACAGCCACTCCAAAGTTTGGGACGCCTCTGTTTACAAGAACCTCGTTTACTGTACAAGTTCAATATCACAGAAAGTGAAAAATGGATAAAGAACTTGTGGTACTTACGTACAATGCAGTATCACTCAGCAATGAAATCTATGTCATCAGGCCCGTAGCAGCATAATGAGTGGATTCAGGTATGATGATTCTAACTGAAATAAGTCACACAGAAAAAGAAACATCATAAGATATCACTAATACACGGAATGTAAACTTGGCTACACAGGAACTGAATTCCAAAACAGAACAGGTTCTCAAATTTAGAAAACCAACTTATGCTTGCTTAAGGGGAAAGGTGAGTTGGGGTGCTGCATAAAACCAGAGATTGAAATGAGCACAGATAAAGTTCCTTAAGCCAAATATGGAATAGACAAGAGCTACTCCTTGCTCAACGAAATGGACTCAACACCGCATATTAAACGCCTAAGAATGTACCTGACTAGTAAGTATCTTAAAACCTATGGATTGCTATGTCTCCGAAAGAGAATCAAGCATGTGTACAGGGGCATAAACGCAGCAGTGATAGGATTGGAGAGGTTCGGTGAGCAAATGAAGACCCTTTGAAGTCATATTGCATGGTACCCATTCCACGGGTTTCAACTACTCAGGTTTTAGGTATACTTCCTTCAGCTAAAACATGCATGTGGAACCCAGAGTATGATCAACCATGTGATCGGGAGACGTTTTCAAATATGTCTCAGTTTTCCTCCCCTGGTACTCGGGTGCAACATTCCAGACGCTTTACTAACACTCTCCCCACTTGGAGAGTCAGCGCCTTTAACCTCCTGTTTGGCCCAGTTTGCAATTTCTGCGGAAGATGAACAGGAATAGCGAGAACCAATGAGAGGCTAGCTGGAGGTGTCTGGACGGGCAAATTTAACTCTCATTTCCCACCAGGAAGAGGAAATAACCAAAGGCTCAGCGTGCCGGGCCGGAACCAGTTTAGGGCCTGAAGCCACCCTGCGGTGTTGCAGCCAGCTCAAAAGAAAGCGAGTTGAAGAAAGGAGCTCAGGGGCACTGTAATTCACAAACCTGCAGAGTTATAAATGACAGCTATCGTCCAAAAATAGACTGAAGTAAGGCTGCCAAGAGGACTTGAAAGCGGGGCAGAATTGCAGGAAACCGATTTCAGGAGGTAGACTGGAATTGCATTGAAAGCATAGGAAAAGAGGCAGAACGTCCACAATGATGCACTTGGCCAAAAAGGGCGTATGCGTTTTTTCCTGAATATATTCAGGAAAAAACGCATACGCCCTTTTTGGCCAACCAAGCAAGCTTGCAAAGGAAATCTGCACTACAATGAAGTCTCACTTCCCCCCGGTCAAAAGGGCCATCTGAAAAAAGTGTAAAATCCAGAAAGGCAGGACAGGCCATGGAGAACTGGGAGCCTTGTTATGCTGAAGGGCGGGATGTAAATTGCGAACAACCACTCGGGAGAAGTGTATGGTATTTCCTGAAACATCTAAAAAACAAAGCAACAGAGCCTAGGCCACTTCCACTTATGGTCCTATAGCTTAGGGAATTTAAAATCAAAAAGACACAGCCACCCCAAAGTTTGGAATGGCTCTGTTTACAAGAACCTCGTTTAAAACACAAGTTCAACATCGCAGAAAGTGAAAAATGGATAAAAAAGTTGTGGTATTTACTTACAAAGCAATATCACTCAACAATGAAATCTGTGTCATCAGGCCCTTAGCATCACAATGAGTGGATTCAGGTATGATGATTCTAACTGAAATAAGTCACACAGAAAAAGAAACATCATAAGATATCAGTAATACACGGAATGTAAACTTGGCTACACAGGAACTGAATTACAGAACAGAACAGGGTCTCAAATTTAGAAAACCAACTTATGCTTGCTTAAGGGTAAAGGTGAGTTGGGGTGCTGCATAAAACCAGAGATTGAAATGAGCACAGATAAAGTTCCTTAAGCCAAATATGGAATAGACAAGAACTACTCCTTGCTCAACGAAATGGACTCAACACCGCATATTAAACGCCTAAGAATGTACCTGACTAGTAAGTATCTTAAAACCTATGGATTGCTATGTCTCCGAAAGAGAATCAAGCATGTGTACAGGGGCATAAACGCAGCGGTGATAGGATTGGAGAGGTTCGGTGAGCAAATGTAGACCCTTTGAAGTCATATTGCATGGTACCCATTCCACGGGTTTCAACTACCCAGGTTTTAGGTATTCTTCCTTCAGCTAAAACATGCATGTGGAACCCAGAGTATGATCAACCATGTGACCGGGAGACGTGTTCAAATATGTCTCAGTTTTCGTACCCTGGTACTCGGGTGCAACATTCCAGACGCTTTACTAACACTCTCCCGACTTGGAGAGTCAGTCCCTTTAACCTCCTGTTTGGCCCAGTTTGCAATTTCTGCGGAAAATGAACAGGAATAGCGAGAACCAATGAGAGACTAGCTGGAGGTGTCTGGACAGGCAAATTTAACTCTCATTTCCCACCAGGAAGAGGAATTAACCAAAGGCTCAGCGTGCCGTGCCGGAACCAGATTAGGGCCTGAAGCCATCCTGTGGTGTTGCGGCCAGGTCACAAGAAAGCGAGTTGAAGAAAGGAGCTCAGGGGCACTGTAATTCACAAACCTGCAGAGTTATAAATGACAGCTATCGTCCAAAAATAGACTGAAGTAAGGCTGCCAAGAGGACTTGAAAGCGGGGCAGAATTGCAGGAAACCGATTTCAGGAGGTAGACTGGAATTGCATTGAAAGCATAGGAAAAGAGGCAGAACGTCCACAATGATGCACTTGGCCAAAAAGGGCGTATGCGTTTTTTCCTGAATATATTCAGGAAAAAACGCATATGACCTTTTTGGCCAACCAAGCAAACTTGCAAAGGAAATCTGCACTAAAATGAAGTCTCACTTCCCCCCGGTCAAAAGGGCCATCTGATAAAAGTGTAAAATCCAGAAAGGCAGGACAGGCCATGGAGAATTGGGAGCCTTGTTATGCTGATGGGCGGGATGTAAATTGCCAACAAACACTCGGGAGAAGTGTATGGTGTTTCCTGAAACATCTAAAAACAAAGCAACAGAGCCTAGGGCACTTCCACTTATGGTCCTATAGCTTAGGGAAATTAAAATCAAAAAGACACAGCCACCCCAAAGTTTGGGACGCCTCTGTTTACAAGAACATCGTTTACCGTACAAGTTCAATATCACAGAAAGTGAAAAATGGATAAAGAACTTGTGGTATTTACGTACAATGCAGTATCAATCAGCAATGAAATCTATGTCTTCAGGCCCGTAGCAGCATAATGAGTGGATTCAGGTACGATGATTCTAACTGAAATAAGTCACACAGAAAAAGAAACATCATAAGATATCAGTAATACACGGAATGTAAACTTGGCTACACAGGAACTGAATTACAGAACAGAACAGGGACTCAAAATTAGAAAACCAACTTATGCTTGCTTAAGGGGAAAGGTGAGTTGGGGTGCTGCATAAAACCAGAGATCGAAATGAGCACAAAGTTCCTTAAGCCAAATATGGAATAGACAAGAGCTACTGCTTACTGAATGCAATGGACTCAACACCGCATATTAAACGCCTAAGGATGTACCTGACTAGTAAGTATCTTAAAACCTATGGATTGCTATGTCTCCGAAAGAGAATCAAGCATGTGTACAGGGGCATAAACGCAGCAGTGATAGGACTGGAGAGGTTCGGTGAGCAAATGAAGACCCTTTGAAGTCATATTGCATGGTACCCATTCCACGGGTCTCAGCTCTCCAGGTTTAAGGTATTCTTCCTTCAGCTAAAACATGCATGTGGAACCCAGAGTATGATCAACCGTGTGATCGGGAGACGTGTTCAAATATGTCTCAGTTTTCATCCCCTGGTACTCGGGTGCAACATTCCAGACGCTTTACTAACGCTCTCCCGACTTGGAGAGTCAGTGCCTTTAACCTCCTGTTTGGCCCAGTTTGCAATTACTGCGGAAGTTGAACAGGAATAGGGAGAACCAATGAGAGACTAGCTGGAGGTGTCTGGACGGGCAAATTTAACTCTTATTTCCCACCAGGAAGAGGAATTAACCAAAGGCTCAGCGTGCCGTGCCGGAACCAGATTAGGGCCTGAAGCCATCCTACGGTGTTGCGGCCAGGTCACAAGAAAGCGAGTTGAAGAAAGGAGCTCAGCGGCACTGTAATTCACAAACCTGCAGAGTTATAAATGACAGCTATCGTCCAATAATAGACTGAAGTAAGGCTGCCAAGAGGACTTGAAAGCAGGGCAGAATTGCAAGAAACCGATTTCAGGAGGTAGACTGGAATTGCATTGAAAGCATAGGAAAAGAGGCAGAACGTCCACAATGATGCACTTGGCCAAAAAGGGCGTATGCATTTTTTCCTGAATATATTCAGGAAAAAACGCATACGCCCTTTTTGGCCAACCAAGCAAGCTTGCAAAGGAAATCTGCACTACAATGAAGTCTCACTTCCCCCCGGTCAAAAGGGCCATCTGAAAAAGGTGTAAAATCCAGAAAGGCAGGACAGGCCATGGAGAACTGGGAGCCTTGTTATGCTGATGGGCGGGATGTAAATTGCCAACAGACACCTGGGAGAACTGTATGGTGTCTCCTGAAACATCTAAAAAACAAAGCAACAGAGCCTAGGGCACTTCCACTTATGGTCCTATAGATTAGGTAAATTAAAATCAAAAAGACACAGCCACTCCAAAGTTTGGGACGCCTCTGTTTACAAGAACCTCGTTTACTGTACAAGTTCAATATCACAGAAAGTGAAAAATGGATAAAGAACTTGTGGTACTTACGTACAATGCAGTATCACTCAGCAATGAAATCTATGTCATCAGGCCCGTAGCAGCATAATGAGTGGATTCAGGTACGATGATTCTAACTGAAATAAGTCACACAGAAAAAGAAACATCATAAGATATCACTAATACACGGAATGTAAACTTGGCTACACAGGAACTGAATTCCAAAACAGAACAGGGTCTCAAATTTAGAAAACCAACTTATGCTTGCTTAAGGGTAAAAGTGAGTTGGGGTGCTGCATAAAACCAGAGATTCAAATGAGCACAGATAACGTTCCTTATGCCAAATATGGAATAGACAAGAGCTACTCCTTGCTCAGCGAAATGGACCCAACACCCCATATTAAACGCCTAAGAATGTAACTGTCTAGTAAGTATCTTAAAACCTATGGATTGCTATGTCTCAGAAAGAGAATCAAGCGTATGTACCGGGGCATAAACACAGCAGTGATAGGATTGGAGAGGTTTGGTGAGCAAATGAAGACCCTTTGAAGTCATATTGCATGGTACCCATTCCACGGGTCTCAACTCTCCAGGTTTAAGGTATTCTTCCTTCAGCTAAAACATGCATGTGGAACCCAAGTATGATCAACCGTGTGATCGGGAGACGTGTTCAAATATGTCTCAGTTTTCATCCCCTGGTACTCGGGTGCAACATTCCAGACGCTTTACTAACGCTCTCCCGACTTGGAGAGTCAGTGCCTTTAACCTCCTGTTTGGCCCAGTTTGCAATTACTGCGGAAGTTGAACAGGAATAGGGAGAACCAATGAGAGACTAGCTGGAGGTGTCTGGACGGGCAAATTTAACTCTTATTTCCCACCAGGAAGAGGAATTAACCAAAGGCTCAGCGTGCCGTGCCGGAACCAGATTAGGGCCTGAAGCCATCCTACGGTGTTGCGGCCAGGTCACAAGAAAGCGAGTTGAAGAAAGGAGCTCAGCGGCACTGTAATTCACAAACCTGCAGAGTTATAAATGACAGCTATCGTCCAAAAATAGACTGAAGTAAGGCTGCCAAGAGGACTTGAAAGCAGGGCAGAATTGCAAGAAACCGATTTCAGGAGGTAGACTGGAATTGCATTGAAAGCATAGGAAAAGAGGCAGAACGTCCACAATGATGCACTTGGCCAAAAAGGGCGTATGCGTTTTTTCCTGAATATATTCAGGAAAAAACGCATACGCCCTTTTTGGCCAACCAAGCAAGCTTGCAAAGGAAATCTGCACTACAATGAAGTCTCACTTCCCCCCGGTCAAAAGGGTCATCTGAAAAAGGTGTAAAATCCAGAAAGGCAGGACAGGCCATGGAGGACTGGGAGCCTTGTTATGCTGATGGGCGGGATGTAAATTGCCAACAGACACCTGGGAGAACTGTATGGTGTCTCCTGAAACATCTAAAAAACAAAGCAACAGAGCCTAGGGCACTGCCACTTATGGTCCTATAGCTTAGGGAAATTAAAATCAAAAAGACACAGCCACTCCAAAGTTTGGGACGCCTCTGTTTACAAGAACCTCGTTTACCGTACAAGTTCAATATCACAGAAAGTGAAAAATGGATAAAGAACTTGTGGTACTTACGTACAATGCAGTATCACTCAGCAATGAAATCTATGTCATCAGGCCCTTAGCAGCACAATGAGTGGATTCAGGTATGATGATTCTAACTGAAGTAAGTCACACAGAAAAAGAAACATCATAAGAGATCAGTAATACACGGAATGTAAACTTGGCTACACAGGAACTGAATTACAGAACAGAACAGGGACTCAAATTTAGAAAACCAACTTATGCTTGCTTAAGGGTAAAGGTGAGTAGGGGTGCTGCATAAAACCAGAGATTGAAATGAGCACAGATAAAGTTCCTTAAGCCAAATATGGAATAGACAAGAGCTACTCCTTGCTCAACGAAATGGACTCAACACCGCATATTAAACGCCTAAGAATGTACCTGACTAGTAAGTATCTTAAAACCTATGGATTGCTATGTCTCCGAAAGAGAATCAAGCATGTGTACAGGGGCATAAACGCAGCAGTGATAGGATTGGAGAGGTTCGGTGAGCAAATGAAGACCCTTTGAAGTCATATTGCATGGTACCCATTCCACGGGTCTCAGCTCTCCAGGTTTAAGGTATTCTTCCTTCAGCTAAAACATGAATGGGGAACCCAGAGCATGATCAACCGTGTGATCGGGAGACGTGTTCAAATATGTCTCAGTTTTTGTCCCCTGGTACTCGGGTGCAACATTCCAGACGCTTTACTAACGCTCTCCCGACTTGGAGAGTCAGTGCCTTTAACCTCCTGTTTGGCCCAGTTTGCAATTACTGCGGAAGTTGAACAGGAATAGGGAGAACCAAAGAGGGACTAGCTGGAGGTGTCTGGACGGGCAAATTTAACTCTTATTTCCCACCAGGAAGAGGAATTAACCAAAGGCTCAGCGTGCCGTGCCGGAACCAGATTAGGGCCTGAAGCCATCCTACGGTGTTGCGGCCAGGTCACAAGAAAGCGAGTTGAAGAAAGGAGCTCAGGGGCACTGTAATTCACAAACCTGCAGAGTTATAAATGACATCTATCGTCCAAAAATAAACTGAAGTAAGGCTGCCAAGAGGACTTGAAAGCGGGGCAGAATTGCAGGAAACCGATTTCAGGAGGTAGACTGGAATTGCATTGAAAGCATAGGAAAAGAGGCAGAACGTCCACAATTATGCACTTGGCCAAAAAGGGCGTATGCGTTTTTTCCTAAATATATTCAGGAAAAAACGCATACGCACTTTTTGGCCAACCAAGCAAACTTGCAAAGGAAATCTGCACTACAAAGAAGTCTCATTTCCCCCCGGTCAAAAGGGCCATCTGAAAAAGGTGTAAAATCCAGAAAGGCAGGACAGGCCATGGAGAACTGGGAGCCTTGTTATGCTGATGGGCGGGATGTAAATTGCCAACAGACACTCGGGAGAAGTGTATGGTGTCTCCTGAAACATCTAAAAAACAAAGCAACAGAGCCTAGGGCACTTCCACTTATGGTCCTATAGCTTAGGGAAATTAAAATCAAAAAGACACAGCCACCCCAAAGTTTGGGACGCCTCTGTTTACAAGAACCTCGTTTACCGTACAAGTTCAATATCACAGAAAGTGAAAAATGGATAAAGAACTTGTGGTACTTACGTACAATGCAGTATCATTCAGCAATGAAATCTATGTCATCAGGCCCGTAGCAGCATAATGAGTGGATTCAGGTACGATGATTCTAACTGAAATAAGTCACACAGAAAAAGAAACATCATAAGATATCACTAATACACAGAATGTAAACTTGGCTACACAGGAACTGAATTCCAAAACAGAACAGGGTCTCAAATTTAGAAAACCAACTTATGCTTGCTTAAGGGTAAAGGTGAGTTGGGGTGCTGCATAAAACCAGAGATCGAAATGAGCACAAAGTTCCTTAAGCCAAATATGGAATAGACAAGTGCTACTCTTTGCTCAATGAAATGGACTCAACACCGCATATGAAATGCCTAAGGATGTACCTGACTAGTAAGTATCTTAAAACCTATGGATTGCTATGTCTCCGAAAGAGAATCAAGCATGTGTACAGGGGCATAAACGCAGCAGTGATAGGATTGGAGAGGTTCGGTGAGCAAATGAAGACCCTTTAAAGTCATATTGCATGGTACCCATTCCACGGGTCTCAGCTCTCCAGGTTTAAGGTATTCTTCCTTCAGCTAAAACATGCATGTGGAACCCAGAGTATGATCAACCATGTGATCGGGATACGTGTTCAAATATGTCTCAGTTTTCCTCCCCTGGTACTCGGGTGCAACATTCCAGACGCTTTACTAACACTCTCCCAACTTGGAGAGTCAGTCCCTTTAACCTCCTGTTTGGCCCAGTTTGTAATTTCTGCGGAAGATGAACAGGAATAGCGAGAACCAATGAGAGACTAGCTGGAGGTGTCTGGACGGGCAAATTTAACTCTCATTTCCCACCAGGAAGAGGAAATAACCAAAGGCTCAGCATGCCGTGCCGGAACCAGATTAGGGCCTGAAGCCATCCTGCGGTGTTGCGGCCAGCTCACAAGAAAGCGAGCTGAAGAAAGGATCTCAGGGACACTGTAATTCACAAACCTGCAGAGTTATAAATGACAGCTATCGTCCAAAAATATACTGAAGTAAGGCTGCCAAGAGGACTTGAAAGCAGGGCAGAATTGCAGGAAACCGATTTCAGGAGGTAGACTGGAATTGCATTGAAAGCATAGGAAAAGAGGCAGAACGTCCACAATGATGCACTTGGCCAAAAAGGGCGTATGCGTTTTTTCCTGAATATATTCAGGAAAAAACGCATACGCCCTTTTTGGCCAACCAAGCAAGCTTGCAAAGGAAATCTGCACTACAATGAAGTCTCACTTCCCCCCGGTCAAAAGGGCCATCTGAAAAAAGTGTAAAATCCAGAAAGGCAGGACAGGCCATGGAGAACTGGGAGCCTTGTTATGCTGATGGGCGGGATGTAAATTGCCAACAGACACTCCGGAGAAGTGTATGGTGTTTCCTGAAACATCTAAAAAACAAAGCAACAGAGCCTAGGGCAATTCCACTTATGGTCCTATAGCTTAGGGAAATTAAAATCAAAAAGACACTGCCACCCCAAAGTTTGGGACGCCTCTGTTTACAAGAACCTCGTTTACCGTACAAGTTCAATATCACAGAAA
The DNA here is from genome assembly GCF_951394435.1 of Stenella coeruleoalba. Classification (NCBI taxonomy): domain Eukaryota; kingdom Metazoa; phylum Chordata; class Mammalia; order Artiodactyla; family Delphinidae; genus Stenella; species Stenella coeruleoalba. Next base: position 404,899 of record NW_027646407.1, read on the forward strand.
GTGAAAAATGGATAAAGAACTTGTGGTACTTACGTACAATGCAGTATCACTCAGCAATGAAATCTATGTCATCAGGCCCGTAGCAGCATAATGAGTGGATTCAGGTATTATGATTCTAACTGAAATAAGTCACACAGAAAAAGAAACATCATAAGATATCACTAATACACGGAATGTAAACTTGGCTACACAGGAACTGAATTACAGAACAGAACAGGGTCTCAAATTTAGAAAACCAACTTATTCTTGCTTAAGGGTAAAGGTGAGTTGGGGTGCTGCATAAAACCAGAGATTGAAATGAGCACAGATAAAGTTCCTTAAGCCAAATATGGAATAGACAAGAGCTACTCCTTGCTCAACGAAATGGACTCAACACCCCATATTAAACGCCTAAGAATGTACCTGACTAGTAAGTATCTTAAAACCTATGGATTGCTATGTCTCCGAAAGAGAATCAAGCATGTGTACAGGGGCATAAACGCAGCAGTGATAGGATTGGAGAGGTTCGGTGAGCAAATGAAGACCCTTTGAAGTCATATTGCATGGTACCCATTCCACGGGTTTCAACTACCCAGGTTTAAGGTATTCTTCCTTCAGCTAAAACATGCATGTGGAACCTAGAGTATGATCAACCATGTGATCGGGAGACGTGTTCAAATATATCTCAGTTTTCCTCCACTGGTACTTGGGTGCAACATTCCAGACGCTTTACTAACACTCTCCCGACTTGGAGAGTCAGTCCCTTTAACCTCCTGTTTGGCCCAGTTTGCAATTTCTGCGGAAGATGAACAGGAATAGCGAGAACCAATGAGAGGCTAGCTGGAGGTGTCTGGACGGGCAAATTTAACTCTCATTTCCCACCAGGAAGAGGAATTAACCAAAGGCTCAGCATGCCGGGCCGGAACCAGATTAGGGCCTGAAGCCATCCTGCGGTGTTGCGGCCAGGTCACAAGAAAGCGAGTTGAAGAAAGGAGCTCAGGGGCACTGTAATTCACAAACCTGCAGAGTTATAAATGACAGCTATCGTCCAAAAATAGACTGAAGTAAGGCTGCCAAGAGGACTTGAAAGCGGGGCAGAATTGCAGGAAACCGATTTCAGGAGGTAGACTGGAATTGCATTGAAAGCATAGGAAAAGAGGCAGAACGTCCACAATGATGCACTTGGCCAAAAAGGGCATATGCGTTTTTTCCTGAATATATTCAGGAAAAAACGCATACGCCCTTTTTGGCCAACCAAGCAAGCTTGCAAAGGAAATCTGCACTACAATGAAGTCTCACTTCCCCCCGGTCAAAAGGGCCATCTGAAAAAAGTGTAAAATCCAGAAAGGCAACAGGCCATTGAGAACTGGGAGCCTTGTTATGCTGATGGGCGGGATGTAAATTGCCAACAGACACTTGGGAGAAGTGTATGGTGTTTCCTGAAACATCTAAAAAACAAAGCAACAGAGCCTAGGGCACTGCCACTTATGGTCCTATAGCTTAGGGAAATTAAAATCAAAAAGACACAGCCACCCCAAAGTTTGGAACGGCTCTGTTTACAAGAACCTCGTTTGCAGTACAAGTTCAACATCGCAGAAAGTGAAAAATGGATAAAGAAGTTGTGGTATTCACTTACAAAGCAATATCACTCAGCAATGAAATCTATGTCATCAGGCCCTTAGCAGCACAATGAGTGGATATTGGTATGATGACTCTAACTGAAGTAAGTCACAGAGAAAAAGAAACATCATAAGATATCAGTAATACACGGAATGGAAACTTGGCTACACAGGAACTGAATTACAGAACAGAACAGGGTCTCAAATTTAGAAAGACAACTTATGCTTGCTTAAGGGTAAAGGTGAGTTGGGGTGCTGCATAAAACCAGAGATTGAAATGAGCACAGATAAAGTTCCTTAAGCCAAATATGGAATAGACAAGAGCTACTCCTTGCTCAACGAAATGGACTCAACACCGCATATTAAACGCCTAAGAATGTACCTGACTTGTAAGTATCTTAAAACCTATGGATTGCTATGTCTCCGAAAGAGAATCAAGCATGTGTACAGGGGCATAAACGCAGCAGTGATAGGATTGGAGAGGTTCGGTGAGCAAATGAAGACCCTTTGAAGTCATATTGCATGGTACCCATTACACGGGTCTCAACTCTCCAGGTTTAAGGTATTCTTCCTTCAGCTAAAACATGCATGTGGAACCCAAGTATGATCAACCATGTGAACGGGAGACGTGTTCAAATATGTCTCAGTTTTCCTCCCCTGGTACTCGGGTGCAACATTCCAGACGCTTTACTAACACTCTCCCCACTTGGAGAGTCAGCGCCTTTAACCTCCTGTTTGGCCCAGTTTGCAATTTCTGCGGAAGATGAACAGGAATACCGAGAACCAATGAGAGGCTAGCTGGAGGTGTCTGGACGGGCAAATTTAACTCTCATTTCCCACCAGGAAGAGGAATTAACCAAAGGCTCAGCGTGCCGGGCCGGAACCAGATTAGGGCCTGAAGCCATCCTGCGGTGTTGCGGCCAGCTCAAAAGAAAGCGAGTTGAAGAAAGGAGCTCAGGGGCACTGTAATTCACAAACCTGCAGAGTTATAAATGACAGCTATCGTCCAAAAATAGACTGAAGTAAGGCTGCCAAGAGGACTTGAAAGCGGGGCAGAATTGCAGGAAACCGATTTCAGGAGGTAGACTGGAATTGCATTGAAAGCATAGGAAAAGAGGCAGAACGTCCACAATGATGCACTTGGCCAAAAAGGGCGTATGCGTGTTTTCCTGAATATATTCAGGACAAAACGCATACGCCCTTTTTGGCCAACCAAGCAAGCTTGCAAAGGAAATCTGCACTACAATGAAGTCTCACTTCCCCCCGGTCAAAAGGGCCATCTGAAAAAAGTGTAAAATCCAGAAAGGCAGGACAGGCCATGGAGAACTGGGAGCCTTGTTATGCTGATGGGCGGGATGTAAATTGCCAACAGACACTCGGGAGAAGTGTATGGTGTTTCCTGAAACATCTAAAAAACAAAGCAACAGAACCTAGGGCACTTCCACTTATGGTCCTATAGCATAGGGAAATTAAAATCAAAAAGACACAGCCACCCCAAAGTTTGGAACGGCTCTGTTTACAAGAACCTCGTTTACAGTACAAGTTCAACATCGCAGAAAGTGAAAAATGGATAAAGAAGTTGTGGTATTTACTTACAAAGCAATATCACTCAGCAATGAAATCTATGTCATCAGGCCCTTAGCAGCACAATGAGTGGATTCAGGTATGATGATTCTAACTGAAGTAAGTCACACAGAAAAAGAAACATCATAAGATATCAGTAATACACGGAATGTAAACTTGGCTACACAGGAACTGAATTACAGAACAGAACAGGGCCTCAAATTTAGAAAACCAACTTATGCTTGCTTAAGGGGAAAGGTGAGTTGGGGTGCTGCATAAAACCAGAGATTGAAATGAGCACAGATAAAGTTCCTTAAGTCAAATATGGAATAGACAAGAGCTACTCCTTGCTCAACGAAATGGACTCAACACCGCATATTAAACGCCTAAGAATGTACCTGACTAGTAAGTATCTTAAAACCTATGGATTGCTATGTCTCCGAAAGAGAATCAAGCATGTGTACAGGGGCATAAACGCAGCAGTGATAGGATTGGAGAGGTTCGGTGAGCAAATGAAGACACTTTGAAGTCATATTGCATGGTACCCATTCCACGGGTTTCAACTACCCAGGTTTAAGGTATTCTTCCTTCAGCTAAAACATGCATGTGGAACCTAGAGTATGATCAACCATGTGATCGGGAGACGTGTTCAAATATGTCTCAGTTTTCGTACCCTGGTACTCGGGTGCAACATTCCAGACGCTTTACTAACACTCTCCCCACTTGGAGAGTCAGCGCCTTTAACCTCCTGTTTGGGCCAGTTTGCAATTTCTGCGGAAGATGAACAGGAATAGCGAGAACCAATGAGAGGCTAGCTGGAGGTGTCTGGACGGGCAAATTTAACTCTCATTTCCCACCAGGAAGAGGAAATAACCAAAGGCTCAGCGTGCCGTACCGGAACCAGATTAGGGCCTGAAGCCATCCTGCGGTGTTGCGGCCAGCTCAAAAGAAAGCGAGTTGAAGAAAGGAGCTCAGGGGCACTGTAATGCACAAACCTGCAGAGTTATAAATGACAGCTATCGTCCAAAAATAGACTGAAGTAAGGCTGCCAAGAGGACTTGAAAGCGGGGCAGAATTGCAGGAAACCGATTTCAGGAGGTAGACTGGAATTGCATTGAAAGCAAGGAAAAGAGGCAGAACGTCCACAATGATGCACTTGGCCAAAAAGGGCGTATGCGTTTTTTCCTGAATATATTCAGGAAAAAACGCATACGCCCTTTTTGGCCAACCAAGCAAGCTTGCAAAGGAAATCTGCACTACAATGAAGTCTCACTTCCCCCCGGTCAAAAGGGCCGTCTGAAAAAAGTGTAAAATCCAGAAAGGCAGGACAGGCCATGGAGAACTGGGAGCCTTGTTATGCTGATGGGCGGGATGTAAATTGCCAACAGACACTCGGGAGAAGTGTATGGTGTTTCCTGAAACATCTAAAAAACAAAGCAACAGAGCCTAGGGCACTTCCACTTATGGTCCTATAGCTTAGGGAAATTAAAATCAAAAAGACACAGCCACCCCAAAGTTTGGGACGCCTCTGTTTACAAGAACCTCGTTTACAGTACAAGTTCAACATCGCAGAAAGTGAAAAATGGATAAAGAAGTTGTGGTATTTACTTACAAAGCAATATCACTCAGCAATGAAATCTATGTCATCAGGCCCTTAGCATCACAATGAGTGGATTCAGGTATGATGATTCTAACTGAAATAAGTCACACAGAAAAAGAAACATCATAAGATATCAGTAATACACGGAATGTAAACTTGGCTACACAGGAACTGAATTACAGAACAGAACAGGGTCTCAAATTTAGAAAACCAACTTATGCTTCCTTAAGGGTAAAGGTGAGTTGGGGTGCTGCATAAAACCAGAGATTGAAATGAGCACAGATAAAGTTCCTTAAGTCAAATATGGAATAGACAAGAGCTACTCCTTGCTCAACGAAATGGACTCAACACCGCATATTAAACGCCTAAGAATGTACCTGACTAGTAAGTATCGTAAAACCTATGGATTGCTATGTCTCCGAAAGAGAATCAAGCATGTGTACAGGGACATAAACACAGCAGTGATAGGATTGGAGAGGTTCGGTGAGCAAATGAAGACCCTTTGAAGTCATATTGCATGTTTTCCATTACACGGGTCTTAACTTTCCAGGTTTAAGATATTCTTCCTTCAGCTAAAACATGCATGTGGAACCCAAGTATGATCAACCACGTGAACGGGAGACGTGTTCAAATATGTCTCAGTTTTCCTCCCCTGGTACTCGGGTGCAACATTCCAGACGCTTTACTAACACTCTCCTCACTTGGAGAGTCAGTCCCTTTAACTTCCTGTTTGGCCCAGTTTGCAATTTCTGCGGAAGATGAACAGGAATAGCGAGAACCAATGAGAGACTAGCTGGAGGTGTCTGGACGGGCAAATTTAACTCTCATTTCCCACCAGGAAGAGGAAATAACCAAAGGCTCAGCGTGCCGTGCCGGAACCAGATTAGGGCCTAAAGCCATCCTGCGGTGTTGCGGCCAGGTCACAAGAAAGCGAGTTGAAGAAAGGAGCTCAGGGGCACTGTAATTCACAAACCTGCAGAGTTATAAATGACAGCTATCGTCCAAAAATAGACTGAAGTAAGGCTGCCAAGAGGACTTGAAAGCGGGGCAGAATTGCAGGAAACCGATTTCAGGAGGTAGACTGGAATTGCATTGAAAGCATAGGAAAAGAGGCAGAACGTCCACAATGATGCACTTGGCCAAAAAGGGCGTATGCGTTTTTTCCTGAATATATTCAGGAAAAAACGCATACGCCCTTTTTGGCCAACCAAGCAAGCTTGCAAAGGAAATCTGCACTACAATGAAGTCTCACTTCCCCCCGGTCAAAAGGGCCATCTGAAAAAAGTGTAAAATCCAGAAAGGCAGGACAGGCCATGGAGAACTGGGAGCCTTGTTATGCTGATGGGCGGGATGTAAATTGCCAACAGACACTCGGGAGAAGTGTATGGTGTTTCCTGAAACATCTAAAAAACAAAGCAACAGAGCCTAGGGAACTGCCACTTATGGTCCTATAGCTTAGGGAAATTAAAATCAAAAAGACACAGCCACCCCAAAGTTTGGGACGCCTCTGTTTACAAGAACCTCGTTTACAGTACAAGTTCAACATCGCAGAAAGTGAAAAATGGATAAAGAAGTTGTGGTATTTACTTACAAAGCAATATCACTCAGCAATGAAATCTGTGTCATCAGGCCCTTAGCATCACAATGAGTGGATTCAGGTATGATGATTCTAACTGAAGTAAGTCACACAGAAAAAGAAACATCATAAGATATCAGTAATACACGGAATGTAAACTTGGCTACACAGGAACTGAATTACAGAACAGAACAGGGTCTCAAATTTAGAAAACCAACTTATGCTTGCTTAAGGGTAAAGGTGAGTTGGGGTGCTGCATAAAACCAGAGATTGAAATGAGCACAGATAAAGTTCCTTAAGTCAAATATGGAATAGACAAGAGCTACTCCTTGCTCAACGAAATGGACTCAACACCGCATATTAAACGCCTAAGAATGTACCTGACTAGTAATTATCGTAAAACCTATGGATTGCTATGTCTCCGAAAGAGAATCAAGCATGTGTACAGGGGCATAAACGCAGCAGTGATAGGATTGGAGAGGTTCGGTGAGCAAATGAAGACCCTTTGAAGTCATATTGCATGGTACCCATTACACGGGTCTCAACTCTCCAGGTTTAAGGTATTCTTCCTTCAGCTAAAACATGCATGTGGAACCCAAGTATGATCAACCATGTGAACGGGAGACGTGTTCAAATATGTCTCAGTTTTCCTCCCCTGGTACTCGGGTGCAACATTCCAGACGCTTTACTAACACTCCCCCCACTTGGAGAGTCAGCGCCTTTAACCTCCTGTTTGGCCCAGTTTGCAATTTCTGCAGAAGATGAACAGGAATAGCGAGAACCAATGAGAGGCTAGCTGGAGGTGTCTGGACGGGCAAATTTAACTCTCATTTCCCACCAGGAAGAGGAAATAACCAAAGGCTCAGCGTGCCGTACCGGAACCAGATTAGGGCCTGAAGCCATCCTGCGGTGTTGCGGCCAGGTCACAAGAAAGCGAGTTGAAGAAAGGAGCTCAGGGGCACTGTAATTCACAAACTTGCAGAGTTATAAATGACAGCTATCGTCCAAAAATAGACTGAAGTAAGGCTGCCAAGAGGACTTGAAAGCGGGGCAGAATTGCAGGAAACCGATTTCAGGAGGTAGACTGGAATTGCATTGAAAGCATAGGAAAAGAGGCAGAACGTCCACAATGATGCACTTGGCCAAAAAGGGCGTATGCGTTTTTCCCTGAATATATTCAGGAAAAAACGCATACGCCCTTTTTGGCCAACCAAGCAAGCTTGCAAAGGAAATCTGCACTACAATGAAGTCTCACTTCCCCCCGGTCAAAAGGGCCGTCTGAAAAAAGTGTAAAATCCAGAAAGGCAGGACAGGCCATGGAGAACTGGGAGCCTTGTTATGCTGATGGGCGGGATGTAAATTGCCAACAGACACTCGGGAGAAGTGTATGGTGTTTCCTGAAACATCTAAAAAACAAAGCAACAGAGCCTAGGGCACTTCCATTTATGGTCCTATAGCTTAGGGAAATTAAAATCAAAAAGACACAGCCACCCCAAAGTTTGGGACGCCTCTGTTTACAAGAACCTCGTTTACAGTACAAGTTCAACATCGCAGAAAGTGAAAAATGGATAAAGAAGTTGTGGTATTTACTTACAAACAATATCACTCAGCAATGAAATCTATGTCATCAGGCCCTTAGCAGCACAATGAGTGGATTCAGGTATGATGATTCTAACTGAAATAAGTCACACAGAAATAGAAACATCATAAGATATCAGTAATACACGGAATGTAAACTTGGCTACACAGGAACTGAATTACAGAACAGAACAGGGTCTCAAATTTAGAAAACCAACTTATGCTTGCTTAAGGGTAAAGGTGAGTTGGGGTGCTGCATAAAACCAGAGATTGAAATGAGCACAGATAAAGTTCCTTAAGTCAAATATGGAATAGACAAGAGCTACTCCTTGCTCAACGAAATGGACTCAACACCGCATATTAAACGCCTAAGAATGTACCTGACTAGTAAGTATCGTAAAACCTATGGATTGCTATGTCTCCAAAAGAGAATCAAGCATGTGTACAGGGGCATAAACGCAGCAGTGATAGGATTGGAGAGGTTCGGTGAGCAAATGAAGACCCTTTGAAGTCATATTGCATGGTACCCATTACACGGGTCTCAACTCTCCAGGTTTAAGGTATTCTTCCTTCAGCTAAAACATGCATGTGGAACCCAAGTATGATCAACCATGTGAACGGGAGACGTGTTCAAATATGTCTCAGTTTTCCTCCCCTGGTACTCGGGTGCAACATTCCAGACGCTTTACTAACACTCTCCCCACTTGGAGAGTCAGCGCCTTTAACCTCCTGTTTGGCCCAGTTTGCAATTTCCGCGGAAGATGAACAGGAATAGCGAGAACCAATGAGAGGCTAGCTGGAGGTGTCTGGACGGGCAAATTTAACTCTCATTTCCCACCAGGAAGAGGAAATAACCAAAGGCTCAGCGTGCCGTACCGGAACCAGATTAGGGCCTGAAGCCATCCTGCGGTGTTGCGGCCAGCTCAAAAGAAAGCGAGTTGAAGAAAGGAGCTCAGGGGCACTGTAATTCACAAACCTGCAGAGTTATAAATGACAGCTATCGTCCAAAAATAGACTGAAGTAAGGCTGCCAAGAGGACTTGAAAGCGGGGCAGAATTGCAGGAAACCGATTTCAGGAGGTAGACTGGAATTGCATTGAAAGCATAGGAAAAGAGGCAGAACGTCCACAATGATGCACTTGGCCAAAAAGGGCGTATGCGTTTTTTCCTGAATATATTCAGGAAAAAACGCATACGCCCTTTTTGGCCAACCAAGCAAGCTTGCAAAGGAAATCTGCACTACAATGAAGTCTCACTTCCCCCCGGTCAAAAGGGCCATCTGAAAAAAGTGTAAAATCCAGAAAGGCAGGACAGGCCATGGAGAACTGGGAGCCTTGTTATGCTGATGGGCGGGATGTAAATTGTCAACAACCACTCTGGAGAAGTGTATGGTGTTTCCTGAAACATCTAAAAAACAAAGCAACAGAACCTAGGGCACTGCCACTTATGGTCCTATAGCTTAGGGAAATTAAAATCAAAAAGACACAGCCACCCCAAAGTTTGGGATGCCTCTGTTTACAAGAACCTCGTTTACAGTACAAGTTCAACATCGCAGAAAGTGAAAAATGGATAAAGAAGTTGTGGTATTTACTTACAAAGCAATATCACTCAGCAATGAAATCTGTGTCATCAGGCCCTTAGCAGCACAATGAGTGGATTCAGGTATGATGATTCTAACTGAAATAAGTCACACAGAAAAAGAAACATCATAAGATATCAGTAATACACGGAATGTAAACTTGGCTACACAGGAACTGAATTACAGAACAGAACAGGGTCTCAAATTTAGAAAACCAACTTATGCTTGCTTAAGGGTAAAGGTGAGTTGGGGTGCTGCATAAAACCAGAGATTGAAATGAGCACAGATAAAGTTCCTTAAGTCAAATATGGAATAGACAAGAGCTACTCCTTGCTCAACGAAATGGACTCAACACCGCATATTAAACGCCTAAGAATGTACCTGACTAGTAAGTATCCTAAAACCTATGGATTGCTATGTCTCCAAAAGAGAATCAAGCATGTGTACAGGGGCATAAACGCAGCAGTGATAGGATTGGAGAGGTTCGGTGAGCAAATGAAGACCCTTTGAAGTCATATTGCATGGTACCCATTACACGGGTCTCAACTCTCCAGGTTTAAGGTATTCTTCCTTCAGCTAAAACATGCATGTGGAACCCAAGTATGATCAACCATGTGAACGGGAGACGTGTTCAAATATGTCTCAGTTTTCCTCCCCTGGTACTCGGGTGCAACATTCCAGACGCTTTACTAACACTCCCCCCACTTGGAGAGTCACCGCCTTTAACCTCCTGTTTGGCCCAGTTTGCAATTTCTGCAGAAGATGAACAGGAATAGCGAGAACCAATGAGAGGCTAGCTGGAGGTGTCTGGACGGGCAAATTTAACTCTCATTTCCCACCAGGAAGAGGAAATAACCAAAGGCTCAGCGTGCCGTACCGGAACCAGATTAGGGCCTGAAGCCATCCTGCGGTGTTGCGGCCAGGTCACAAGAAAGCGAGTTGAAGAAAGGAGCTCAGGGGCACTGTAATTCACAAACTTGCAGAGTTATAAATGACAGCTATCGTCCAAAAATAGACTGAAGTAAGGCTGCCAAGAGGACTTGAAAGCGGGGCAGAATTGCAGGAAACCGATTTCAGGAGGTAGACTGGAATTGCATTGAAAGCATAGGAAAAGAGGCAGAACGTCCACAATGATGCACTTGGCCAAAAAGGGCGTATGCGTTTTTCCCTGAATATATTCAGGAAAAAACGCATACGCCCTTTTTGGCCAACCAAGCAAGCTTGCAAAGGAAATCTGCACTACAATGAAGTCTCACTTCCCCCCGGTCAAAAGGGCCATCTGAAAAAAGTGTAAAATCCAGAAAGGCAGGACAGGCCATGGAGAACTGGGAGCCTTGTTATGCTGATGGGCGGGATGTAAATTGCCAACAGACACTCGGGAGAAGTGTATGGTGTTTCCTGAAACATCTAAAAAACAAAGCAACAGAGCCTAGGGCACTTCAATTTATGGTCCTATAGCTTAGGGAAATTAAAATCAAAAAGACACAGCCACCCCAAAGTTTGGGACGCCTCTGTTTACAAGAACCTCGTTTACAGTACAAGTTCAACATCGCAGAAAGTGAAAAATGGATAAAGAAGTTGTGGTATTTACTTACAAACAATATCACTCAGCAATGAAATCTATGTCATCAGGCCCTTAGCAGCACAATGAGTGGATTCAGGTATGATGATTCTAACTGAAATAAGTCACACAGAAATAGAAACATCATAAGATATCAGTAATACACGGAATGTAAACTTGGCTACACAGGAACTGAATTACAGAACAGAACAGGGTCTCAAATTTAGAAAACCAACTTATTCTTGCTTAAGGGTAAAGGTGAGTTGGGGTGCTGCATAAAACCAGAGATTGAAATGAGCACAGATAAAGTTCCTTAAGTCAAATATGGAATAGACAAGAGCTACTCCTTGCTCAACGAAATGGACTCAACACCGCATATTAAACGCCTAAGAATGTTCCTGACTAGTAAGTATCGTAAAACCTATGGATTGCTATGTCTCCAAAAGAGAATCAAGCATGTGTACAGGGGCATAAACGCAGCAGTGATAGGATTGGAGAGGTTCGGTGAGCAAATGAAGACCCTTTGAAGTCATATTGCATGGTACCCATTACACGGGTCTCAACTCTCCAGGTTTAAGGTATTCTTCCTTCAGCTAAAACATGCATGTGGAACCCAAGTATGATCAACCATGTGAACGGGAGACGTGTTCAAATATGTCTCAGTTTTCCTCCCCTGGTACTCGGGTGCAACATTCCAGACGCTTTACTAACACTCTCCCCACTTGGAGAGTCAGCGCCTTTAACCTCCTGTTTGGCCCAGTTTGCAATTTCTGCGGAAGATGAACAGGAATAGCGAGAACCAATGAGAGGCTAGCTGGAGGTGTCTGGACGGGCAAATTTAACTCTCATTTCCCACCAGGAAGAGGAAATAACCAAAGGCTCAGCGTGCCGTACCGGAACCAGATTAGGGCCTGAAGCCATCCTGCGTTGTTGCGGCCAGCTCAAAAGAAAGCGAGTTGAAGAAAGGAGCTCAGGGGCACTGTAATTCACAAACCTGCAGAGTTATAAATGACAGCTATCGTCCAAAAATAGACTGAAGTAAGGCTGCCAAGAGGACTTGAAAGCGGGGCAGAATTGCAGGAAACCGATTTCAGGAGGTAGACTGGAATTGCATTGAAAGCATAGGAAAAGAGGCAGAACGTCCACAATGATGCACTTGGCCAAAAAGGGCGTATGCGTTTTTTCCTGAATATATTCAGGAAAAAACGCATACGCCCTTTTTGGCCAACCAAGCAAGCTTGCAAAGGAAATCTGCACTACAATGAAGTCTCACTTCCCCCCGGTCAAAAGGGCCATCTGAAAAAAGTGTAAAATCCAGAAAGGCAGGACAGGCCATGGAGAACTGGGAGCCTTGTTATGCTGATGGGCGGGATGTAAATTGCCAACAGACACTTGGGAGAAGTGTATGGTGTTTCCTGAAACATCTAAAAAACAAAGCAACAGAGCCTAGGGCACTGCCACTTATGGTCCTATAGCTTAGGGAAATTAAAATCAAAAAGACACAGCCACCCCAAAGTTTGGGACGCCTCTGTTTACAAGAACCTCGTTTACAGTACAAGTTCAACATCGCAGAAAGTGAAAAATGGATAAAGAAGTTGTGGTATTTACTTACAAAGCAATATCACTCAGCAATGAAATCTGTGTCATCAGGCCCTTAGCAGCACAATGAGTGGATTCAGGTATGATGATTCTAACTGAAATAAGTCACACAGAAAAAGAAACATCATAAGATATCAGTAATACACGGAATGTAAACTTGGCTACACAGGAACTGAATTACAGAACAGAACAGGGTCTCAAATTTAGAAAACCAACTTATGCTTGCTTAAGGGTAAAGGTGAGTTGGGGTGCTGCATAAAACCAGAGATTGAAATGAGCACAGATAAAGTTCCTTAAGTCAAATATGGAATAGACAAGAGCTACTCCTTGCTCAACGAAATGGACTCAACACCGCATATTAAACGCCTAAGAATGTACCTGACTAGTAAGTATCGTAAAACCTATGGATTGCTATGTCTCCAAAAGAGAATCAAGCATGTGTACAGGGGCATAAACGCAGAAGTGATAGGATTGGAGAGGTTCGGTGAGCAAATGAAGACCCTTTGAAGTCATATTGCATGGTACCCATTACACGGGTCTCAACTCTCCAGGTTTAAGGTATTCTTCCTTCAGCTAAAACATGCATGTGGAACCCAAGTATGATCAACCATGTGAACGGGAGACGTGTTCAAATATGTCTCAGTTATCCTCCCCTGGTACTCGGGTGCAACATTCCAGACGCTTACTAACATTCTCCCCACTTGGAGAGTCAGTCCCTTTAACCTCCTGTTTGGCCCAGTTTGCAATTTCTGCGGAAGATGAACAGGAATAGCGAGAACCAATGAGAGGCTAGCTGGAGGTGTCTGGACGGGCAAATTTAACTCTCATTTCCCACCAGGAAGAGGAAATAACCAAAGGCTCAGCGTGCCGTACCGGAACCAGATTAGGGCCTGAAGCCATCCTGCGGTGTTGCGGCCAGCTCAAAAGAAAGCGAGTTGAAGAAAGGAGCTCAGGGGCACTGTAATTCACAAACATGCAGAGTTATAAATGACAGCTATCGTCCAAAAATAGACTGAAGTAAGGCTGCCAAGAGGACTTGAAAGCGGGGCAGAATTGCAGGAAACCGATTTCAGGAGGTAGACTGGAATTGCATTGAAAGCATAGGAAAAGAGGCAGAACGTCCACAATGATGCACTTGGCCAAAAAGGGCGTATGCATTTTTTCCTGAATATATTCAGGAAAAAACGCATACGCCCTTTTTGGCCAACCAAGCAAGGTTGCAAAGGAAATCTGCACTACAATGAAGTCTCACTTCCCCCCGGTCAAAAGGGCCATCTGAAAAAAGTGTAAAATCCAGAAAGGCAGGACAGGCCATGGAGAACTGGGAGCCTTGTTATGCTGATGGGCGGGATGTAAATTGCCAACAACCACTCAGGAGAAGTGTATGGTGTTTCCTGAAACATCTAAAAAACAAAGCAACAGAACCTAGGGCACTTCCACTTATGGTCCTATAGCTTAGGGAAATTAAAATCAAAAAGACACAGCCACCCCAAAGTTTGGAACGGCTCTGTTTACAAGAACCTCGTTTACAGTACAAGTTCAACATCGCAGAAAGTGAAAAATGGATAAAGAAGTTGTGGTATTTACTTACAAAGCAATATCACTCAGCAATGAAATCTGTGTCATCAGGCCCTTAGCAGCACAATGAGTGGATTCAGGTATGATGATTCTAACTGAAGTAAGTCACACAGAAAAAGAAACATCATAAGATATCAGTAATACACGGAATGTAAACTTGGCTACACAGGAACTGAATTACAGAACAGAACAGGGTCTCAAATTTAGAAAACCAACTTATGCTTGCTTAAGGGTAAAGGTGAGTTGGGGTGCTGCATAAAACCAGAGATTGAAATGAGCACAGATAAAGTTCCTTAAGTCAAATATGGAATAGACAAGAGCTACTCCTTGCTCAACGAAATGGACTCAACACCGCATATTAAACGCCTAAGAATGTACCTGACTAGTAAGTATCTTAAAACCTATGGATTGCTATGTCTCCGAAAGAGAATCAAGCATGTGTACAGGGGCATAAACGCAGCAGTGATAGGATTGGAGAGGTTCGGTGAGCAAATGAAGACCCTTTGAAGTCATATTGCATGGTACCCATTACACGAGTCTTAACTCTCCAGGTTTAAGGTATTCTTCCTTCAGCTAAAACATGCATGTGGAACCCAAGTATGATAAACCATGTGAACGGGAGACGTGTTCAAATATGTCTCAGTTTTCCTCCCCTGGTACTCGGGTGCAACATTCCAGATGCTTTACTAACACTCTCTCCACTTGGAGAGTCAGCGCCTTTAACCTCCTGTTTGGCCCAGTTTGCAATTTCTGCGGAAGATGAACAGGAATAGCGAGAACCAATGAGAGACTAGCTGGAGGTGTCTGGACGGGCAAATTTAACTCTCATTTCCCACCAGGAAGAGGAAATAACCAAAGGCTCAGCGTGCCGTGCCGGAACCAGATTAGGGCCTGAAGCCATCCTGCGGTGTTGCGGCCAGGTCACAAGAAAGCGAGTTGAAGAAAGGAGCTCAGGGGCACTGTAATTCACAAACCTGCAGAGTTATAAATGACAGCTATCGTCCAAAAATAGACTGAAGTAAGGCTGCCAAGAGGACTTGAAAGCGGGGCAGAATTGCAGGAAACCGATTTCAGGAGGTAGACTGGAATTGCATTGAAAGCATAGGAAAAGAGGCAGAACGTCCACAATGATGCACTTGGCCAAAAAGGGCGTATGCGTTTTTTCCTGAATATATTCAGGAAAAAACGCATACGCCCTTTTTGGCCAACCAAGCAAGCTTGCAAAGGAAATCTGCACTACAATGAAGTCTCACTTCCCCCCGGTCAAAAGGGCCATCTGAAAAAAGTGTAAAATCCAGAAAGGCAGGACAGGCCATGGAGAACTGGGAGCCTTGTTATGCTGATGGGCGGGATGTAAATTGCCAACAGACACTCGGGAGAAGTGTATGGTGTTTCCTGAAACATCTAAAAAACAAATCAACGGAGCCTAGGGCACTGCCACATATGGTCCTATAGCTTAGGGAAATTAAAATCAAAAAGACACAGCCACCCCAAAGTTTGGGACGCCTCTGTTTACAAGAACCTCGTTTACAGTACAAGTTCAACATCGCAGAAAGTGAAAAATGGATAAAGAAGTTGTGGTATTTACTTACAAAGCAATATCACTCAGCAATGAAATCTATGTCATCAGGCCCTTAGCAGCACAATGAGTGGATTCAGGTATGATGATTCTAACTGAAATAAGTCACACAGAAAAAGAAACATCATAAGATATCAGTAATACACGGAATGTAAACTTGGCTACACAGGAACTGAATTACAGAACAGAACAGGGTCTCAAATTTAGAAAACCAACTTATGCTTGCTTAAGGGTAAAGGTGAGTTGGGGTGCTGCATAAAACCAGAGATTGAAATGAGCACAGATAAAGTTCCTTAAGTCAAATATGGAATAGACAAGAGCTACTCCTTGCTCAACGAAATGGACTCAACACCGCATATTAAACGCCTAAGAATGTACCTGACTAGTAAGTATCGTAAAACCTATGGATTGCTATGTCTCCAAAAGAGAATCAAGCATGTGTACAGGGGCATAAACGCAGCAGTGATAGGATTGGAGAGGTTCGGTGAGAAAATGAAGACCCTTTGAAGTCATATTGCATGGTACCCATTACACAGGTCTTAACTCTCCAGGTTTAAGGTATTCTTCCTTCAGCTAAAACATGCATGTGGAACCCAAGTATGATCAACCATGTGAACGGGAGACGTGTTCAAATATGTCTCAGTTTTCCTCCCCTGGTACTCGGGTGCAACATTCCAGACGCTTTACTAACACTCTCCCCACTTGGAGAGTCAGCGCCTTTAACCTCCTGTTTGGCCCAGTTTGCAATTTCTGCGGAAGATGAACAGGAATAGCGAGAACCAATGAGAGGCTAGCTGGAGGTGTCTGGACGGGCAAATTTAACTCTCATTTCCCACCAGGAAGAGGAAATAACCAAAGGCTCAGCGTGCCGTACCGGAACCAGATTAGGGCCTGAAGCCATCCTGCGGTGTTGTGGCCAGCTCTAAAGAAAGCGAGTTGAAGAAAGGAGCTCAGGGGCACTGTAATTCACAAACCTGCAGAGTTATAAATGACAGCTATCGTCCAAAAATAGACTGAAGTAAGGCTGCCAAGAGGACTTGAAAGCGGGGCAGAATTGCAGGAAACCGATTTCAGGAGGTAGACTGGAATTGCATTGAAAGCATAGGAAAAGAGGCAGAACGTCCACAATGATGCACTTGGCCAAAAAGGGCGTATGCGTTTTTTCCTGAATATATTCAGGAAAAAACGCATACGCCCTTTTTGGCCAACCAAGCAAGCTTGCAAAGGAAATCTGCACTACAATGAAGTCTCACTTCCCCCCGGTCAAAAGGGCCATCTGAAAAAAGTGTAAAATCCAGAAAGGCAGGACAGGCCATGGAGAACTGGGAGCCTTGTTATGCTGATGGGCGGGATGTAAATTGCCAACAACCACTCGGGAGAAGTGTATGGTGTTTCCTGAAACATCTAAAAAACAAAGCAACAGAACCTAGGGCACTTCCACTTATGGTCCTATAGCTTAGGGAAATTAAAATCAAAAAGACACAGCCACCCCAAAGTTTGGGACGCCTCTGTTTACAAGAACCTCGTTTACAGTACAAGTTCAACATCGCAGAAAGTGAAAAATGGATAAAGAAGTTGTGGTATTTACTTACAAAGCAATATCACTCAGCAATGAAATCTGTGTCATCAGGCCCTTAGCAGCACAATGAGTGGATTCAGGTATGATGATTCTAACTGAAATAAGTCACACAGAAAAAGAAACATCATAAGATATCAGTAATACACGGAATGTAAACTTGGCTACACAGGAACTGAATTACAGAACAGAACAGGGTCTCAAATTTAGAAAACCAACTTATTCTTGCTTAAGGGTAAAGGTGAGTAGGGGTGCTGCATAAAACCAGAGATTGAAATGAGCACAGATAAAGTTCCTTAAGCCAAATATGGAATAGACAAGAGCTACTCCTTGCTCAACGAAATGGACTCAACACCCCATATTAAACGCCTAAGAATGTACCTGACTAGTAAGTATCTTAAAACCTATGGATTGCTATGTCTCCGAAAGAGAATCAAGCATGTGTACAGGGGCATAAACGCAGCAGTGATAGGATTGGAGAGGTTCGGTGAGCAAATGAAGACCCTTTGAAGTCATATTGCATGGTACCCATTCCACGGGTTTCAACTACCCAGGTTTAAGGTATTCTTCCTTCAGCTAAAACATGCATGTGGAACCTAGAGTATGATCAACCATGTGATCGGGAGACGTGTTCAAATATGTCTCAGTTTTCCTCCCCTGGTACTCGGGTGCAACATTCCAGACGCTTTACTAACACTCTCCCCACTTGGAGAGTCAGTCCCTTTAACCTCCTGTTTGACCCAGTTTGCAATTTCTGCGGAAGATGAACAGGAATAGCGAGAACCAATGAGAGGCTAGCTGGAGGTGTCTGGACGGGCAAATTTATCTCTCATTTCCCACCAGGAAGAGGAATTAACCAAAGGCTCAGCATGCCGGGCCGGAACCAGATTAGGGCCTGAAGCCATCCTGCGGTGTTGCGGCCAGGTCACAAGAAAGCGAGTTGAAGAAAGGAGCTCAGGGGCACTGTAATTCACAAACCTGCAGAGTTATAAATGACAGCTATCGTCCAAAAATAGACTGAAGTAAGGCTGCCAAGAGGACTTGAAAGCGGGGCAGAATTGCAGGAAACCGATTTCAGGAGGTAGACTGGAATTGCATTGAAAGCATAGGAAAAGAGGCAGAACGTCCACAATGATGCACTTGGCCAAAAAGGGCGTATGCGTTTTTTCCTGAATATATTCAGGAAAAAACGCATACGCCCTTTTTGGCCAACCAAGCAAGCTTGCAAAGGAAATCTGCACTACAATGAAGTCTCACTTCCCCCCGGTCAAAAGGGCCATCTGAAAAAAGTGTAAAATCCAGAAAGGCAGGACAGGCCATGGAGAACTGGGAGCCTTGTTATGCTGATGGGCGGGATGTAAATTGCCAACAACCACTCGGGAGAAGTGTATGGTGTTTCCTGAAACATCTAAAAAACAAAGCAACAGAACCTAGGGCACTTCCACTTATTGTCCTATAGCTTAGGAAAATTAAAATCAAAAAGACACAGCCACCCCAAAGTTTGGAACGGCTCTGTTTACAAGAACCTCGTTTACAGTACAAGTTCAACATCGCAGAAAGTGAAAAATGGATAAAGAAGTTGTGGTATTTACTTACAAAGCAATATCACTCAGCAATGAAATCTGTGTCATCAGGCCCTTAGCAGCACAATGAGTGGATTCAGGTATGATGATTCTAACTGAAGTAAGTCACACAGAAAAAGAAACATCATAAGATATCAGTAATACACGGAATGTAAACTTGGCTACACAGGAACTGAATTACAGAACAGAACAGGGTCTCAAATTTAGAAAACCAACTTATGCTTGCTTAAGGGTAAAGGTGAGTTGGGGTGCTGCATAAAACCAGAGATTGAAATGAGCACAGATAAAGTTCCTTAAGTCAAATATGGAAGAGACAAGAGCTACTCCTTGCTCAACGAAATGGACTCAACACCGCATATTAAACGCCTAAGAATGTACCTGACTAGTAAGTATCTTAAAACCTATGGATTGCTATGTCTCCGAAAGAGAATCAAGCATGTGTACAGGGGCATAAACGCAGCAGTGATAGGATTGGAGAGGTTCGGTGAGCAAATGAAGACCATTTGAAGTCATATTGCATGGTACCCATTCCACGGGTCTTAACTCTCCAGGTTTAAGGTATTCTTCCTTCAGCTAAAACATGCATATGGAACCCAGAGTATGATCAACCATGTGAACGGGAGACGTGTTCAAATATGTCTCAGTTTTCCTCCCCTGGTACTCGGGTGCAACATTCCAGACGCTTTACTAACACTCCCCCCACTTGGAGAGTCAGCGCCTTAACCTCCTGTTTGGCCCAGTTTGCAATTTCTGCGGAAGATGAACAGGAATAGCGAGAACCAATGAGAGACTAGCTGGAGGTGTCTGGACGGGCAAATTTAACTCTCATTTCCCACCAGGAAGAGGAAATAACCAAAGGCTCAGCGTGCCGGGCCGGAACCAGATTAGGGCCTGAAGCCATACTCCGGTGTTGCGGCCAGGTCACAAGAAAGCGAGTTGAAGAAAGGAGCTCAGGGGCACTGTAATTCACAAACCTGCAGAGTTATAAATGACAGCTATCGTCCAAAAATAGACTGAAGTAAGGCTGCCAAGAGGACTTGAAAGCGGGGCAGAATTGCAGGAAACCGATTTCAGGAGGTAGACTGGAATTGCATTGAAAGCATAGGAAAAGAGGCAGAACGTCCACAATGATGCACTTGGCCAAAAAGGGCGTATGCGTTTTTTCCTGAATATATTCAGGAAAAAACGCATACGCCCTTTTTGGCCAACCAAGCAAGCTTGCAAAGGAAATCTGCACTACAATGAAGTCTCACTTCCCCCCGGTCAAAAGGGCCATCTGAAAAAAGTGTAAAATCCAGAAAGGCAGGACAGGCCATGGAGAACTGGGAGCCTTGTTATGCTGATGGGCGGGATGTAAATTGCCAACAGACACTCGGGAGAAGTGTATGGTGTTTCCTGAAACATCTAAAAAACAAAGCAACAGAGCCTAGGGCACTGCCACTTATGGTCCTATAGCTTAGGGAAATTAAAATCAAAAAGACACAGCCACCCCAAAGTTTGGGACGCCTCTGTTTACAAGAACCTCGTTTACAGTACAAGTTCAACATCGCAGAAAGTGAAAAATGGATAAAGAAGTTGTGGTATTTACTTACAAAGCAATATCACTCAGCAATGAAATCTATGTCATCAGGCCCTTAGCAGCACAATGAGTGGATTCAGGTATGATGATTCTAACTGAAGTAAGTCACACAGAAAAAGAAACATCATAAGATATCAGTAATACACGGAATGGAAACTTGGCTACACAGGAACTGAATTACAGAACAGAACTGGGTCTCAAATTTAGAAAGACAACTTATGCTTGCTTAAGGGTAAAGGTGAGTTGGGGTGCTGCATAAAACCAGAGATTGAAATGAGCACAGATAAAGTTCCTTAAGCCAAATATGGAATAGACAAGAGCTACTCCTTGCTCAACGAAATGGACTCAACACCGCATATTAAACGCCTAAGAATGTACCTGACTTGTAAGTATCTTAAAACCTATGGATTGCTATGTCTCCGAAAGAGAATCAAGCATGTGTACAGGGGCATAAACGCAGCAGTGATAGGATTGGAGAGGTTCGGTGAGCAAATTAAGACCCTTTGAAGTCATATTGCATGGTACCCATTCCACGGCTTTCAACTACCCAGGTTTAAGGTATTCTTCCTTCAGCTAAAACAGGCATGTGGAACCTAGAGTATGATCAACCATGTGATCGGGAGACGTGTTCAAATATGTCTCAGTTTTCCTCCCCTGGTACTCGGGTGCAACATTCCAGATGCTTTACTAACACTCTCCCCACTTGGAGAGTCAGTCCCTTTAACCTCCTGTTTGGCCCAGTTTGCAATTTCTGCGGAAGATGAACAGGAACAGCGAGAACCAATGAGAGGCTAGCTGGAGGTGTCTGGACGGGCAAATTTAACTCTCATTTCCCACCAGGAAGAGGAATTAACCAAAGGCTCAGCATGCCGGGCCGGAACCAGATTAGGGCCTGAAGCCATCCTCCGGTGTTGCGGCCAGGTCACATGAAAGCGAGTTGAAGAAAGGAGCTCAGGGGCACTGTAATTCACAAACCTGCAGAGTTATAAATGACAGCTATCGTCCAAAAATAGACTGAAGTAAGGCTGCCAAGAGGACTTGAAAGCGGGGCAGAATTGCAGGAAACCGATTTCAGGAGGTAGACTGGAATTGCATTGAAAGCATAGGAAAAGAGGCAGAACGTCCACAATGATGCACTTGGCCAAAAAGGGCGTATGCGTTTTTTCCTGAATATATTCAGGAAAAAACGCATACGCCCTTTTTGGCCAACCAAGCAAGCTTGCAAAGGAAATCTGCACTACAATGAAGTCTCACTTCCCCCCGGTCAAAAGGGCCATCTGAAAAAAGTGTAAAATCCAGAAAGGCAGGACAGGCCATGGAGAACTGGGAGCCTTGTTATGCTGATGGGCGGGATGTAAATTGCCAACAGACACTCGGGAGAAGTGTATGGTGTTTCCTGAAACATCGAAAAAACAAAGCAACAGAGCCTAGGGCACTGCCACTTATGGTCCTATAGCTTAGGGAAATTAAAATCAAAAAGACACAGCCACCCCAAAGTTTGGAATGGCTCTGTTTACAAGAACCTCGTTTACAGTACAAGTTCAACATCGCAGAAAGTGAAAAATGGATAAAGAAATTGTGGTATTTACTTACAAAGCAATATCACTCAGCAATGAAATCTATGTCATCAGGCCCTTAGCATCACAATGAGTGGATTCAGGTATGATGATTCTAACTGAAATAAGTCACACAGAAAAAGAAACATCATAAGATATCAGTAATACACGGAATGGAAACTTGGCTACACAGGAACTGAATTACAGAACAGAACAGGGTCTCAAATTTAGAAAGACAACTTATGCTTGCTTAAGGGTAAAGGTGAGTTGGGGTGCTGCATAAAACCAGAGATTGAAATGAGCACAGATAAAGTTCCTTAAGCCAAATATGGAATAGACAAGAGCTACTCCTTGCTCAACGAAATGGACTCAACACCGCATATTAAACGCCTAAGAATGTACCTGACTTGTAAGTATCTTAAAACCTATGGATTGCTATGTCTCCGAAAGAGAATCAAGCATGTGTACAGGGGCATAAACGCAGCAGTGATAGGATTGGAGAGGTTCGGTGAGCAAATTAAGACCCTTTGAAGTCATATTGCATGGTACCCATTCCACGGCTTTCAACTACCCAGGTTTAAGGTATTCTTCCTTCAGCTAAAACAGGCATGTGGAACCTAGAGTATGATCAACCATGTGATCGGGAGACGTGTTCAAATATGTCTCAGTTTTCCTCCCCTGGTACTCGGGTGCAACATTCCAGACGCTTTACTAACACTCTCCCCACTTGGAGAGTCAGTCCCTTTAACCTCCTGTTTGGCCCAGTTTGCAATTTCTGCGGAAGATGAACAGGAACAGCGAGAACCAATGAGAGGCTAGCTGGAGGTGTCTGGACGGGCAAATTTAACTCTCATTTCCCACCAGGAAGAGGAATTAACCAAAGGCTCAGCATGCCGGGCCGGAACCAGATTAGGGCCTGAAGCCATACTCCGGTGTTGCGGCCAGCTCAAAAGAAAGCGAGTTGAAGAAAGGAGCTCAGGGGCACTGTAATTCACAAACCTGCAGAGTTATAAATGACAGCTATCGTCCAAAAATAGACTGAAGTAAGGCTGCCAAGAGGACTTGAAAGCGGGGCAGAATTGCAGGAAACCGATTTCAGGAGGTAGACTGGAATTGCATTGAAAGCATAGGAAAAGAGGCAGAACGTCCACAATGATGCACTTGGCCAAAAAGGGCGTATGCGTTTTTTCCTGAATATATTCAGGAAAAAACGCATACGCCCTTTTTGGCCAACCAAGCAAGCTTGCAAAGGAAATCTGCACTACAATGAAGTCTCACTTCCCCCCGGTCAAAAGGGCCATCTGAAAAAAGTGTAAAATCCAGAAAGGCAGGACAGGCCATGGAGAACTGGGAGTCTTGTTATGCTGATGGGCGGGATGTAAATTGCCAACAGACACTCGGGAGAAGTGTATGGTGTTTCCTGAAACATCGAAAAAACAAAGCAACAGAGCCTAGGGCACTGCCACTTATGGTCCTATAGCTTAGGGAAATTAAAATCAAAAAGACACAGCCACCCCAAAGTTTGGAACGGCTCTGTTTACAAGAACCTCGTTTACAGTACAAGTTCAACATCGCAGAAAGTGAAAAATGGATAAAGAAGTTGTGGTATTTACTTACAAAGCAATATCACTCAGCAATGAAATCTATGTCATCAGGCCCTTAGCATCACAATGAGTGGATTCAGGTATGATGATTCTAACTGAAATAAGTCACACAGAAAAAGAAACATCATAAGATATCAGTAATACACGGAATGGAAACTTGGCTACACAGGAACTGAATTACAGAACAGAACAGGGTCTCAAATTTAGAAAGACAACTTATGCTTGCTTAAGGGTAAAGGTGAGTTGGGGTGCTGCATAAAACCAGAGATTGAAATGAGCACAGATAAAGTTCCTTAAGCCAAATATGGAATAGACAAGAGCTACTCCTTGCTCAATGAAATGGACTCAACACCGCATATTAAACGCCTAAGAATGTACCTGACTTGTAAGTATCTTAAAACCTATGGATTGCTATGTCTCCGAAAGAGAATCAAGCATGTGTACAGGGGCATAAACGCAGCAGTGATAGGATTGGAGAGGTTCGGTGAGCAAATTAAGACCCTTTGAAGTCATATTGCATGGTACCCATTCCACGGCTTTCAACTACCCAGGTTTAAGGTATTCTTCCTTCAGCTAAAACAGGCATGTGGAACCTAGAGTATGATCAACCATGTGATCGGGAGACGTGTTCAAATATGTCTCAGTTTTCCTCCCCTGGTACTCGGGTGCAACATTCCAGATGCTTTACTAACACTCTCCCCACTTGGAGAGTCAGTCCCTTTAACCTCCTGTTTGGCCCAGTTTGCAATTTCTGCGGAAGATGAACAGGAACAGCGAGAACCAATGAGAGGCTAGCTGGAGGTGTCTGGACGGGCAAATTTAACTCTCATTTCCCACCAGGAAGAGGAATTAACCAAAGGCTCAGCATGCCGGGCCGGAACCAGATTAGGGCCTGAAACCATCCTCCGGTGTTGCGGCCAGGTCACATGAAAGCGAGTTGAAGAAAGGAGCTCAGGGGCACTGTAATTCACAAACCTGCAGAGTTATAAATGACAGCTATCGTCCAAAAATAGACTGAAGTAAGGCTGCCAAGAGGACTTGAAAGCGGGGCAGAATTGCAGGAAACCGATTTCAGGAGGTAGACTGGAATTGCATTGAAAGCATAGGAAAAGAGGCAGAACGTCCACAATGATGCACTTGGCCAAAAAGGGCGTATGCGTTTTTTCCTGAATATATTCAGGAAAAAACGCATACGCCCTTTTTGGCCAACCAAGCAAGCTTGCAATGGAAATCTGCACTACAATGAAGTCTCACTTCCCCCCGGTCAAAAGGGCCATCTGAAAAAAGTGTAAAATCCAGAAAGGCAGGACAGGCCATGGAGAACTGGGAGCCTTGTTATGCTGATGGGCGGGATGTAAATTGCCAACAGACACTCGGGAGAAGTGTATGGTGTTTCCTGAAACATCGAAAAAACAAAGCAACAGAGCCTAGGGCACTGCCACTTATGGTCCTATAGCTTAGGGAAATTAAAATCAAAAAGACACAGCCACCCCAAAGTTTGGAACGGCTCTGTTTACAAGAACCTCGTTTACAGTACAAGTTCAACATCGCAGAAAGTGAAAAATGGATAAAGAAGTTGTGGTATTTACTTACAAAGCAATATCACTCAGCAATGAAATCTATGTCATCAGGCCCTTAGCATCACAATGAGTGGATTCAGGTATGATGATTCTAACTGAAATAAGTCACACAGAAAAAGAAACATCATAAGATATCAGTAATACACGGAATGGAAACTTGGCTACACAGGAACTGAATTACAGAACAGAACAGGGTCTCAAATTTAGAAAGACAACTTATGCTTGCTTAAGGGTAAAGGTGAGTTGGGGTGCTGCATAAAACCAGAGATTGAAATGAGCACAGATAAAGTTCCTTAAGCCAAATATGGAATAGACAAGAGCTACTCCTTGCTCAACGAAATGGACTCAACACCGCATATTAAACGCCTAAGAATGTACCTGACTTGTAAGTATCTTAAAACCTATGGATTGCTATGTCTCCGAAAGAGAATCAAGCATGTGTACAGGGGCATAAACGCAGCAGTGATAGGATTGGAGAGGTTCGGTGAGCAAATTAAGACCCTTTGAAGTCATATTGCATGGTACCCATTCCACGGCTTTCAACTACCCAGGTTTAAGGTATTCTTCCTTCAGCTAAAACAGGCATGTGGAACCTAGAGTATGATCAACCATGTGATCGGGAGACGTGTTCAAATATGTCTCAGTTTTCCTCCCCTGGTACTCGGGTGCAACATTCCAGACGCTTTACTAACACTCTCCCCACTTGGAGAGTCAGTCCCTTTAACCTCCTGTTTGGCCCAGTTTGCAATTTCTGCGGAAGATGAACAGGAACAGCGAGAACCAATGAGAGGCTAGCTGGAGGTGTCTGGACGGGCAAATTTAACTCTCATTTCCCACCAGGAAGAGGAATTAACCAAAGGCTCAGCATGCCGGGCCGGAACCAGATTAGGGCCTGAAGCCATACTCCGGTGTTGCGGCCAGCTCAAAAGAAAGCGAGTTGAAGAAAGGAGCTCAGGGGCACTGTAATTCACAAACCTGCAGAGTTATAAATGACAGCTATCGTCCAAAAATAGACTGAAGTAAGGCTGCCAAGAGGACTTGAAAGCGGGGCAGAATTGCAGGAAACCGATTTCAGGAGGTAGACTGGAATTGCATTGAAAGCATAGGAAAAGAGGCAGAACGTCCACAATGATGCACTTGGCCAAAAAGGGCGTATGCGTTTTTTCCTGAATATATTCAGGAAAAAACGCATACGCCCTTTTTGGCCAACCAAGCAAGCTTGCAAAGGAAATCTGCACTACAATGAAGTCTCACTTCCCCCCGGTCAAAAGGGCCATCTGAAAAAAGTGTAAAATCCAGAAAGGCAGGACAGGCCATGGAGAACTGGGAGCCTTGTTATGCTGATGGGCGGGATGTAAATTGCCAACAGACACTCGGGAGAAGTGTATGGTGTTTCCTGAAACATCGAAAAAACAAAGCAACAGAGCCTAGGGCACTGCCACTTATGGTCCTATAGCTTAGGGAAATTAAAATCAAAAAGACACAGCCACCCCAAAGTTTGGAACGGCTCTGTTTACAAGAACCTCGTTTACAGTACAAGTTCAACATCGCAGAAAGTGAAAAATGGATAAAGAAGTTGTGGTATTTACTTACAAAGCAATATCACTCAGCAATGAAATCTATGTCATCAGGCCCTTAGCATCACAATGAGTGGATTCAGGTATGATGATTCTAACTGAAATAAGTCACACAGAAAAAGAAACATCATAAGATATCAGTAATACACGGAATGGAAACTTGGCTACACAGGAACTGAATTACAGAACAGAACAGGGTCTCAAATTTAGAAAGACAACTTATGCTTGCTTAAGGGTAAAGGTGAGTTGGGGTGCTGCATAAAACCAGAGATTGAAATGAGCACAGATAAAGTTCCTTAAGCCAAATATGGAATAGACAAGAGCTACTCCTTGCTCAACGAAATGGACTCAACACCGCATATTAAACGCCTAAGAATGTACCTGACTTGTAAGTATCTTAAAACCTATGGATTGCTATGTCTCCGAAAGAGAATCAAGCATGTGTACAGGGGCATAAACGCAGCAGTGATAGGATTGGAGAGGTTCGGTGAGCAAATTAAGACCCTTTGAAGTCATATTGCATGGTACCCATTCCACGGCTTTCAACTACCCAGGTTTAAGGTATTCTTCCTTCAGCTAAAACAGGCATGTGGAACCTAGAGTATGATCAACCATGTGATCGGGAGACGTGTTCAAATATGTCTCAGTTTTCCTCCCCTGGTACTCGGGTGCAACACTCCAGATGCTTTACTAACACTCTCCCCACTTGGAGAGTCAGTCCCTTTAACCTCCTGTTTGGCCCAGTTTGCAATTTCTGCGGAAGATGAACAGGAACAGCGAGAACCAATGAGAGGCTAGCTGGAGGTGTCTGGACGGGCAAATTTAACTCTCATTTCCCACCAGGAAGAGGAATTAACCAAAGGCTCAGCATGCCGGGCCGGAACCAGATTAGGGCCTGAAGCCATACTCCGGTGTTGCGGCCAGCTCAAAAGAAAGCGAGTTGAAGAAAGGAGCTCAGGGGCACTGTAATTCACAAACCTGCAGAGTTATAAATGACAGCTATCGTCCAAAAATAGACTGAAGTAAGGCTGCCAAGAGGACTTGAAAGCGGGGCAGAATTGCAGGAAACCGATTTCAGGAGGTAGACTGGAATTGCATTGAAAGCATAGGAAAAGAGGCAGAACGTCCACAATGATGCACTTGGCCAAAAAGGGCGTATGCGTTTTTTCCTGAATATATTCAGGAAAAAACGCATACGCCCTTTTTGGCCAACCAAGCAAGCTTGCAAAGGAAATCTGCACTACAATGAAGTCTCACTTCCCCCCGGTCAAAAGGGCCATCTGAAAAAAGTGTAAAATCCAGAAAGGCAGGACAGGCCATGGAGAACTGGGAGTCTTGTTATGCTGATGGGCGGGATGTAAATTGCCAACAGACACTCGGGAGAAGTGTATGGTGTTTCCTGAAACATCGAAAAAACAAAGCAACAGAGCCTAGGGCACTGCCACTTATGGTCCTATAGCTTAGGGAAATTAAAATCAAAAAGACACAGCCACCCCAAAGTTTGGAACGGCTCTGTTTACAAGAACCTCGTTTACAGTACAAGTTCAACATCGCAGAAAGTGAAAAATGGATAAAGAAGTTGTGGTATTTACTTACAAAGCAATATCACTCAGCAATGAAATCTATGTCATCAGGCCCTTAGCATCACAATGAGTGGATTCAGGTATGATGATTCTAACTGAAATAAGTCACACAGAAAAAGAAACATCATAAGATATCAGTAATACACGGAATGGAAACTTGGCTACACAGGAACTGAATTACAGAACAGAACAGGGTCTCAAATTTAGAAAGACAACTTATGCTTGCTTAAGGGTAAAGGTGAGTTGGGGTGCTGCATAAAACCAGAGATTGAAATGAGCACAGATAAAGTTCCTTAAGCCAAATATGGAATAGACAAGAGCTACTCCTTGCTCAACGAAATGGACTCAACACCGCATATTAAACGCCTAAGAATGTACCTGACTTGTAAGTATCTTAAAACCTATGGATTGCTATGTCTCCGAAAGAGAATCAAGCATGTGTACAGGGGCATAAACGCAGCAGTGATAGGATTGGAGAGGTTCGGTGAGCAAATTAAGACCCTTTGAAGTCATATTGCATGGTACCCATTCCACGGCTTTCAACTACCCAGGTTTAAGGTATTCTTCCTTCAGCTAAAACAGGCATGTGGAACCTAGAGTATGATCAACCATGTGATCGGGAGACGTGTTCAAATATGTCTCAGTTTTCCTCCCCTGGTACTCGGGTGCAACATTCCAGATGCTTTACTAACACTCTCCCCACTTGGAGAGTCAGTCCCTTTAACCTCCTGTTTGGCCCAGTTTGCAATTTCTGCGGAAGATGAACAGGAACAGCGAGAACCAATGAGAGGCTAGCTGGAGGTGTCTGGACGGGCAAATTTAACTCTCATTTCCCACCAGGAAGAGGAATTAACCAAAGGCTCAGCATGCCGGGCCGGAACCAGATTAGGGCCTGAAGCCATCCTCCGGTGTTGCGGCCAGGTCACATGAAAGCGAGTTGAAGAAAGGAGCTCAGGGGCACTGTAATTCACAAACCTGCAGAGTTATAAATGACAGCTATCGTCCAAAAATAGACTGAAGTAAGGCTGCCAAGAGGACTTGAAAGCGGGGCAGAATTGCAGGAAACCGATTTCAGGAGGTAGACTGGAATTGCATTGAAAGCATAGGAAAAGAGGCAGAACGTCCACAATGATGCACTTGGCCAAAAAGGGCGTATGCGTTTTTTCCTGAATATATTCAGGAAAAAACGCATACGCCCTTTTTGGCCAACCAAGCAAGCTTGCAATGGAAATCTGCACTACAATGAAGTCTCACTTCCCCCCGGTCAAAAGGGCCATCTGAAAAAAGTGTAAAATCCAGAAAGGCAGGACAGGCCATGGAGAACTGGGAGCCTTGTTATGCTGATGGGCGGGATGTAAATTGCCAACAGACACTCGGGAGAAGTGTATGGTGTTTCCTGAAACATCGAAAAAACAAAGCAACAGAGCCTAGGGCACTGCCACTTATGGTCCTATAGCTTAGGGAAATTAAAATCAAAAAGACACAGCCACCCCAAAGTTTGGAACGGCTCTGTTTACAAGAACCTCGTTTACAGTACAAGTTCAACATCGCAGAAAGTGAAAAATGGATAAAGAAGTTGTGGTATTTACTTACAAAGCAATATCACTCAGCAATGAAATCTATGTCATCAGGCCCTTAGCATCACAATGAGTGGATTCAGGTATGATGATTCTAACTGAAATAAGTCACACAGAAAAAGAAACATCATAAGATATCAGTAATACACGGAATGGAAACTTGGCTACACAGGAACTGAATTACAGAACAGAACAGGGTCTCAAATTTAGAAAGACAACTTATGCTTGCTTAAGGGTAAAGGTGAGTTGGGGTGCTGCATAAAACCAGAGATTGAAATGAGCACAGATAAAGTTCCTTAAGCCAAATATGGAATAGACAAGAGCTACTCCTTGCTCAACGAAATGGACTCAACACCGCATATTAAACGCCTAAGAATGTACCTGACTTGTAAGTATCTTAAAACCTATGGATTGCTATGTCTCCGAAAGAGAATCAAGCATGTGTACAGGGGCATAAACGCAGCAGTGATAGGATTGGAGAGGTTCGGTGAGCAAATTAAGACCCTTTGAAGTCATATTGCATGGTACCCATTCCACGGCTTTCAACTACCCAGGTTTAAGGTATTCTTCCTTCAGCTAAAACAGGCATGTGGAACCTAGAGTATGATCAACCATGTGATCGGGAGACGTGTTCAAATATGTCTCAGTTTTCCTCCCCTGGTACTCGGGTGCAACATTCCAGACGCTTTACTAACACTCTCCCCACTTGGAGAGTCAGTCCCTTTAACCTCCTGTTTGGCCCAGTTTGCAATTTCTGCGGAAGATGAACAGGAACAGCGAGAACCAATGAGAGGCTAGCTGGAGGTGTCTGGACGGGCAAATTTAACTCTCATTTCCCACCAGGAAGAGGAATTAACCAAAGGCTCAGCATGCCGGGCCGGAACCAGATTAGGGCCTGAAGCCATCCTCCGGTGTTGCGGCCAGGTCACATGAAAGCGAGTTGAAGAAAGGAGCTCAGGGGCACTGTAATTCACAAACCTGCAGAGTTATAAATGACAGCTATCGTCCAAAAATAGACTGAAGTAAGGCTGCCAAGAGGACTTGAAAGCGGGGCAGAATTGCAGGAAACCGATTTCAGGAGGTAGACTGGAATTGCATTGAAAGCATAGGAAAAGAGGCAGAACGTCCACAATGATGCACTTGGCCAAAAAGGGCGTATGCGTTTTTTCCTGAATATATTCAGGAAAAAACGCATACGCCCTTTTTGGCCAACCAAGCAAGCTTGCAATGGAAATCTGCACTACAATGAAGTCTCACTTCCCCCCGGTCAAAAGGGCCATCTGAAAAACGTGTAAAATCCAGAAAGGCAGGACAGGCCATGGAGAACTGGGAGCCTTGTTATGCTGATGGGCGGGATGTAAATTGCCAACAGACACTCGGGAGAAGTGTATGGTGTTTCCTGAAACATCGAAAAAACAAAGCAACAGAGCCTAGGGCACTGCCACTTATGGTCCTATAGCTTAGGGAAATTAAAATCAAAAAGACACAGCCACCCCAAAGTTTGGAACGGCTCTGTTTACAAGAACCTCGTTTACAGTACAAGTTCAACATCGCAGAAAGTGAAAAATGGATAAAGAAGTTGTGGTATTTACTTACAAAGCAATATCACTCAGCAATGAAATCTATGTCATCAGGCCCTTAGCATCACAATGAGTGGATTCAGGTATGATGATTCTAACTGAAATAAGTCACACAGAAAAAGAAACATCATAAGATATCAGTAATACACGGAATGGAAACTTGGCTACACAGGAACTGAATTACAGAACAGAACAGGGTCTCAAATTTAGAAAGACAACTTATGCTTGCTTAAGGGTAAAGGTGAGTTGGGGTGCTGCATAAAACCAGAGATTGAAATGAGCACAGATAAAGTTCCTTAAGCCAAATATGGAATAGACAAGAGCTACTCCTTGCTCAACGAAATGGACTCAACACCGCATATTAAACGCCTAAGAATGTACCTGACTTGTAAGTATCTTAAATCCTATGGATTGCTATGTCTCCGAAAGAGAATCAAGCATGTGTACAGGGGCATAAACGCAGCAGTGATAGGATTGGAGAGGTTCGGTGAGCAAATTAAGACCCTTTGAAGTCATATTGCATGGTACCCATTCCACGGCTTTCAACTACCCAGGTTTAAGGTATTCTTCCTTCAGCTAAAACAGGCATGTGGAACCTAGAGTATGATCAACCATGTGATCGGGAGACGTGTTCAAATATGTCTCAGTTTTCCTCCCCTGGTACTCGGGTGCAACATTCCAGACGCTTTACTAACACTCTCCCCACTTGGAGAGTCAGTCCCTTTAACCTCCTGTTTGGCCCAGTTTGCAATTTCTGCGGAAGATGAACAGGAACAGCGAGAACCAATGAGAGGCTAGCTGGAGGTGTCTGGACGGGCAAATTTAACTCTCATTTCCCACCAGGAAGAGGAATTAACCAAAGGCTCAGCATGCCGGGCCGGAACCAGATTAGGGCCTGAAGCCATACTCCGGTGTTGCGGCCAGCTCAAAAGAAAGCGAGTTGAAGAAAGGAGCTCAGGGGCACTGTAATTCACAAACCTGCAGAGTTATAAATGACAGCTATCGTCCAAAAATAGACTGAAGTAAGGCTGCCAAGAGGACTTGAAAGCGGGGCAGAATTGCAGGAAACCGATTTCAGGAGGTAGACTGGAATTGCATTGAAAGCATAGGAAAAGAGGCAGAACGTCCACAATGATGCACTTGGCCAAAAAGGGCGTATGCGTTTTTTCCTGAATATATTCAGGAAAAAACGCATACGCCCTTTTTGGCCAACCAAGCAAGCTTGCAAAGGAAATCTGCACTACAATGAAGTCTCACTTCCCCCCGGTCAAAAGGGCCATCTGAAAAAAGTGTAAAATCCAGAAAGGCAGGACAGGCCATGGAGAACTGGGAGCCTTGTTATGCTGATGGGCGGGATGTAAATTGCCAACAGACACTCGGGAGAAGTGTATGGTGTTTCCTGAAACATCGAAAAAACAAAGCAACAGAGCCTAGGGCACTGCCACTTATGGTCCTATAGCTTAGGGAAATTAAAATCAAAAAGACACAGCCACCCCAAAGTTTGGAACGGCTCTGTTTACAAGAACCTCGTTTACAGTACAAGTTCAACATCGCAGAAAGTGAAAAATGGATAAAGAAGTTGTGGTATTTACTTACAAAGCAATATCACTCAGCAATGAAATCTATGTCATCAGGCCCTTAGCATCACAATGAGTGGATTCAGGTATGATGATTCTAACTGAAATAAGTCACACAGAAAAAGAAACATCATAAGATATCAGTAATACACGGAATGGAAACTTGGCTACACAGGAACTGAATTACAGAACAGAACAGGGTCTCAAATTTAGAAAGACAACTTATGCTTGCTTAAGGGTAAAGGTGAGTTGGGGTGCTGCATAAAACCAGAGATTGAAATGAGCACAGATAAAGTTCCTTAAGCCAAATATGGAATAGACAAGAGCTACTCCTTGCTCAACGAAATGGACTCAACACCGCATATTAAACGCCTAAGAATGTACCTGACTTGTAAGTATCTTAAAACCTATGGATTGCTATGTCTCCGAAAGAGAATCAAGCATGTGTACAGGGGCATAAACGCAGCAGTGATAGGATTGGAGAGGTTCGGTGAGCAAATTAAGACCCTTTGAAGTCATATTGCATGGTACCCATTACACGGCTTTCAACTACCCAGGTTTAAGGTATTCTTCCTTCAGCTAAAACAGGCATGTGGAACCTAGAGTATGATCAACCATGTGATCGGGAGACGTGTTCAAATATGTCTCAGTTTTCCTCCCCTGGTACTCGGGTGCAACATTCCAGACGCTTTACTAACACTCTCCCCACTTGGAGAGTCAGTCCCTTTAACCTCCTGTTTGGCCCAGTTTGCAATTTCTGCGGAAGATGAACAGGAACAGCGAGAACCAATGAGAGGCTAGCTGGAGGTGTCTGGACGGGCAAATTTAACTCTCATTTCCCACCAGGAAGAGGAATTAACCAAAGGCTCAGCATGCCGGGCCGGAACCAGATTAGGGCCTGAAGCCATCCTCCGGTGTTGCGGCCAGGTCACATGAAAGCGAGTTGAAGAAAGGAGCTCAGGGGCACTGTAATTCACAAACCTGCAGAGTTATAAATGACAGCTATCGTCCAAAAATAGACTGAAGTAAGGCTGCCAAGAGGACTTGAAAGCGGGGCAGAATTGCAGGAAACCGATTTCAGGAGGTAGACTGGAATTGCATTGAAAGCATAGGAAAAGAGGCAGAACGTCCACAATGATGCACTTGGCCAAAAAGGGCGTATGCGTTTTTTCCTGAATATATTCAGGAAAAAACGCATACGCCCTTTTTGGCCAACCAAGCAAGCTTGCAAAGGAAATCTGCACTACAATGAAGTCTCACTTCCCCCCGGTCAAAAGGGCCATCTGAAAAAAGTGTAAAATCCAGAAAGGCAGGACAGGCCATGGAGAACTGGGAGCCTTGTTATGCTGATGGGCGGGATGTAAATTGCCAACAGACACTCGGGAGAAGTGTATGGTGTTTCCTGAAACATAGAAAAAACAAAGCAACAGAGCCTAGGGCACTGCCACTTATGGTCCTATAGCTTAGGGAAATTAAAATCAAAAAGACACAGCCACCCCAAAGTTTGGAACGGCTCTGTTTACAAGAACCTCGTTTACAGTACAAGTTCAACATCGCAGAAAGTGAAAAATGGATAAAGAAGTTGTGGTATTTACTTACAAAGCAATATCACTCAGCAATGAAATCTATGTCATCAGGCCCTTAGCATCACAATGAGTGGATTCAGGTATGATGATTCTAACTGAAATAAGTCACACAGAAAAAGAAACATCATAAGATATCAGTAATACACGGAATGGAAACTTGGCTACACAGGAACTGAATTACAGAACAGAACAGGGTCTCAAATTTAGAAAACCAACTTATGCTTGCTTAAGGGTAAAGGTGAGTTGGGGTGCTGCATAAAACCAGAGATTGAAATGAGCACAGATAAAGTTCCTTAAGTCAAATATGGAATAGACAAGAGCTACTCCTTGCTCAACGAAATGGACTCAACACCGCATATTAAACGCCTAAGAATGTACCTGACTAGTAAGTATCGGAAAACCTATGGATTGCTATGTCTCCGAAAGAGAATCAAGCATGTGTACAGGGGCATAAACGCAGCAGTGATAGGATTGGAGAGGTTCGGTGAGCAAATGAAGACCCTTTGAAGTCATATTGCATGGTACCCATTACACGGGTCTCAACTCTCCAGGTTTAAGGTATTCTTCCTTCAGCTAAAACATGCATGTGGAACCCAAGTATGATCAACCATGTGAATGGGAGACATGTTCAAATATGTCTCAGTTTTCCTCCCCTGGTACTCGGGTGCAACATTCCAGACGCTTTACTAACACTCTCCCCACTTGGAGAGTCAGCGCCTTTAACCTCCTGTTTGGCCCAGTTTGCAATTTCTGCGGAAGATGAACAGGAATAGCGAGAACCAATGAGAGGCTAGCTGGAGGTGTCTGGACGGGCAAATTTAACTCTCATTTCCCACCAGGAAGAGGAAATAACCAAAGGCTCAGCGTGCCGTACCGGAACCAGATTAGGGCCTGAAGCCATCCTGCGGTGTTGCGGCCAGCTCAAAAGAAAGCGAGTTGAAGAAAGGAGCTCAGGGGCACTGTAATTCACAAACCTACAGAGTTATAAATGACAGCTATCGTCCAAAAATACACTGAAGTAAGGCTGCCAAGAGGACTTGAAAGCGGGGCAGAATTGCAGGAAACCGATTTCAGGAGGTAGACTGGAATTGCATTGAAAGCATAGGAAAAGAGGCAGAACGTCCACAATGATGCACTTGGCCAAAAAGGGCGTATGCGTTTTTTCCTGAATATATTCAGGAAAAAACGCATACGCCCTTTTTGGCCAACCAAGCAAGCTTGCAAAGGAAATCTGCACTACAATGAAGTCTCACTTCCCGCTGGTCAAAAGGGCCATCTGAAAAAAGTGTAAAATCCAGAAAGGCAGGACAGGCCATGGAGAACTGGGAGCCTTGTTATGCTGATGGGCGGGATGTAAATTGCCAACAACCACTCGGGAGAAGTGTATGGTGTTTCCTGAAACATCTAAAAAACAAAGCAACAGAACCTAGGGCACTTCCACTTATGGTCCTATAGCTTAGGGAAATTAAAATCAAAAAGACACAGCCACCCCAAAGTTTGGAATGGCTCTGTTTACAAGAACCTCGTTTACAGTACAAGTTCAAAATCGCAGAAAGTGAAAAATGGATAAAAAAGTTGTGGTATTTACTTACAAAGCAATATCACTCAGCAATGAAATCTATGTCATCAGGCCCTTAGCAGCACAATGAGTGGATTCAGGTATGATGATTCTAACTGAAGTAAGCCACACAGAAAAAGAAACATCATAAGATATCAGTAATACACGGAATGGAAACTTGGCTACACAGGAACTGAATTACAGAACAGAACAGGGTCTCAAATTTAGAAAACCAACTTATGCTTGCTTAAGGGTAAAGGTGAGTTGGGGTGCTGCATAAAACCAGAGATTGAAATGAGCACAGATAAAATTCCTTAAGTCAAATATGGAATAGACAAGAGCTACTCCTTGCTCAACGAAATGGACTCAACACCGCATATTAAACGCCTAAGAATGTACCTGACTCGTAAGTATCTTAAAACCTATGGATTGCTATGTCTCCGAAAGAGAATCAAGCATGTGTACAGGGGCATAAACGCAGCAGAGATAGGATTGGAGAGGTTCGGTGAGCAAATGAAGACCCTTTGAAGTCATATTGCATGGTACCCATTCCACGGCTTTCAACTACCCAGGTTTAAGGTATTCTTCCTTCAGCTAAAACATGCATGTGGAACCTAGAGTATGATCAACCATGTGATCGGGAGACGTGTTCAAATATGTCTCAGTTTTTGTACCCTGGTACTCGGGTGCAACATTCCAGACGCTTTACTAACACTCTCCCGACTTGGAGAGTCAGTCCCTTTAACCTCCTGTTTGGCCCAGTTTGCAATTTCTGCGGAAGATGAACAGGAATAGCGAGAACCAATGAGAGGCTAGCTGGAGGTGTCTGGACGGGCAAATTTAACTCTCATTTCCCACCAGGAAGAGGAATTAACCAAAGGCTCAGCGTGCCGTGCCGGAACCAGATTAGGGCCTGAAGCCATCCTGCGGTGTTGCGGTCAGCTCAAAAGAAAGCGAGTTGAAGAAAGGAGCTCAGGGGCACTGTAATTCACAAACCTGCAGAGTTATAAATGACAGCTATCGTCCAAAAATAGACTGAAGTAAGGCTGCCAAGAGGACTTGAAAGCGGGGCAGAATTGCAGGAAACCGATTTCAGGAGGTAGACTGGAATTGCATTGAAAGCATAGGAAAAGAGGCAGAACGTCCACAATGATGCACTTGGCCAAAAAGGGCGTATGCGTTTTTTCCTGAATATATTCAGGAAAAAACGCATACGCCCTTTTTGGCCAACCAAGCAAGCTTGCAAAGGAAATCTGCACTACAATGAAGTCTCACTTCCCCCCGGTCAAAAGGGCCATCTGAAAAAAGTGTAAAATCCAGAAAGGCAGGACAGGCCATGGAGAACTGGGAGTCTTGTTATGCTGATGGGCGGGATGTAAATTGCCAACAGACACTCGGGAGAAGTGTATGGTGTTTCCTGAAACATCGAAAAAACAAAGCAACAGAGCCTAGGGCACTGCCACTTATGGTCCTATAGCTTAGGGAAATTAAAATCAAAAAGACACAGCCACCCCAAAGTTTGGGACGCCTCTGTTTACAAGAACCTCGTTTACAGTACAAGTTCAACATCGCAGAAAGTGAAAAATGGATAAAGAAGTTGTGGTATTTACTTACAAAGCAATATCACTCAGCAATGAAATCTATGTCATCAGGCCCTTAGCATCACAATGAGTGGATTCAGGTATGATGATTCTAACTGAAATAAGTCACACAGAAAAAGAAACATCATAAGATATCAGTAATACACGGAATGGAAACTTGGCTACACAGGAACTGAATTACAGAACAGAACAGGGTCTCAAATTTAGAAAACCAACTTATGCTTGCTTAAGGGTAAAGGTGAGTTGGGGTGCTGCATAAAACCAGAGATTGAAATGAGCACAGATAAAGTTCCTTAAGTCAAATATGGAATAGACAAGAGCTACTCCTTGCTCAACGAAATGGACTCAACACCGCATATTAAACGCCTAAGAATGTACCTGACTAGTAAGTATCGTAAAACCTATGGATTGCTATGTCTCCGAAAGAGAATCAAGCATGTGTACAGGGGCATAAACGCAGCAGTGATAGGATTGGAGAGGTTCGGTGAGCAAATGAAGACCCTTTGAAGTCATATTGCATGGTACCCATTACACGGGTCTCAACTCTCCAGGTTTAAGGTATTCTTCCTTCAGCTAAAACATGCATGTGGAACCCAAGTATGATCAACCATGTGAACGGGAGACGTGTTCAAATATGTCTCAGTTTTCCTCCCCTGGTACTCGGGTGCAACATTCCAGACGCTTTACTAACACTCTCCCCACTTGCAGAGTCAGCGCCTTTAACCTCCTGTTTGGCCCAGTTTGCAATTTCTGCGGAAGATGAACAGGAATAGCGAGAACGAATGAGAGACTAGCTGGAGGTGTCTAGACGGGCAAATTTAACTCTCATTTCCCACCAGGAAGAGGAAATAACCAAAGGCTCAGCGTGCCGTGCCGGAACCAGATTAGGGCCTGAAGCCATCCTGCGGTGTTGCGGCCAGGTCACAAGAAAGCGAGTTGAAGAAAGGAGCTCAGGGGCACTGTAATTCACAAACCTGCAGAGTTATAAATGACAGCTATCGTCCAAAAATAGACTGAAGTAAGGCTGCCAAGAGGACTTGAAAGCGGGGCAGAATTGCAGGAAACCGATTTCAGGAGGTAGACTGGAATTGCATTGAAAGCATAGGAAAAGAGGCAGAACGTCCACAATGATGCACTTGGCCAAGAAGGGCGTATGCGTTTTTTCCTGAATATATTCAGGAAAAAACGCATACGCCCTTTTTGGCCAACCAAGCAAGCTTGCAAAGGAAATCTGCACTACAATGAAGTCTCACTTCCCCCCGGTCAAAAGGGCCATCTGAAAAAAGTGTAAAATCCAGAAAGGCAGGACAGGCCATGGAGAACTGGGAGCCTTGTTATGCTGATGGGCGGGATGTAAATTGCCAACAGACACTCGGGAGAAGTGTATGGTGTTTCCTGAAACATCTAAAAAACAAAGCAACAGAACCTAGGGCACTTCCACTTATGGTCCTATAGCTTAGGGAAATTAAAATCAAAAAGACACAGCCACCCCAAAGTTTGGGACGCCTCTGTTTACAAGAACCTCGTTTACAGTACAAGTTCAACATCACAGAAAATGAAAAATGGATAAAGAAGTTGTGGTATTTACTTACAAAGCAATATCACTCAGCAATGAAATCTGTGTCATCAGGCCCTTAGCAGCACAATGAGTGGATTCAGGTATGATGATTCTAACTGAAATAAGTCACACAGAAAAAGAAACATCATAAGATATCAGTAATACACGGAATGTAAACTTGGCTACACAGGAACTGAATTACAGAACAGAACAGGGTCTCAAATTTAGAAAACCAACTTATTCTTGCTTAAGGGTAAAGGTGAGTTGGGGTGCTGCATAAAACCAGAGATTGAAATGAGCACAGATAAAGTTCCTTAAGCCAAATATGGAATAGACAAGAGCTACTCCTTGCTCAACGAAATGGACTCAACACCCCATATTAAACGCCTAAGAATGTACCTGACTAGTAAGTATCTTAAAACCTATGGATTGCTATGTCTCCGAAAGAGAATCAAGCATGTGTACAGGGGCATAAACGCAGCAGTGATAAGATTGGAGAGGTTCGGTGAGCAAATGAAGACCCTTTGAAGTCATATTGCATGGTACCCATTCCACGGCTTTCAACTACCCATGTTTAAGGTATTCTTCCTTCAGCTAAAACATGCATGTGGAACCTAGAGTATGATCAACCATGTGATCGGGAGACGTGTTCAAATATGTCTCAGTTTTCCTCCCCTGGTACTCGGGTGTAACATTCCAGACGCTTTACTAACACTCTCCCCACTTGGAGAGTCAGTCCCTTTAACCTCCTGTTTGGCCCAGTTTGCAATTTCTGCGGAAGATGAACAGGAATAGCGAGAACCAATGAGAGGCTAGCTGGAGGTGTCTGGACGGGCAAATTTAACTCTCATTTCCCACCAGGAAGAGGAATTAACCAAAGGCTCAGCAGGGCGGGCCGGAACCAGATTAGGGCCTGAAGCCATCCTGCGGTGTTGTGGCCAGGTCACAAGAAAGCGAGTTGAAGAAAGGAGCTCAGGAGCACTGTAATTCACAAACCTGCAGAGTTATAAATGACAGCTATCGTCCAAAAATAGACTGAAGTAAGGCTGCCAAGAGGACTTGAAAGCGGGGCAGAATTGCAGGAAACCGATTTCAGGAGGTAGACTGCAATTGCATTGAAAGCATAGGAAAAGAGGCAGAACGTCCACAATGATGTACTTGGCCAAAAAGGGCGTATGCGTTTTTTCCTGAATATATTCAGGAAAAAACGCATACGCCCTTTTTGGCCAACCAAGCAAGCTTGCAAAGGAAATCTGCACTACAATGAAGTCTCACTTCCCCCCGGTCAAAAGGGCCATCTGAAAAAAGTGTAAAATCCAGAAAGGCAGCAGGCCATTGAGAACTGGGAGCCTTGTTATGCTGATGGGCGGGATGTAAATTGCCAACAGACACTCGGGAGAAGTGTATGGTGTTTCCTGAAACATCTAAAAAACAAAGCAACAGAGCCTAGGGCACTTCCACTTATGGTCCTATAGCTTAGGGAAATTAAAATCAAAAAGACACAGCCACCCCAAAGTTTGGAACGGCTCTGTTTACAAGAACCTCATTTACAGTACAAGTTCAACATCGCAGAAAGTGAAAAATGGATAAAGAATTTGTGGTATTCACTTACAAAGCAATATCACTCAGCAATGAAATCTATGTCATCAGGCCCTTAGCAGCACAATGAGTGGATTCAGGTATGATGATTCTAACTGAAATAAGTCACACAGAAAAAGAAACATCATAAGATATCAGTAATACACGGAATGGAAACTTGGCTACACAGGAACTGAATTACAGAACAGAACAGGGTCTCAAATTTAGAAAACCAACTTATGCTTGCTTAAGGGTAAAGGTGAGTTGGGGTGCTGCATAAAACCAGAGATTGAAATGAGCACAGATAAAGTTCCTTAAGCCAAATATGGAATAGACAAGAGCTACTCCTTGCTCAACGAAATGGACTCAACACCGCATATTAAACGCCTAAGAATGTACCTGACTTGTAAGTATCTTAAAACCTATGGATTGCTATGTCTCTGAAAGAGAATCAAGCATGTGTACAGGGGCATAAACGCAGCAGTGATAGGCTTGGAGAGGTTCGGTGAGCAAATGAAGACCCTTTGAAGTCATATTGCATGGTACCCATTCCACGGGTTTCAACTACCCAGGTTTAAGGTATTCTTCCTTCAGCTAAAACATGCATATGGAACCTAGAGTATGATCAACCATGTGATCGGGAGACGTGTTCAAATATGTCTCAGTTTTCCTCCCCTGGTACTCGGGTGCAACATTCCAGACGCTTTACTAACACTCTCCCCACTTGGAGAGTCAGTCCCTTTAACATCCTGTTTGGCCCAGTTTGCAATTTCTGCGGAAGATGAACAGGAATAGCGAGAACC
This sequence comes from Stenella coeruleoalba, assembly GCF_951394435.1. Lineage (NCBI taxonomy): Eukaryota > Metazoa > Chordata > Mammalia > Artiodactyla > Delphinidae > Stenella > Stenella coeruleoalba. The sequence goes on from NW_027646407.1 coordinate 446,765, forward strand.
AATGAGAGGCTAGCTGGAGGTGTCTGGACGGGCAAATTTAACTCTCATTTCCCACCAGGAAGAGGAATTAACCAAAGGCTCAGCGTGCCGGGCCGGAACCAGATTAGGGCCTGAAGCCATCCTGCGGTGTTGCGGCCAGGTCACAAGAAAGCGAGTTGAAGAAAGGAGCTCAGGGGCACTGTAATTCACAAACCTGCAGAGTTATAAATGACAGCTATCGTCCAAAAATAGACTGAAGTAAGGCTGCCAAGAGGACTTGAAAGCGGGGCAGAATTGCAGGAAACCGATTTCAGGAGGTAGACTGGAATTGCATTGAAAGCATAGGAAAAGAGGCAGAACGTCCAAAATGATGCACTTGGCCAAAAAGGGCGTATGCGTTTTTTCCTGAATATATTCAGGAAAAAACGCATACGCCCTTTTTGGCCAACCAAGCAAGCTTGCAAAGGAAATCTGCACTACAATGAAGTCTCACTTCCCCCCGGTCAAAAGGGCCATCTGAAAAAAGTGTAAAATCCAGAAAGGCAGGACAGGCCATGGAGAACTGGGAGCCTTGTTATGCTGATGGGCGGGATGTAAATTGCCAACAGACACTGGGGAGAAGTGTATGGTGTTTCCTGAAACATCTAAAAAACAAAGCAACAGAGCCTAGGGCACTGCCACTTATGGTCCTATAGCTTAGGGAAATTAAAATCAAAAAGACACAGCCACCCCAAAGTTTGGGACGCCTCTGTTTACAAGAACCTCGTTTACAGTACAAGTTCAACATCTCAGAAAGTGAAAAATGGATAAAGAAGTTGTGGTATTTACTTACAAAGCAATATCACTCAGCAATGAAATCTGTGTCATCAGGCCCTTAGCAGCACAATGAGTGGATTCAGGTATGATGATTCTAACTGAACTAAGTCACACAGAAAAAGAAACATCATAAGATATCAGTAATACACGGAATGTAAACTTGGCTACACAGGAACTGAATTACAGAACAGAACAGGGTCTCAAATTTAGAAAACCAACTTATGCTTGGTTAAGGGTAAAGGTGAGTTGGGGTGCTGCATAAAACCAGAGATTGAAATGAGCAGAGATAAAGTTCCTTAAGTCAAATATGGAATAGACAAGAGCTACTCCTTGCTCAACGAAATGGACTCAACACCGCATATTAAACGCCTAAGAATGTACCTGACTAGTAAGTATCGTAAAACCTATGGATTGCTATGTCTCCGAAAGAGAATCAAGCATGTGTACAGGGGCATAAACGCAGCAGTGATAGGATTGGAGAGGTTCGGTGAGCAAATGAAGACCCTTTGAAGTCATATTGCATGGTACCCATTACACGGGTCTCAACTCTCCAGGTTTAAGGTATTCTTCCTTCAGCTAAAACATGCATGTGGAACCAAGTATGATCAACCATGTGAACGGGAGACGTGTTCAAATATGTGTCAGTTTTCCTCCCCTGGTACTCGGGTGCAACATTCCAGACGCTTTACTAACACTCTCCCCACTTGGAGAGTCAGCGCCTTTAACCTCCTGTTTGGCCCAGTTTGCAATTTCTGCGGAAGATGAACAGGAATAGCGAGAACCAATGAGAGGCTAGCTGGAGGTGTCTGGACGGGCAAATTTAACTCTCATTTCCCACCAGGAAGAGGAAATAACCAAAGGCTCAGCGTGCCGTGCCGGAACCAGATTAGGGTCTGAAGCCATCCTGCGGTGTTGCGGCCAGGTCACAAGAAAGCGAGTTGAAGAAAGGAGCTCAGGGGCACTGTAATTCACAAACCTGCAGAGTTATAAATGACAGCTATCGTCCAAAAATAGACTGAAGTAAGGCTGCCAAGAGGACTTGAAAGCGGGGCAGAATTGCAGGAAACCGATTTCAGGAGGTAGACTGGAATTGCATTGAAAGCATAGGAAAAGAGGCAGAACGTCCACAATGATGCACTTGGCCAAGAAGGGCGTATGCGTTTTTTCCTGAATATATTCAGGAAAAAACGCATACGCCCTTTTTGGCCAACCAAGCAAGCTTGCAAAGGAAATCTGCACTACAATGAAGTCTCACTTCTCCCCGGTCAAAAGGGCCATCTGAAAAAAGTGTAAAATCCAGAAAGGCAGGACAGGCCATGGAGAACTGGGAGCCTTGTTATGCTGATGGGCGGGATGTAAATTGCCAACAACCACTCCGGAGAAGTGTATGGTGTTTCCTGAAACATCTAAAAAACAAAGCAACAGAACCTAGGGCACTTCCACTTATGGTCCTATAGCTTAGGGAAATTAAAATCTAAAAGACACAGCCACCCCAAAGTTTGGGACGCCTCTGTTTACAAGAACCTCGTTTACAGTACAAGTTCAACATCGCAGAAAGTGAAAAATGGATAAAGAAGTTGTGGTATTTACTTACAAAGCAATATCACTCAGCAATGAAATCTGTGTCATCAGGCCCTTAGCAGCACAATGAGTGGATTCAGGTATGATGATTCTAACTGATATAAGTCACACAGAAAAAGAAACATCATAAGATATCAGTAATACACGGAATGGAAACTTGGCTACACAGGAACTGAATTACAGAACAGAACAGGGTCTCAAATTTAGAAAAACAACTTATGCTTGCTTAAGGGTAAAGGTGAGTTGGGGTGCTGCATAAAACCAGAGATTGAAATGAGCACAGATAAAGTTCCTTAAACCAAATATGGAATAGACAAGAGCTACTCCTTGCTCAACAAAATGGACTCAACACCGCATATTAAACGCCTAAGAATGTACCTGACTTGTAAGTATCTTAAAACCTATGGATTGCTATGTCTCCGAAAGAGAATCAAGCATGTGTACAGGGGCATAAACGCAGCAGTGATAGGATTGGAGAGGTTCGGTGAGCAAATGAAGACCCTTTGAAGTCATATTGCATGGTACCCATTCCACGGGTTTCAACTACCCAGGTTTAAGGTATTCTTCCTTCAGCTAAAATATGCATATGGAACCTAGAGTATGATCAACCATGTGATCGGGAGACGTGTTCAAATATGTCTCAGTTTTACTCCCCTGGTACTCGGGTGCAACATTCCAGATGCTTTACTAACACTCTCCCCACTTGGAGAGTCAGTCCCTTTAACCTCCTGTTTGGCCCAGTTTGCAATTTCTGCGGAAGATGAACAGGAATAGCGAGAACCAATGAGAGGCTAGCTGGAGGTGTCTGGACGGGCAAATTTAACTCTCATTTCCCACCAGGAAGAGGAATTAACCAAAGGCTCAGCGTGCCGGGCCGGAACCAGATTAGGGCCTGAAGCCATCCTGCGGTGTTGCGGCCAGGTCACAAGAAAGCGAGTTGAAGAAAGGAGCTCAGGGGCACTGTAATTCACAAACCTGCAGAGTTATAAATGACAGCTATCGTCCAAAAATAGACTGAAGTAAGGCTGCCAAGAGGACTTGAAAGCGGGGCAGAATTGCAGGAAACCGATTTCAGGAGGTAGACTGGAATTGCATTGAAAGCATAGGAAAAGAGGCAGAACGTCCACAATGATGCACTTGGCCAAAAAGGGCGTATGCGTTTTTTCCTGAATATATTCAGGAAAAAACGCATACGCCCTTTTTGGCCAACCAAGCAAGCTTGCAAAGGAAATCTGCACTACAATGAAGTCTCACTTCCCCCCGGTCAAAAGGGCCATCTGAAAAAAGTGTAAAATCCAGAAAGGCAGGACAGGCCATGGAGAACTGGGAGCCTTGTTATGCTGATGGGCGGGATGTAAATTGCCAACAGACACTCGGGAGAAGTGTATGGTGTTTCCTGAAACATCTAAAAAACAAAGCAACAGAGCCTAGGGCACTGCCACTTATGGTCCTATAGCTTAGGGAAATTAAAATCAAAAAGACACAGCCACCCCAAAGTTTGGGACGCCTCTGTTTACAAGAACCTCGTTTACAGTACAAGTTCAACATCGCAGAAAGTGAAAAATGGATAAAGAAGTTGTGGTATTTACTTACAAAGCAATATCACTCAGCAATGAAATCTATGTCATCAGGCCCTTAGCATCACAATGAGTGGATTCAGGTATGATGATTCTAACTGAAATAAGTCACACAGAAAAAGAAACATCATAAGATATCAGTAATACACGGAATGTAAACTTGGCTACACAGGAACTGAATTACAGAACAGAACAGGGTCTCAAATTTAGAAAACCAACTTATGCTTGCTTAAGGGTAAAGGTGAGTTGGGGTGCTGCATAAAACCAGAGATTGAAATGAGCACAGATAAAGTTCCTTAAGTCAAATATGGAATAGACAAGAGCTACTCCTTGCTCAACGAAATGGACTCAACACCGCATATTAAACGCCTAAGAATGTACCTGACTAGTAAGTATCGTAAAACCTATGGATTGCTATGTCTCCGAAAGAGAATCAAGCATGTGTACAGGGGCATAAACGCAGCAGTGATAGGATTGGAGAGGTTCGGTGAGCAAATGAAGACCCTTTGAAGTCATATTGCATGGTACCCATTACACGGGTCTCAACTCTCCAGGTTTAAGGTATTCTTCCTTCAGCTAAAACATGCATGTGGAACCCAAGTATGATCAACCATGTGAACGGGAGACGTGTTCAAATATGTCTCAGTTTTCCTCCCCTGGTACTCGGGTGCAACATTCCAGACGCTTTACTAACACTCTCCCCACTTGGAGAGTCAGCGCCTTTAACCTCCTGTTTGGCCCAGTTTGCAATTTCTGCGGAAGATGAACAGGAATAGCGAGAACCAATGAGAGGCTAGCTGGAGGTGTCTGGACGGGCAAATTTAACTCTCATTTCCCACCAGGAAGAGGAATTAACCAAAGGCTCAGCGTGCCGGGCCGGAACCAGATTAGGGCCTGAAGCCATCCTGCGGTGTTGCGGCCAGGTCACAAGAAAGCGAGTTGAAGAAAGGAGCTCAGGGGCACTGTAATTCACAAACCTGCAGAGTTATAAATGACAGCTATCGTCCAAAAATAGACTGAAGTAAGGCTGCCAAGAGGACTTGAAAGCGGGGCAGAATTGCAGGAAACCGATTTCAGGAGGTAGACTGGAATTGCATTGAAAGCATAGGAAAAGAGGCAGAACGTCCACAATGATGCACTTGGCCAAAAAGGGCGTATGCGTTTTTTCCTGAATATATTCAGGAAAAAACGCATACGCCCTTTTTGGCCAACCAAGCAAGCTTGCAAAGGAAATCTGCACTACAATGAAGTCTCACTTCCCCCCGGTCAAAAGGGCCATCTGAAAAAAGTGTAAAATCCAGAAAGGCAGGACAGGCCATGGAGAACTGGGAGCCTTGTTATGCTGATGGGCGGGATGTAAATTGCCAACAGACACTCGGGAGAAGTGTATGGTGTTTCCTGAAACATCTAAAAAACAAAGCAACAGAGCCTAGGGCACTGCCACTTATGGTCCTATAGCTTAGGGAAATTAAAATCAAAAAGACACAGCCACCCCAAAGTTTGGGACGCCTCTGTTTACAAGAACCTCGTTTACAGTACAAGTTCAACATCGCAGAAAGTGAAAAATGGATAAAGAAGTTGTGGTATTTACTTACAAAGCAATATCACTCAGCAATGAAATCTATGTCATCAGGCCCTTAGCATCACAATGAGTGGATTCAGGTATGATGATTCTAACTGAAATAAGTCACACAGAAAAAGAAACATCATAAGATATCAGTAATACACGGAATGTAAACTTGGCTACACAGGAACTGAATTACAGAACAGAACAGGGTCTCAAATTTAGAAAACCAACTTATGCTTGCTTAAGGGTAAAGGTGAGTTGGGGTGCTGCATAAAACCAGAGATTGAAATGAGCACAGATAAAGTTCCTTAAGTCAAATATGGAATAGACAAGAGCTACTCCTTGCTCAACGAAATGGACTCAACACCGCATATTAAACGCCTAAGAATGTACCTGACTAGTAAGTATCGTAAAACCTATGGATTGCTATGTCTCCGAAAGAGAATCAAGCATGTGTACAGGGGCATAAACGCAGCAGTGATAGGATTGGAGAGGTTCGGTGAGCAAATGAAGACCCTTTGAAGTCATATTGCATGGTACCCATTACACGGGTCTCAACTCTCCAGGTTTAAGGTATTCTTCCTTCAGCTAAAACATGCATGTGGAACCCAAGTATGATCAACCATGTGAACGGGAGACGTGTTCAAATATGTCTCAGTTTTCCTCCCCTGGTACTCGGGTGCAACATTCCAGACGCTTTACTAACACTCTCCCCACTTGGAGAGTCAGCGCCTTTAACCTCCTGTTTGGCCCAGTTTGCAATTTCTGCGGAAGATGAACAGGAATAGCGAGAACCAATGAGAGGCTAGCTGGAGGTGTCTGGACGGGCAAATTTAACTCTCATTTCCCACCAGGAAGAGGAATTAACCAAAGGCTCAGCGTGCCGGGCCGGAACCAGATTAGGGCCTGAAGCCATCCTGCGGTGTTGCGGCCAGGTCACAAGAAAGCGAGTTGAAGAAAGGAGCTCAGGGGCACTGTAATTCACAAACCTGCAGAGTTATAAATGACAGCTATCCTCCAAAAATAGACTGAAGTAAGGCTGCCAAGAGGACTTGAAAGCGGGGCAGAATTGCAGGAAACCGATTTCAGGAGGTAGACTGGAATTGCATTGAAAGCATAGGAAAAGAGGCAGAACGTCCACAATGATGCACTTGGCCAAAAAGGGCGTATGCGTTTTTTCCTGAATATATTCAGGAAAAAACGCATACGCCCTTTTTGGCCAACCAAGCAAGCTTGCAAAGGAAATCTGCACTACAATGAAGTCTCACTTCCCCCCGGTCAAAAGGGCCATCTGAAAAAAGTGTAAAATCCAGAAAGGCAGGACAGGCCATGGAGAACTGGGAGCCTTGTTATGCTGATGGGCGGGATGTAAATTGCCAACAGACACTCGGGAGAAGTGTATGGTGTTTCCTGAAACATCTAAAAAACAAAGCAACAGAGCCTAGGGCACTGCCACTTATGGTCCTATAGCTTAGGGAAATTAAAATCAAAAAGACACAGCCACCCCAAAGTTTGGGACGCCTCTGTTTACAAGAACCTCGTTTACAGTACAAGTTCAACATCGCAGAAAGTGAAAAATGGATAAAGAAGTTGTGGTATTTACTTACAAAGCAATATCACTCAGCAATGAAATCTATGTCATCAGGCCCTTAGCATCACAATGAGTGGATTCAGGTATGATGATTCTAACTGAAATAAGTCACACAGAAAAAGAAACATCATAAGATATCAGTAATACACGGAATGGAAACTTGGCTACACAGGAACTGAATTACAGAACAGAACAGGGTCTCAAATTTAGAAAACCAACTTATGCTTGCTTAAGGGTAAAGGTGAGTTGGGGTGCTGCATAAAACCAGAGATTGAAATGAGCACAGATAAAGTTCCTTAAGCCAAATATGGAATAGACAAGAGCTACTCCTTGCTCAACGAAATGGACTCAACACCGCATATTAAACGCCTAAGAATGTACCTGACTTGTAAGTATCGTAAAACCTATGGATTGCTATGTCTCCGAAAGAGAATCAAGCATGTGTACAGGGGCATAAACGCAGCAGTGATAGGATTGGAGAGGTTCGGTGAGCAAATGAAGACCCTTTGAAGTCATATTGCATGGTACCCATTACACGGGTCTCAACTCTCCAGGTTTAAGGTATTCTTCCTTCAGCTAAAACATGCATGTGGAACCCAAGTATGATCAACCATGTGAACGGGAGACGTGTTCAAATATGTCTCAGTTTTCCTCCCCTGGTACTCGGGTGCAACATTCCAGACGCTTTACTAACACTCTCCCCACTTGGAGAGTCAGCGCCTTTAACCTCCTGTTTGGCCCAGTTTGCAATTTCTGCGGAAGATGAACAGGAATAGCGAGAACCAATGAGAGGCTAGCTGGAGGTGTCTGGACGGGCAAATTTAACTCTCATTTCCCACCAGGAAGAGGAATTAACCAAAGGCTCAGCGTGCCGGGCCGGAACCAGATTAGGGCCTGAAGCCATCCTGCGGTGTTGCGGCCAGGTCACAAGAAAGCGAGTTGAAGAAAGGAGCTCAGGGGCACTGTAATTCACAAACCTGCAGAGTTATAAATGACAGCTATCGTCCAAAAATAGACTGAAGTAAGGCTGCCAAGAGGACTTGAAAGCGGGGCAGAATTGCAGGAAACCGATTTCAGGAGGTAGACTGGAATTGCATTGAAAGCATAGGAAAAGAGGCAGAACGTCCACAATGATGCACTTGGCCAAAAAGGGCGTATGCGTTTTTTCCTGAATATATTCAGGAAAAAACGCATACGCCCTTTTTGGCCAACCAAGCAAGCTTGCAAAGGAAATCTGCACTACAATGAAGTCTCACTTCCCCCCGGTCAAAAGGGCCATCTGAAAAAAGTGTAAAATCCAGAAAGGCAGGACAGGCCATGGAGAACTGGGAGCCTTGTTATGCTGATGGGCGGGATGTAAATTGCCAACAGACACTCGGGAGAAGTGTATGGTGTTTCCTGAAACATCTAAAAAACAAAGCAACAGAGCCTAGGGCACTGCCACTTATGGTCCTATAGCTTAGGGAAATTAAAATCAAAAAGACACAGCCACCCCAAAGTTTGGGACGCCTCTGTTTACAAGAACCTCGTTTACAGTACAAGTTCAACATCGCAGAAAGTGAAAAATGGATAAAGAAGTTGTGGTATTTACTTACAAAGCAATATCACTCAGCAATGAAATCTATGTCATCAGGCCCTTAGCATCACAATGAGTGGATTCAGGTATGATGATTCTAACTGAAATAAGTCACACAGAAAAAGAAACATCATAAGATATCAGTAATACACGGAATGGAAACTTGGCTACACAGGAACTGAATTACAGAACAGAACAGGGTCTCAAATTTAGAAAACCAACTTATGCTTGCTTAAGGGTAAAGGTGAGTTGGGGTGCTGCATAAAACCAGAGATTGAAATGAGCACAGATAAAGTTCCTTAAGCCAAATATGGAATAGACAAGAGCTACTCCTTGCTCAACGAAATGGACTCAACACCGCATATTAAACGCCTAAGAATGTACCTGACTAGTAAGTATCGTAAAACCTATGGATTGCTATGTCTCCGAAAGAGAATCAAGCATGTGTACAGGGGCATAAACGCAGCAGTGATAGGATTGGAGAGGTTCGGTGAGCAAATGAAGACCCTTTGAAGTCATATTGCGTGGTACCCATTACACGGGTCTCAACTCTCCAGGTTTAAGGTATTCTTCCTTCAGCTAAAACATGCATGTGGAACCCAAGTATGATCAACCATGTGAACGGGAGACGTGTTCAAATATGTCTCAGTTTTCCTCCCCTGGTACTCGGGTGCAACATTCCAGACGCTTTACTAACACTCTCCCCACTTGGAGAGTCACTGCCTTTAACCTCCTGTTTGGCCCAGTTTGCAATTTCTGCGGAAGATGAACAGGAATAGCGAGAACCAATGAGAGGCTAGCTGGAGGTGTCTGGACGGGCAAATTTAACTCTCATTTCCCACCAGGAAGAGGAATTAACCAAAGGCTCAGCGTGCCGGGCCGGAACCAGATTAGGGCCTGAAGCCATCCTGCGGTGTTGCGGCCAGGTCACAAGAAAGCGAGTTGAAGAAAGGAGCTCAGGGGCACTGTAATTCACAAACCTGCAGAGTTATAAATGACAGCTATCGTCCAAAAATAGACTGAAGTAAGGCTGCCAAGAGGACTTGAAAGCGGGGCAGAATTGCAGGAAACCGATTTCAGGAGGTAGACTGGAATTGCATTGAAAGCATAGGAAAAGAGGCAGAACGTCCACAATGATGCACTTGGCCAAAAAGGGCGTATGCGTTTTTTCCTGAATATATTCAGGAAAAAACGCATACGCCCTTTTTGGCCAACCAAGCAAGCTTGCAAAGGAAATCTGCACTACAATGAAGTCTCACTTCCCCCCGGTCAAAAGGGCCATCTGAAAAAAGTGTAAAATCCAGAAAGGCAGGACAGGCCATGGAGAACTGGGAGCCTTGTTATGCTGATGGGCGGGATGTAAATTGCCAACAGACACTCGGGAGAAGTGTATGGTGTTTCCTGAAACATCTAAAAAACAAAGCAACAGAGCCTAGGGCACTGCCACTTATGGTCCTATAGCTTAGGGAAATTAAAATCAAAAAGACACAGCCACCCAAAAGTTTGGGACGCCTCTGTTTACAAGAACCTCGTTTACAGTACAAGTTCAACATCGCAGAAAGTGAAAAATGGATAAAGAAGTTGTGGTATTTACTTACAAAGCAATATCACTCAGCAATGAAATCTATGTCATCAGGCCCTTAGCATCACAATGAGTGGATTCAGGTATGATGATTCTAACTGAAATAAGTCACACAGAAAAAGAAACATCATAAGATATCAGTAATACACGGAATGTAAACTTGGCTACACAGGAACTGAATTACAGAACAGAACAGAGTCTCAAATTTAGAAAACCAACTTATGCTTGCTTAAGGGTAAAGGTGAGTTGGGGTGCTGCATAAAACCAGAGATTGAAATGAGCACAGATAAAGTTCCTTAAGTCAAATACGGAATAGACAAGAGCTACTCCTTGCTCAACGAAATGGACTCAACACCGCATATTAAACGCCTAAGAATGTACCTGACTAGTAAGTATCGTAAAACCTATGGATTGCTATGTCTCCGAAAGAGAATCAAGCATGTGTACAGGGGCATAAACGCAGCAGTGATAGGATTGGAGAGGTTCGGTGAGCAAATGAAGACCCTTTGAAGTCATATTGCATGGTACCCATTACACGGGTCTCAACTCTCCAGGTTTAAGGTATTCTTCCTTCAGCTAAAACATGCATGTGGAACCCAAGTATTTTCAACCATGTGAACGGGAGACGTGTTCAAATATGTCTCAGTTTTCCTCCCCTGGTACTCGGGTGCAACATTCCAGACGCTTTACTAACACTCTCCCCACTTGCAGAGTCAGCGCCTTTAACCTCCTGTTTGGCCCAGTTTGCAATTTCTGCGGAAGATGAACAGGAATAGCGAGAACCAATGAGAGGCTAGCTGGAGGTGTCTGGACGGGCAAATTTAACTCTCATTTCCCACCAGGAAGAGGAATTAACCAAAGGCTCAGCGTGCCGGGCCGGAACCAGATTAGGGCCTGAGCCATCCTGCGGTGTTGCGGCCAGGTCACAAGAAAGCGAGTTGAAGAAAGGAGCTCAGGGGCACTGTAATTCACAAACCTGCAGAGTTATAAATGACAGCTATCCTCCAAAAATAGACTGAAGTAAGGCTGCCAAGAGGACTTGAAAGTGGGGCAGAATTGCAGGAAACCGATTTCAGGAGGTAGACTGGAATTGCATTGAAAGCATAGGAAAAGAGGCAGAACGTCCACAATGATGCACTTGGCCAAAAAGGGCGTATGCGTTTTTTCCTGAATATATTCAGGAAAAAACGCATACGCCCTTTTTGGCCAACCAAGCAAGCTTGCAAAGGAAATCTGCACTACAATGAAGTCTCACTTCTCCCCGGTCAAAAGGGCCATCTGAAAAAAGTGTAAAATCCAGAAAGGCAGGACAGGCGATGGAGAACTGGGAGCCTTGTTATGCTGATGGGCGGGATGTAAATTGCCAACAACCACTCGGGAGAAGTGTATGGTGTTTCCTGAAACATCTAAAAAACAAAGCAACAGAACCTAGGGCACTTCCACTTATGGTCCTATAGCTTAGGGAAATTAAAATCTAAAAGACACAGCCACCCCAAAGTTTGGGACGCCTCTGTTTACAAGAACCTCGTTTACAGTACAAGTTCAACATCGCAGAAAGTGAAAAATGGATAAAGAAGTTGTGGTATTTACTTACAAAGCAATATCACTCAGCAATGAAATCTGTGTCATCAGGCCCTTAGCAGCACAATGAGTGGATTCAGGTATGATGATTCTAACTGAAATAAGTCACACAGAAAAAGAAACATCATAAGATATCAGTAATACACGGAATGGAAACTTGGCTACACAGGAACTGAATTACAGAACAGAACAGGGTCTCAAATTTAGAAAACCAACTTATTCTTGCTTAAGGGTAAAGGTGAGTTGGGGTGCTGCATAAAACCAGAGATTGAAATGAGCACAGATAAAGTTCCTTAAGCCAAATATGGAATAGACAAGAGCTACTCCTTGCTCAACGAAATGGACTCAACACCGCATATTAAACGCCTAAGAATGTACCTGACTAGTAAGTATCTTAAAACCTATGGATTGCTATGTCTCCGAAAGAGAATCAAGCATGTGTACAGGGGCATAAACGCAGCAGTGATAGGATTGGAGAGGTTCGGTGAGCAAATGAAGACCCTTTGAAGTCATATTGCATGGTACCCATTCCACGGGTTTCAACTACCCAGGTTTAAGGTATTCTTCCTTCAGCTAAAACATGCATGTGGAACCTAGAGTATGATCAACCATGTGATCGGGAGACGTGTTCAAATATGTCTCAGTTTTCCTCCCCTGGTACTCGGGTGCAACATTCCAGACGCTTTACTAACACTCTCCCCACTTGGAGAGTCAGTGCCTTTAACCTCCTGTTTGGCCCAGTTTGCAATTTCTGCGGAAGATGAACAGGAATAGCGAGAACCAATGAGAGGCTAGCTGGAGGTGTCTGGACGGGCAAATTTAACTCTCATTTCCCACCAGGAAGAGGAATTAACCAAAGGCTCAGCATGCCGGGCCGGAACCAGATTAGGGCCTGAAGCCATCCTGCGGTGTTGCGGCCAGGTCACAAGAAAGCGAGTTGAAGAAAGGAGCTCAGGAGCACTGTAATTCACAAACCTGCAGAGTTATAAATGACAGCTATCGTCCAAAAATAGACTGAAGTAAGGCTGCCAAGAGGACTTGAAAGCGGGGCAGAATTGCAGGAAACCGATTTCAGGAGGTAGACTGGAATTGCATTGAAAGCATAGGAAAAGAGGCAGAACGTCCACAATGATGCACTTGGCCAAAAAGGGCGTATGCGTTTTTTCCTGAATATATTCAGGAAAAAACGCATACGCCCTTTTTGGCCAACCAAGCAAGCTTGCAAAGGAAATCTGCACTACAATGAAGTCTCACTTCCCCCCGGTCAAAAGGGCCATCTGAAAAAAGTGTAAAATCCAGAAAGGCAGGACAGGCCATGGAGAACTGGGAGCCTTGTTATGCTGATGGGCGGGATGTAAATTGCCAACAGACACTCGGGAGAAGTGTATGGTGTTTCCTGAAACATCTAAAAAACAAAGCAACAGAGCCTAGGGCACTGCCACTTATGGTCCTATAGCTTAGGGAAATTAAAATCAAAAAGACACAGCCACCCCAAAGTTTGGGACGCCTCTGTTTACAGAACCTCGTTTACAGTACAAGTTCAACATCGCAGAAAGTGAAAAATGGATAAAGAAGTTGTGGTATTTACTTACAAAGCAATATCACTCAGCAATGAAATCTATGTCATCAGGCCCTTAGCATCACAATGAGTGGATTCAGGTATGATGATTCTAACTGAAATAAGTCACACAGAAAAAGAAACATCATAAGATATCAGTAATACACGGAATGTAAACTTGGCTACACAGGAACTGAATTACAGAACAGAACAGGGTCTCAAATTTAGAAAACCAACTTATGCTTGCTTAAGGGTAAAGGTGAGTTGGGGTGCTGCATAAAACCAGAGATTGAAATGAGCACAGATAAAGTTCCTTAAGTCAAATATGGAATAGACAAGAGCTACTCCTTGCTCAACGAAATGGACTCAACACCGCATATTAAACGCCTAAGAATGTACCTGACTAGTAAGTATCGTAAAACCTATGGATTGCTATGTCTCCGAAAGAGAATCAAGCATGTGTACAGGGGCATAAACGCAGCAGTGATAGGATTGGAGAGGTTCGGTGAGCAAATGAAGACCCTTTGAAGTCATATTGCATGGTACCCATTACACGGGTCTCAACTCTCCAGGTTTAAGGTATTCTTCCTTCAGCTAAAACATGCATGTGGAACCCAAGTATGATCAACCATGTGAACGGGAGACGTGTTCAAATATGTCTCAGTTTTCCTCCCCTGGTACTCGGGTGCAACATTCCAGACGCTTTACTAACACTCTCCCCACTTGGAGAGTCAGCGCCTTTAACCTCCTGTTTGGCCCAGTTTGCAATTTCTGCGGAAGATGAACAGGAATAGCGAGAACCAATGAGAGGCTAGCTGGAGGTGTCTGGACGGGCAAATTTAACTCTCATTTCCCACCAGGAAGAGGAATTAACCAAAGGCTCAGCGTGCCGGGCCGGAACCAGATTAGGGCCTGAAGCCATCCTGCGGTGTTGCGGCCAGGTCACAAGAAAGCGAGTTGAAGAAAGGAGCTCAGGGGCACTGTAATTCACAAACCTGCAGAGTTATAAATGACAGCTATCGTCCAAAAACAGACTGAAGTAAGGCTGCCAAGAGGACTTTAAAGCAGGGCAGAATTGCAGGAAACCGATTTCAGGAGGTAGACTGGAATTGCATTGAAAGCATAGGAAAAGAGGCAGAACGTCCACAATGATGCACTTGGCCAAAAAGGGCGTATGCGTTTTTTCCTGAATATATTCAGGAAAAAACGCATACGCCCTTTTTGGCCAACCAAGCAAGCTTGCAAAGGAAATCTGCACTACAATGAAGTCTCACTTCCCCCCGGTCAAAAGGGCCATCTGAAAAAAGTGTAAAATCCAGAAAGGCAGGACAGGCCATGGAGAACTGGGAGCCTTGTTATGCTGATGGGCGGGATGTAAATTGCCAACAGACACTCGGGAGAAGTGTATGGTGTTTCCTGAAACATCTAAAAAACAAAGCAACAGAGCCTAGGGCACTGCCACTTATGGTCCTATAGCTTAGGGAAATTAAAATCAAAAAGACACAGCCACCCCAAAGTTTGGGACGCCTCTGTTTACAAGAACCTCGTTTACAGTACAAGTTCAACATCGCAGAAAGTGAAAAATGGATAAAGAAGTTGTGGTATTTACTTACAAAGCAATATCACTCAGCAATGAAATCTATGTCATCAGGCCCTTAGCATCACAATGAGTGGATTCAGGTATGATGATTCTAACTGAAATAAGTCACACAGAAAAAGAAACATCATAAGATATCAGTAATACACGGAATGTAAACTTGGCTACACAGGAACTGAATTACAGAACAGAACAGAGTCTCAAATTTAGAAAACCAACTTATGCTTGCTTAAGGGTAAAGGTGAGTTGGGGTGCTGCATAAAACCAGAGATTGAAATGAGCACAGATAAAGTTCCTTAAGTCAAATATGGAATAGACAAGAGCTACTCCTTGCTCAACGAAATGGACTCAACACCGCATATTAAACGCCTAAGAATGTACCTGACTAGTAAGTATCGTAAAACCTATGGATTGCTATGTCTCCGAAAGAGAATCAAGCATGTGTACAGGGGCATAAACGCAGCAGTGATAGGATTGGAGAGGTTCGGTGAGCAAATGAAGACCCTTTGAAGTCATATTGCATGGTACCCATTACACGGGTCTCAACTCTCCAGGTTTAAGGTATTCTTCCTTCAGCTAAAACATGCATGTGGAACCCAAGTATGATCAACCATGTGAACGGGAGACGTGTTCAAATATGTCTCAGTTTTCCTCCCCTGGTACTCGGGTGCAACATTCCAGACGCTTTACTAACACTCTCCCCACTTGGAGAGTCAGCGCCTTTAACCTCCTGTTTGGCCCAGTTTGCAATTTCTGCGGAAGATGAACAGGAATAGCGAGAACCAATGAGAGGCTAGCTGGAGGTGTCTGGACGGGCAAATTTAACTCTCATTTCCCACCAGGAAGAGGAATTAACCAAAGGCTCAGCATGCCGGGCCGGAACCAGATTAGGGCCTGAAGCCATCCTGCGGTGTTGCGGCCAGGTCACAAGAAAGCGAGTTGAAGAAAGGAGCTCAGGGGCACTGTAATTCACAAACCTGCAGAGTTATAAATGACAGCTATCCTCCAAAAATAGACTGAAGTAAGGCTGCCAAGAGGACTTGAAAGCGGGGCAGAATTGCAGGAAACCGATTTCAGGAGGTAGACTGGAATTGCATTGAAAGCATAGGAAAAGAGGCAGAACGTCCACAATGATGCACTTGGCCAAAAAGGGCGTATGCGTTTTTTCCTGAATATATTCAGGAAAAAACGCATACGCCCTTTTTGGCCAACCAAGCAAGCTTGCAAAGGAAATCTGCACTACAATGAAGTCTCACTTCCCCCCGGTCAAAAGGGCCATCTGAAAAAAGTGTAAAATCCAGAAAGGCAGGACAGGCCATGGAGAACTGGGAGCCTTGTTATGCTGATGGGCGGGATGTAAATTGCCAACAACCACTCGGGAGAAGTGTATGGTGTTTCCTGAAACATCTAAAAAACAAAGCAACAGATCCTAGGGCACTTCCACTTATGGTCCTATAGCTTAGGGAAATTAAAATCTAAAAGACACAGCCACCCCAAAGTTTGGGACGCCTCTGTTTACAAGAACCTCGTTTACAGTACAAGTTCAACATCGCAGAAAGTGAAAAATGGATAAAGAAGTTGTGGTATTTACTTACAAAGCAATATCACTCAGCAATGAAATCTGTGTCATCAGGCCCTTAGCAGCACAATGAGTGGATTCAGGTATGATGATTCTAACTGAAATAAGTCACACAGAAAAAGAAACATCATAAGATATCAGTAATACACGGAATGGAAACTTGGCTACACAGGAACTGAATTACAGAACAGAACAGGGTCTCAAATTTAGAAAACCAACTTATTCTTGCTTAAGGGTAAAGGTGAGTTGGGGTGCTGCATAAAACCAGAGATTGAAATGAGCACAGATAAAGTTCCTTAAGCCAAATATGGAATAGACAAGAGCTACTCCTTGCTCAACGAAATGGACTCAACACCGCATATTAAACGCCTAAGAATGTACCTGACTAGTAAGTATCTTAAAACCTATGGATTGCTATGTCTCCGAAAGAGAATCAAGCATGTGTACAGGGGCATAAACGCAGCAGTGATAGGATTGGAGAGGTTCAGTGAGCAAATGAAGACCCTTTGAAGTCATATTACATGGTACCCATTCCACGGGTTTCAACTACCCAGGTTTAAGGTATTCTTCCTTCAGCTAAAATATGCATATGGAACCTAGAGTATGATCAACCATGTGATCGGGAGACGTGTTCAAATATGTCTCAGTTTTACTCCCCTGGTACTCGGGTGCAACATTCCAGATGCTTTACTAACACTCTCCCCACTTGGAGAGTCAGCGCCTTTAACCTCCTGTTTGGCCCAGTTTGCAATTTCTGCGGAAGATGAACAGGAATAGCGAGAACCAATGAGAGGCTAGCTGGAGGTGTCTGGACGGGCAAATTTAACTCTCATTTCCCACCAGGAAGAGGAATTAACCAAAGGCTCAGCGTGCCGGGCTGGAACCAGATTAGGGCCTGAAGCCATCCTGCGGTGTTGCGGCCAGCTGAAAAGAAAGCGAGTTGAAGAAAGGAGCTCAGGGGCACTGTAATTCACAAACCTGCAGAGTTATAAATGACAGCTATCGTCCAAAAATAGACTGAAGTAAGGCTGCCAAGAGGACTTGAAAGCAGGGCAGAATTGCAGGAAACCGATTTCAGGAGGTAGACTGGAATTGCATTGAAAGCATAGGAAAAGAGGCAGAACGTCCACAATGATGCACTTGGCCAAAAAGGGCGTATGCGTTTTTTCCTGAATATATTCAGGAAAAAACGCATACGCCCTTTTTGGCCAACCAAGCAAGCTTGCAAAGGAAATCTGCACTACAATGAAGTCTCACTTCCCCCCGGTCAAAAGGGCCATCTGAAAAAAGTGTAAAATCCAGAAAGGCAGGACAGGCCATGGAGAACTGGGAGCCTTGTTATGCTGATGGGCGGGATGTAAATTGCCAACAGACACTCGGGAGAAGTGTATGGTGTTTCCTTAAACATCTAAAAAACAAAGCAACAGAGCCTAGGGCACTGCCACTTATGGTCCTATAGCTTAGGGAAATTAATATCAAAAAGACACAGCCACCCCAAAGTTTGGGATGCCTCTTTTTACAAGAACCTCGTTTACAGTACAAGTTCAACATCGCAGAAAGTGAAAAATGGATAAAGAAGTTGTGGTATTTACTTACAAAGCAATATCACTCAGCAATGAAATCTATGTCATCAGGCCCTTAGCATCACAATGAGTGGATTCAGGTATGATGATTCTAACTGAAATAAGTCACACAGAAAAAGAAACATCATAAGATATCAGTAATACACGGAATGTAAACTTGGCTACACAGGAACTGAATTACAGAACAGAACAGGGTCTCAAATTTAGAAAACCAACTTATGCTTGCTTAAGGGTAAAGGTGAGTTGGGGTGCTGCATAAAACCAGAGATTGAAATGAGCACAGATAAAGTTCCTTAAGTCAAATATGGAATAGACAAGAGCTACTCCTTGCTCAACGAAATGGACTCAACACCGCATATTAAACGTCTAAGAATGTACCTGACTAGTAAGTATCGTAAAACCTATGGATTGCTATGTCTCCGAAAGAGAATCAAGCATGTGTACAGGGGCATAAACGCAACAGTGATAGGATTGGAGAGGTTCGGTGAGCAAATGAAGACCCTTTGAAGTCATATTGCATGGTACCCATTACACGGGTCTCAACTCTCCAGGTTTAAGGTATTCTTCCTTCAGCTAAAACATGCATGTGGAACCCAAGTATGATCAACCATGTGAACGGGAGACGTGTTCAAATATGTCTCAGTTTTCCTCCCCTGGTACTCGGGTGCAACATTCCAGACGCTTTACTAACACTCTCCCCACTTGGAGAGTCAGCGCCTTTAACCTCCTATTTGGCCCAGTTTGCAATTTCTGCGGAAGATGAACAGGAATAGCGAGAACCAATGAGAGGCTAGCTGGAGGTGTCTGGACGGGCAAATTTAACTCTCATTTCCCACCAGGAAGAGGAATTAACCAAAGGCTCAGCGTGCCGGGCCGGAACCAGATTAGGGCCTGAAGCCATCCTGCGGTGTTGCGGCCAGGTCACAAGAAAGCGAGTTGAAGAAAGGAGCTCAGGGGCACTGTAATTCACAAACCTGCAGAGTTATAAATGACAGCTATCGTCCAAAAATAGACTGAAGTAAGGCTGCCAAGAGGACTTGAAAGCGGGGCAGAATTGCAGGAAACCGATTTCAGGAGGTAGACTGGAATTGCATTGAAAGCATAGGAAAAGAGGCAGAACGTCCACAATGATGCACTTGGCCAAAAAGGGCGTATGCGTTTTTTCCTGAATATATTCAGGAAAAAACGCATACGCCCTTTTTGGCCAACCAAGCAAGCTTGCAAAGGAAATCTGCACTACAATGAAGTCTCACTTCCCCCCGGTCAAAAGGGCCATCTGAAAAAAGTGTAAAATCCAGAAAGGCAGGACAGGCCATGGAGAACTGGGAGCCTTGTTATGCTGATGGGCGGGATGTAAATTGCCAACAGACACTCGGGAGAAGTGTATGGTGTTTCCTGAAACATCTAAAAAACAAAGCAACAGAGCCTAGGGCACTGCCACTTATGGTCCTATAGCTTAGGGAAATTAAAATCAAAAAGACACAGCCACCCCAAAGTTTGGGATGCCTCTGTTTACAAGAACCTCGTTTACAGTACAAGTTCAACATCGCAGAAAGTGAAAAATGGATAAAGAAGTTGTGGTATTTACTTACAAAGCAATATCACTCAGCAATGAAATCTATGTCATCAGGCCCTTAGCATCACAATGAGTGGATTCAGGTATGATGATTCTAACTGAAATAAGTCACACAGAAAAAGAAACATCATAAGATATCAGTAATACACGGAATGTAAACTTGGCTACACAGGAACTGAATTACAGAACAGAACAGGGTCTCAAATTTAGAAAACCAACTTATGCTTGCTTAAGGGTAAAGGTGAGTTGGGGTGCTGCATAAAACCAGAGATTGAAATGAGCACAGATAAAGTTCCTTAAGTCAAATATGGAATAGACAAGAGCTACTCCTTGCTCAACGAAATGGACTCAACACCGCATATTAAACGCCTAAGAATGTACCTGACTAGTAAGTATCGTAAAACCTATGGATTGCTATGTCTCCGAAAGAGAATCAAGCATGTGTACAGGGGCATAAACGCAGCAGTGATAGGATTGGAGAGGTTCGGTGAGCAAATGAAGACCCTTTGAAGTCATATTGCATGGTACCCATTCCACGGGTTTCAACTACCCAGGTTTAAGGTATTCTTCCTTAGCTAAAATATGCATATGGAACCTAGAGTATGATCAACCATGTGATCGGGAGACGTGTTCAAATATGTCTCAGTTTTACTCCCCTGGTACTCGGGTGCAACATTCCAGATGCTTTACTAACACTCTCCCCACTTGGAGAGTCAGTCCCTTTAACCTCCTGTTTGGCCCAGTTTGCAATTTCTGCGGAAGATGAACAGGAATAGCGAGAACCAATGAGAGGCTAGCTGGAGGTGTCTGGACGGGCAAATTTAACTCTCATTTCCCACCAGGAAGAGGAATTAACCAAAGGCTCAGCGTGCCGGGCCGGAACCAGATTAGGGCCTGAAGCCATCCTGCGGTGTTGCGGCCAGGTCACAAGAAAGCGAGTTGAAGAAAGGAGCTCAGGGGCACTGTAATTCACAAACCTGCAGAGTTATAAATGACAGCTATCGTCCAAAAATAGACTGAAGTAAGGCTGCCAAGAGGACTTGAAAGCGGGGCAGAATTGCAGGAAACCGATTTCAGGAGGTAGACTGGAATTGCATTGAAAGCATAGGAAAAGAGGCAGAACGTCCACAATGATGCACTTGGCCAAAAAGGGCGTATGCGTTTTTTCCTGAATATATTCAGGAAAAAACGCATACGCCCTTTTTGGCCAACCAAGCAAGCTTGCAAAGGAAATCTGCACTACAATGAAGTCTCACTTCCCCCCGGTCAAAAGGGCCATCTGAAAAAAGTGTAAAATCCAGAAAGGCAGGACAGGCCATGGAGAACTGGGAGCCTTGTTATACTGATGGGCGGGATGTAAATTGCCAACAGACACTCGGGAGAAGTGTATGGTGTTTCCTGAAACATCTAAAAAACAAAGCAACAGAACCTAGGGCACTTCCACTTATGGTCCTATAGCTTAGGGAAATTAAAATCTAAAAGACACAGCCACCCCAAAGTTTGGGACGCCTCTGTTTACAAGAACCTCGTTTACAGTACAAGTTCAACATCGCAGAAAGTGAAAAATGGATAAAGAAGTTGTGGTATTTACTTACAAAGCAATATCACTCAGCAATGAAATCTGTGTCATCAGGCCCTTAGCAGCACAATGAGTGGATTCAGGTATGATGATTCTAACTGAAATAAGTCACACAGAAAAAGAAACATCATAAGATATCAGTAATACACGGAATGGAAACTTGACTACACAGGAACTGAATTACAGAACAGAACAGGGTCTCAAATTTAGAAAACCAACTTATTCTTGCTTAAGGGTAAAGGTGAGTTGGGGTGCTGCATAAAACCAGAGATTGAAATGAGCACAGAAAAAGTTCCTTAAGCCAAATATGGAATAGACAAGAGCTACTCCTTGCTCAACGAAATGGACTCAACACCGCATATTAAACGCCTAAGAATGTACCTGACTAGTAAGTATCTTAAAACCTATGGATTGCTATGTCTCCGAAAGAGAATCAAGCATGTGTACAGGGGCATAAACGCAGCAGTGATAGGATTGGAGAGGTTCGGTGAGCAAATGAAGACCCTTTGAAGTCATATTACATGGTACCCATTCCACGGGTTTCAACTACCCAGGTTTAAGGTATTCTTCCTTCAGCTAAAATATGCATATGGAACCTAGAGTATGATCAACCATGTGATCGGGAGACGTGTTCAAATATGTCTCAGTTTTACTCCCCTGGTACTCGGGTGCAACATTCCAGATGCTTTACTAACACTCTCCCCACTTGGAGAGTCAGCGCCTTTAACCTCCTGTTTGGCCCAGTTTGCAATTTCTGCGGAAGATGAACAGGAATAGCGAGAACCAATGAGAGGCTAGCTGGAGGTGTCTGGACGGGCAAATTTAACTCTCATTTCCCACCAGGAAGAGGAATTAACCAAAGGCTCAGCATGCCGGGCCGGAACCAGATTAGGGCCTGAAGCCATCCTGCGGTGTTGCGGCCAGGTCACAAGAAAGCGAGTTGAAGAAAGGAGCTCAGGGGCACTGTAATTCACAAACCTGCAGAGTTATAAATGACAGCTATCCTCCAAAAATAGACTGAAGTAAGGCTGCCAAGAGGACTTGAAAGCGGGGCAGAATTGCAGGAAACCGATTTCAGGAGGTAGACTGGAATTGCATTGAAAGCATAGGAAAAGAGGCAGAACGTCCACAATGATGCACTTGGCCAAAAAGGGCGTATGCGTTTTTTCCTGAATATATTCAGGAAAAAACGCATACGCCCTTTTTGGCCAACCAAGCAAGCTTGCAAAGGAAATCTGCACTACAATGAAGTCTCACTTCTCCCCGGTCAAAAGGGCCATCTGAAAAAAGTGTAAAATCCAGAAAGGCAGGACAGGCCATGGAGAACTGGGAGCCTTGTTATGCTGATGGGCGGGATGTAAATTGCCAACAACCACTCGGGAGAAGTGTATGGTGTTTCCTGAAACATCTAAAAAACAAAGCAACAGATCCTAGGGCACTTCCACTTATGGTCCTATAGCTTAGGGAAATTAAAATCTAAAAGACACAGCCACCCCAAAGTTTGGGACGCCTCTGTTTACAAGAACCTCGTTTACAGTACAAGTTCAACATCGCAGAAAGTGAAAAATGGATAAAGAAGTTGTGGTATTTACTTACAAAGCAATATCACTCAGCAATGAAATCTGTGTCATCAGGCCCTTAGCAGCACAATGAGTGGATTCAGGTATGATGATTCTAACTGAAATAAGTCACACAGAAAAAGAAACATCATAAGATATCAGTAATACACGGAATGGAAACTTGGCTACACAGGAACTGAATTACAGAACAGAACAGGGTCTCAAATTTAGAAAACCAACTTATTCTTGCTTAAGGGTAAAGGTGAGTTGGGGTGCTGCATAAAACCAGAGATTGAAATGAGCACAGATAAAGTTCCTTAAGCCAAATATGGAATAGACAAGAGCTACTCCTTGCTCAACGAAATGGACTCAACACCGCATATTAAACGCCTAAGAATGTACCTGACTAGTAAGTATCTTAAAACCTATGGATTGCTATGTCTCCGAAAGAGAATCAAGCATGTGTACAGGGGCATAAACGCAGCAGTGATAGGATTGGAGAGGTTCGGTGAGCAAATGAAGACCCTTTGAAGTCATATTACATGGTACCCATTCCACGGGTTTCAACTACCCAGGTTTAAGGTATTCTTCCTTCAGCTAAAATATGCATATGGAACCTAGAGTATGATCAACCATGTGATCGGGAGACGTGTTCAAATATGTCTCAGTTTTACTCCCCTGGTACTCGGGTGCAACATTCCAGATGCTTTACTAACACTCTCCCCACTTGGAGAGTCAGCGCCTTTAACCTCCTGTTTGGCCCAGTTTGCAATTTCTGCGGAAGATGAACAGGAATAGCGAGAACCAATGAGAGGCTAGCTGGAGGTGTCTGGACGGGCAAATTTAACTCTCATTTCCCACCAGGAAGAGGAATTAACCAAAGGCTCAGCGTGCCGGGCCGGAACCAGATTAGGGCCTGAAGCCATCCTGCGGTGTTGCGGCCAGCTGAAAAGAAAGCGAGTTGAAGAAAGGAGCTCAGGGGCACTGTAATTCACAAACCTGCAGAGTTATAAATGACAGCTATCGTCCAAAAATAGACTGAAGTAAGGCTGCCAAGAGGACTTGAAAGCAGGGCAGAATTGCAGGAAACCGATTTCAGGAGGTAGACTGGAATTGCATTGAAAGCATAGGAAAAGAGGCAGAACGTCCACAATGATGCACTTGGCCAAAAAGGGCGTATGCGTTTTTTCCTGAATATATTCAGGAAAAAACGCATACGCCCTTTTTGGCCAACCAAGCAAGCTTGCAAAGGAAATCTGCACTACAATGAAGTCTCACTTCCCCCCGGTCAAAAGGGCCATCTGAAAAAAGTGTAAAATCCAGAAAGGCAGGACAGGCCATGGAGAACTGGGAGCCTTGTTATGCTGATGGGCGGGATGTAAATTGCCAACAGACACTCGGGAGAAGTGTATGGTGTTTCCTTAAACATCTAAAAAACAAAGCAACAGAGCCTAGGGCACTGCCACTTATGGTCCTATAGCTTAGGGAAATTAATATCAAAAAGACACAGCCACCCCAAAGTTTGGGATGCCTCTTTTTACAAGAACCTCGTTTACAGTACAAGTTCAACATCGCAGAAAGTGAAAAATGGATAAAGAAGTTGTGGTATTTACTTACAAAGCAATATCACTCAGCAATGAAATCTATGTCATCAGGCCCTTAGCATCACAATGAGTGGATTCAGGTATGATGATTCTAACTGAAATAAGTCACACAGAAAAAGAAACATCATAAGATATCAGTAATACACGGAATGTAAACTTGGCTACACAGGAACTGAATTACAGAACAGAACAGGGTCTCAAATTTAGAAAACCAACTTATGCTTGCTTAAGGGTAAAGGTGAGTTGGGGTGCTGCATAAAACCAGAGATTGAAATGAGCACAGATAAAGTTCCTTAAGTCAAATATGGAATAGACAAGAGCTACTCCTTGCTCAACGAAATGGACTCAACACCGCATATTAAACGTCTAAGAATGTACCTGACTAGTAAGTATCGTAAAACCTATGGATTGCTATGTCTCCGAAAGAGAATCAAGCATGTGTACAGGGGCATAAACGCAACAGTGATAGGATTGGAGAGGTTCGGTGAGCAAATGAAGACCCTTTGAAGTCATATTGCATGGTACCCATTACACGGGTCTCAACTCTCCAGGTTTAAGGTATTCTTCCTTCAGCTAAAACATGCATGTGGAACCCAAGTATGATCAACCATGTGAACGGGAGACGTGTTCAAATATGTCTCAGTTTTCCTCCCCTGGTACTCGGGTGCAACATTCCAGACGCTTTACTAACACTCTCCCCACTTGGAGAGTCAGCGCCTTTAACCTCCTGTTTGGCCCAGTTTGCAATTTCTGCGGAAGATGAACAGGAATAGCGAGAACCAATGAGAGGCTAGCTGGAGGTGTCTGGACGGGCAAATTTAACTCTCATTTCCCACCAGGAAGAGGAATTAACCAAAGGCTCAGCGTGCCGGGCCGGAACCAGATTAGGGCCTGAAGCCATCCTGCGGTGTTGCGGCCAGGTCACAAGAAAGCGAGTTGAAGAAAGGAGCTCAGGGGCACTGTAATTCACAAACCTGCAGAGTTATAAATGACAGCTATCGTCCAAAAATAGACTGAAGTAAGGCTGCCAAGAGGACTTGAAAGCGGGGCAGAATTGCAGGAAACCGATTTCAGGAGGTAGACTGGAATTGCATTGAAAGCATAGGAAAAGAGGCAGAACGTCCACAATGATGCACTTGGCCAAAAAGGGCGTATGCGTTTTTTCCTGAATATATTCAGGAAAAAACGCATACGCCCTTTTTGGCCAACCAAGCAAGCTTGCAAAGGAAATCTGCACTACAATGAAGTCTCACTTCCCCCCGGTCAAAAGGGCCATCTGAAAAAAGTGTAAAATCCAGAAAGGCAGGACAGGCCATGGAGAACTGGGAGCCTTGTTATGCTGATGGGCGGGATGTAAATTGCCAACAGACACTCGGGAGAAGTGTATGGTGTTTCCTGAAACATCTAAAAAACAAAGCAACAGAGCCTAGGGCACTGCCACTTATGGTCCTATAGCTTAGGGAAATTAAAATCAAAAAGACACAGCCACCCCAAAGTTTGGGATGCCTCTGTTTACAAGAACCTCGTTTACAGTACAAGTTCAACATCGCAGAAAGTGAAAAATGGATAAAGAAGTTGTGGTATTTACTTACAAAGCAATATCACTCAGCAATGAAATCTATGTCATCAGGCCCTTAGCATCACAATGAGTGGATTCAGGTATGATGATTCTAACTGAAATAAGTCACACAGAAAAAGAAACATCATAAGATATCAGTAATACACGGAATGTAAACTTGGCTACACAGGAACTGAATTACAGAACAGAACAGGGTCTCAAATTTAGAAAACCAACTTATGCTTGCTTAAGGGTAAAGGTGAGTTGGGGTGCTGCATAAAACCAGAGATTGAAATGAGCACAGATAAAGTTCCTTAAGTCAAATATGGAATAGACAAGAGCTACTCCTTGCTCAACGAAATGGACTCAACACCGCATATTAAACGCCTAAGAATGTACCTGACTAGTAAGTATCGTAAAACCTATGGATTGCTATGTCTCCGAAAGAGAATCAAGCATGTGTACAGGGGCATAAACGCAGCAGTGATAGGATTGGAGAGGTTCGGTGAGCAAATGAAGACCCTTTGAAGTCATATTGCATGGTACCCATTCCACGGGTTTCAACTACCCAGGTTTAAGGTATTCTTCCTTAGCTAAAATATGCATATGGAACCTAGAGTATGATCAACCATGTGATCGGGAGACGTGTTCAAATATGTCTCAGTTTTACTCCCCTGGTACTCGGGTGCAACATTCCAGATGCTTTACTAACACTCTCCCCACTTGGAGAGTCAGTCCCTTTAACCTCCTGTTTGGCCCAGTTTGCAATTTCTGCGGAAGATGAACAGGAATAGCGAGAACCAATGAGAGGCTAGCTGGAGGTGTCTGGACGGGCAAATTTAACTCTCATTTCCCACCAGGAAGAGGAATTAACCAAAGGCTCAGCGTGCCGGGCCGGAACCAGATTAGGGCCTGAAGCCATCCTGCGGTGTTGCGGCCAGGTCACAAGAAAGCGAGTTGAAGAAAGGAGCTCAGGGGCACTGTAATTCACAAACCTGCAGAGTTATAAATGACAGCTATCGTCCAAAAATAGACTGAAGTAAGGCTGCCAAGAGGACTTGAAAGCGGGGCAGAATTGCAGGAAACCGATTTCAGGAGGTAGACTGGAATTGCATTGAAAGCATAGGAAAAGAGGCAGAACGTCCACAATGATGCACTTGGCCAAAAAGGGCGTATGCGTTTTTTCCTGAATATATTCAGGAAAAAACGCATACGCCCTTTTTGGCCAACCAAGCAAGCTTGCAAAGGAAATCTGCACTACAATGAAGTCTCACTTCCCCCCGGTCAAAAGGGCCATCTGAAAAAAGTGTAAAATCCAGAAAGGCAGGACAGGCCATGGAGAACTGGGAGCCTTGTTATGCTGATGGGCGGGATGTAAATTGCCAACAGACACTCGGGAGAAGTGTATGGTGTTTCCTGAAACATCTAAAAAACAAAGCAACAGAGCCTAGGGCACTGCCACTTATGGTCCTATAGCTTAGGGAAATTAAAATCAAAAAGACACAGCCACCCCAAAGTTTGGGATGCCTCTGTTTACAAGAACCTCGTTTACAGTACAAGTTCAACATCGCAGAAAGTGAAAAATGGATAAAGAAGTTGTGGTATTTACTTACAAAGCAATATCACTCAGCAATGAAATCTATGTCATCAGGCCCTTAGCATCACAATGAGTGGATTCAGGTATGATGATTCTAACTGAAATAAGTCACACAGAAAAAGAAACATCATAAGATATCAGTAATACACGGAATGTAAACTTGGCTACACAGGAACTGAATTACAGAACAGAACAGGGTCTCAAATTTAGAAAACCAACTTATGCTTGCTTAAGGGTAAAGGTGAGTTGGGGTGCTGCATAAAACCAGAGATTGAAATGAGCACAGATAAAGTTCCTTAAGTCAAATATGGAATAGACAAGAGCTACTCCTTGCTCAACGAAATGGACTCAACACCGCATATTAAACGCCTAAGAATGTACCTGACTAGTAAGTATCGTAAAACCTATGGATTGCTATGTCTCCGAAAGAGAATCAAGCATGTGTACAGGGGCATAAACGCAGCAGTGATAGGATTGGAGAGGTTCGGTGAGCAAATGAAGACCCTTTGAAGTCATATTGCATGGTACCCATTCCACGGGTTTCAACTACCCAGGTTTAAGGTATTCTTCCTTAGCTAAAATATGCATATGGAACCTAGAGTATGATCAACCATGTGATCGGGAGACGTGTTCAAATATGTCTCAGTTTTACTCCCCTGGTACTCGGGTGCAACATTCCAGATGCTTTACTAACACTCTCCCCACTTGGAGAGTCAGTCCCTTTAACCTCCTGTTTGGCCCAGTTTGCAATTTCTGCGGAAGATGAACAGGAATAGCGAGAACCAATGAGAGGCTAGCTGGAGGTGTCTGGACGGGCAAATTTAACTCTCATTTCCCACCAGGAAGAGGAATTAACCAAAGGCTCAGCATGCCGGGCCGGAACCAGATTAGGGCCTGAAGCCATCCTGCGGTGTTGCGGCCAGGTCACAAGAAAGCGAGTTGAAGAAAGGAGCTCAGGGGCACTGTAATTCACAAACCTGCAGAGTTATAAATGACAGCTATCCTCCAAAAATAGACTGAAGTAAGGCTGCCAAGAGGACTTGAAAGCGGGGCAGAATTGCAGGAAACCGATTTCAGGAGGTAGACTGGAATTGCATTGAAAGCATAGGAAAAGAGGCAGAACGTCCACAATGATGCACTTGGCCAAAAAGGGCGTATGCGTTTTTTCCTGAATATATTCAGGAAAAAACGCATACGCCCTTTTTGGCCAACCAAGCAAGCTTGCAAAGGAAATCTGCACTACAATGAAGTCTCACTTCTCCCCGGTCAAAAGGGCCATCTGAAAAAAGTGTAAAATCCAGAAAGGCAGGACAGGCCATGGAGAACTGGGAGCCTTGTTATGCTGATGGGCGGGATGTAAATTGCCAACAACCACTCGGGAGAAGTGTATGGTGTTTCCTGAAACATCTAAAAAACAAAGCAACAGATCCTAGGGCACTTCCACTTATGGTCCTATAGCTTAGGGAAATTAAAATCTAAAAGACACAGCCACCCCAAAGTTTGGGACGCCTCTGTTTACAAGAACCTCGTTTACAGTACAAGTTCAACATCGCAGAAAGTGAAAAATGGATAAAGAAGTTGTGGTATTTACTTACAAAGCAATATCACTCAGCAATGAAATCTGTGTCATCAGGCCCTTAGCAGCACAATGAGTGGATTCAGGTATGATGATTCTAACTGAAATAAGTCACACAGAAAAAGAAACATCATAAGATATCAGTAATACACGGAATGGAAACTTGGCTACACAGGAACTGAATTACAGAACAGAACAGGGTCTCAAATTTAGAAAACCAACTTATTCTTGCTTAAGGGTAAAGGTGAGTTGGGGTGCTGCATAAAACCAGAGATTGAAATGAGCACAGATAAAGTTCCTTAAGCCAAATATGGAATAGACAAGAGCTACTCCTTGCTCAACGAAATGGACTCAACACCGCATATTAAACGCCTAAGAATGTACCTGACTAGTAAGTATCTTAAAACCTATGGATTGCTATGTCTCCGAAAGAGAATCAAGCATGTGTACAGGGGCATAAACGCAGCAGTGATAGGATTGGAGAGGTTCGGTGAGCAAATGAAGACCCTTTGAAGTCATATTACATGGTACCCATTCCACGGGTTTCAACTACCCAGGTTTAAGGTATTCTTCCTTCAGCTAAAATATGCATATGGAACCTAGAGTATGATCAACCATGTGATCGGGAGACGTGTTCAAATATGTCTCAGTTTTACTCCCCTGGTACTCGGGTGCAACATTCCAGATGCTTTACTAACACTCTCCCCACTTGGAGAGTCAGCGCCTTTAACCTCCTCTTTGGCCCAGTTTGCAATTTCTGCGGAAGATGAACAGGAATAGCGAGAACCAATGAGAGGCTAGCTGGAGGTGTCTGGACGGGCAAATTTAACTCTCATTTCCCACCAGGAAGAGGAATTAACCAAAGGCTCAGCGTGCCGGGCTGGAACCAGATTAGGGCCTGAAGCCATCCTGCGGTGTTGCGGCCAGCTGAAAAGAAAGCGAGTTGAAGAAAGGAGCTCAGGGGCACTGTAATTCACAAACCTGCAGAGTTATAAATGACAGCTATCGTCCAAAAATAGACTGAAGTAAGGCTGCCAAGAGGACTTGAAAGCAGGGCAGAATTGCAGGAAACCGATTTCAGGAGGTAGACTGGAATTGCATTGAAAGCATAGGAAAAGAGGCAGAACGTCCACAATGATGCACTTGGCCAAAAAGGGCGTATGCGTTTTTTCCTGAATATATTCAGGAAAAAACGCATACGCCCTTTTTGGCCAACCAAGCAAGCTTGCAAAGGAAATCTGCACTACAATGAAGTCTCACTTCCCCCCGGTCAAAAGGGCCATCTGAAAAAAGTGTAAAATCCAGAAAGGCAGGACAGGCCATGGAGAACTGGGAGCCTTGTTATGCTGATGGGCGGGATGTAAATTGCCAACAGACACTCGGGAGAAGTGTATGGTGTTTCCTTAAACATCTAAAAAACAAAGCAACAGAGCCTAGGGCACTGCCACTTATGGTCCTATAGCTTAGGGAAATTAATATCAAAAAGACACAGCCACCCCAAAGTTTGGGATGCCTCTTTTTACAAGAACCTCGTTTACAGTACAAGTTCAACATCGCAGAAAGTGAAAAATGGATAAAGAAGTTGTGGTATTTACTTACAAAGCAATATCACTCAGCAATGAAATCTATGTCATCAGGCCCTTAGCATCACAATGAGTGGATTCAGGTATGATGATTCTAACTGAAATAAGTCACAAAGAAAAAGAAACATCATAAGATATCAGTAATACACGGAATGTAAACTTGGCTACACAGGAACTGAATTACAGAACAGAACAGGGTCTCAAATTTAGAAAACCAACTTATGCTTGCTTAAGGGTAAAGGTGAGTTGGGGTGCTGCATAAAACCAGAGATTGAAATGAGCACAGATAAAGTTCCTTAAGTCAAATATGGAATAGACAAGAGCTACTCCTTGCTCAACGAAATGGACTCAACACCGCATATTAAACGTCTAAGAATGTACCTGACTAGTAAGTATCGTAAAACCTATGGATTGCTATGTCTCCGAAAGAGAATCAAGCATGTGTACAGGGGCATAAACGCAACAGTGATAGGATTGGAGAGGTTCGGTGAGCAAATGAAGACCCTTTGAAGTCATATTGCATGGTACCCATTACACGGGTCTCAACTCTCCAGGTTTAAGGTATTCTTCCTTCAGCTAAAACATGCATGTGGAACCCAAGTATGATCAACCATGTGAACGGGAGACGTGTTCAAATATGTCTCAGTTTTCCTCCCCTGGTACTCGGGTGCAACATTCCAGACGCTTTACTAACACTCTCCCCACTTGGAGAGTCAGCGCCTTTAACCTCCTGTTTGGCCCAGTTTGCAATTTCTGCGGAAGATGAACAGGAATAGCGAGAACCAATGAGAGGCTAGCTGGAGGTGTCTGGACGGGCAAATTTAACTCTCATTTCCCACCAGGAAGAGGAATTAACCAAAGGCTCAGCGTGCCGGGCCGGAACCAGATTAGGGCCTGAAGCCATCCTGCGGTGTTGCGGCCAGGTCACAAGAAAGCGAGTTGAAGAAAGGAGCTCAGGGGCACTGTAATTCACAAACCTGCAGAGTTATAAATGACAGCTATCGTCCAAAAATAGACTGAAGTAAGGCTGCCAAGAGGACTTGAAAGCGGGGCAGAATTGCAGGAAACCGATTTCAGGAGGTAGACTGGAATTGCATTGAAAGCATAGGAAAAGAGGCAGAACGTCCACAATGATGCACTTGGCCAAAAAGGGCGTATGCGTTTTTTCCTGAATATATTCAGGAAAAAACGCATACGCCCTTTTTGGCCAACCAAGCAAGCTTGCAAAGGAAATCTGCACTACAATGAAGTCTCACTTCCCCCCGGTCAAAAGGGCCATCTGAAAAAAGTGTAAAATCCAGAAAGGCAGGACAGGCCATGGAGAACTGGGAGCCTTGTTATGCTGATGGGCGGGATGTAAATTGCCAACAGACACTCGGGAGAAGTGTATGGTGTTTCCTGAAACATCTAAAAAACAAAGCAACAGAGCCTAGGGCACTGCCACTTATGGTCCTATAGCTTAGGGAAATTAAAATCAAAAAGACACAGCCACCCCAAAGTTTGGGATGCCTCTGTTTACAAGAACCTCGTTTACAGTACAAGTTCAACATCGCAGAAAGTGAAAAATGGATAAAGAAGTTGTGGTATTTACTTACAAAGCAATATCACTCAGCAATCAAATCTATGTCATCAGGCCCTTAGCATCACAATGAGTGGATTCAGGTATGATGATTCTAACTGAAATAAGTCACACAGAAAAAGAAACATCATAAGATATCAGTAATACACGGAATGTAAACTTGGCTACACAGGAACTGAATTACAGAACAGAACAGGGTCTCAAATTTAGAAAACCAACTTATGCTTGCTTAAGGGTAAAGGTGAGTTGGGGTGCTGCATAAAACCAGAGATTGAAATGAGCACAGATAAAGTTCCTTAAGTCAAATATGGAATAGACAAGAGCTACTCCTTGCTCAACGAAATGGACTCAACACCGCATATTAAACGCCTAAGAATGTACCTGACTAGTAAGTATCGTAAAACCTATGGATTGCTATGTCTCCGAAAGAGAATCAAGCATGTGTACAGGGGCATAAACGCAGCAGTGATAGGATTGGAGAGGTTCGGTGAGCAAATGAAGACCCTTTGAAGTCATATTGCATGGTACCCATTCCACGGGTTTCAACTACCCAGGTTTAAGGTATTCTTCCTTAGCTAAAATATGCATATGGAACCTAGAGTATGATCAACCATGTGATCGGGAGACGTGTTCAAATATGTCTCAGTTTTACTCCCCTGGTACTCGGGTGCAACATTCCAGATGCTTTACTAACACTCTCCCCACTTGGAGAGTCAGTCCCTTTAACCTCCTGTTTGGCCCAGTTTGCAATTTCTGCGGAAGATGAACAGGAATAGCGAGAACCAATGAGAGGCTAGCTGGAGGTGTCTGGACGGGCAAATTTAACTCTCATTTCCCACCAGGAAGAGGAATTAACCAAAGGCTCAGCGTGCCGGGCCGGAACCAGATTAGGGCCTGAAGCCATCCTGCGGTGTTGCGGCCAGGTCACAAGAAAGCGAGTTGAAGAAAGGAGCTCAGGGGCACTGTAATTCACAAACCTGCAGAGTTATAAATGACAGCTATCGTCCAAAAATAGACTGAAGTAAGGCTGCCAAGAGGACTTGAAAGCGGGGCAGAATTGCAGGAAACCGATTTCAGGAGGTAGACTGGAATTGCATTGAAAGCATAGGAAAAGAGGCAGAACGTCCACAATGATGCACTTGGCCAAAAAGGGCGTATGCGTTTTTTCCTGAATATATTCAGGAAAAAACGCATACGCCCTTTTTGGCCAACCAAGCAAGCTTGCAAAGGAAATCTGCACTACAATGAAGTCTCACTTCCCCCCGGTCAAAAGGGCCATCTGAAAAAAGTGTAAAATCCAGAAAGGCAGGACAGGCCATGGAGAACTGGGAGCCTTGTTATACTGATGGGCGGGATGTAAATTGCCAACAGACACTCGGGAGAAGTGTATGGTGTTTCCTGAAACATCTAAAAAACAAAGCAACAGAGCCTAGGGCACTGCCACTTATGGTCCTATAGCTTAGGGAAATTAAAATCAAAAAGACACAGCCACCCCAAAGTTTGGGACGCCTCTGTTTACAAGAACCTCGTTTACAGTACAAGTTCAACATCGCAGAAAGTGAAAAATGGATAAAGAAGTTGTGGTATTTACTTACAAAGCAATATCACTCAGCAATGAAATCTATGTCATCAGGCCCTTAGCATCACAATGAGTGGATTCAGGTATGATGATTCTAACTGAAATAAGTCACACAGAAAAAGAAACATCATAAGATATCAGTAATACACGGAATGTAAACTTGGCTACACAGGAACTGAATTACAGAACAGAACAGGGTCTCAAATTTAGAAAACCAACTTATGCTTGCTTAAGGGTAAAGGTGAGTTGGGGTGCTGCATAAAACCAGATAATGAGCACAGATAAAGTTCCTTAAGTCAAATATGGAATAGACAAGAGCTACTCCTTGCTCAACGAAATGGACTCAACACCGCATATTAAACGCCTAAGAATGTACCTGACTAGTAAGTATCGTAAAACCTATGGATTGCTATGTCTCCGAAAGAGAATCAAGCATGTGTACAGGGGCATAAACGCAGCAGTGATAGGATTGGAGAGGTTCGGTGAGCAAATGAAGACCCTTTGAAGTCATATTGCATGGTACCCATTACACGGGTCTCAACTCTCCAGGTTTAAGGTATTCTTCCTTCAGCTAAAACATGCATGTGGAACCCAAGTATGATCAACCATGTGAACGGGAGACGTGTTCAAATATGTCTCAGTTTTCCTCCCCTGGTACTCGGGTGCAACATTCCAGACGCTTTACTAACACTCTCCCCACTTGGAGAGTCAGCGCCTTTAACCTCCTGTTTGGCCCAGTTTGCAATTTCTGCGGAAGATGAACAGGAATAGCGAGAACCAATGAGAGGCTAGCTGGAGGTGTCTGGACGGGCAAATTTAACTCTCATTTCCCACCAGGAAGAGGAATTAACCAAAGGCTCAGCGTGCCGGGCCGGAACCAGATTAGGGCCTGAAGCCATCCTGCGGTGTTGCGGCCAGGTCACAAGAAAGCGAGTTGAAGAAAGGAGCTCAGGGGCACTGTAATTCACAAACCTGCAGAGTTATAAATGACAGCTATCCTCCAAAAATAGACTGAAGTAAGGCTGCCAAGAGGACTTGAAAGCGGGGCAGAATTGCAGGAAACCGATTTCAGGAGGTAGACTGGAATTGCATTGAAAGCATAGGAAAAGAGGCAGAACGTCCACAATGATGCACTTGGCCAAAAAGGGCGTATGCGTTTTTTCCTGAATATATTCAGGAAAAAACGCATACGCCCTTTTTGGCCAACCAAGCAAGCTTGCAAAGGAAATCTGCACTACAATGAAGTCTCACTTCCCCCCGGTCAAAAGGGCCATCTGAAAAAAGTGTAAAATCCAGAAAGGCAGGACAGGCCATGGAGAACTGGGAGCCTTGTTATACTGATGGGCGGGATGTAAATTGCCAACAGACACTCGGGAGAAGTGTATGGTGTTTCCTGAAACATCTAAAAAACAAAGCAACAGAACCTAGGGCACTTCCACTTATGGTCCTATAGCTTAGGGAAATTAAAATCTAAAAGACACAGCCACCCCAAAGTTTGGGACGCCTCTGTTTACAAGAACCTCGTTTACAGTACAAGTTCAACATCGCAGAAAGTGAAAAATGGATAAAGAAGTTGTGGTATTTACTTACAAAGCAATATCACTCAGCAATGAAATCTGTGTCATCAGGCCCTTAGCAGCACAATGAGTGGATTCAGGTATGATGATTCTAACTGAAATAAGTCACACAGAAAAAGAAACATCATAAGATATCAGTAATACACGGAATGGAAACTTGGCTACACAGGAACTGAATTACAGAACAGAACAGGGTCTCAAATTTAGAAAACCAACTTATTCTTGCTTAAGGGTAAAGGTGAGTTGGGGTGCTGCATAAAACCAGAGATTGAAATGAGCACAGAAAAAGTTCCTTAAGCCAAATATGGAATAGACAAGAGCTACTCCTTGCTCAACGAAATGGACTCAACACCGCATATTAAACGCCTAAGAATGTACCTGACTAGTAAGTATCTTAAAACCTATGGATTGCTATGTCTCCGAAAGAGAATCAAGCATGTGTACAGGGGCATAAACGCAGCAGTGATAGGATTGGAGAGGTTCGGTGAGCAAATGAAGACCCTTTGAAGTCATATTACATGGTACCCATTCCACGGGTTTCAACTACCCAGGTTTAAGGTATTCTTCCTTCAGCTAAAATATGCATATGGAACCTAGAGTATGATCAACCATGTGATCGGGAGACGTGTTCAAATATGTCTCAGTTTTACTCCCCTGGTACTCGGGTGCAACATTCCAGATGCTTTACTAACACTCTCCCCACTTGGAGAGTCAGCGCCTTTAACCTCCTGTTTGGCCCAGTTTGCAATTTCTGCGGAAGATGAACAGGAATAGCGAGAACCAATGAGAGGCTAGCTGGAGGTGTCTGGACGGGCAAATTTAACTCTCATTTCCCACCAGGAAGAGGAATTAACCAAAGGCTCAGCGTGCCGGGCCGGAACCAGATTAGGGCCTGAAGCCATCCTGCGGTGTTGCGGCCAGCTGAAAAGAAAGCGAGTTGAAGAAAGGAGCTCAGGGGCACTGTAATTCACAAACCTGCAGAGTTATAAATGACAGCTATCGTCCAAAAATAGACTGAAGTAAGGCTGCCAAGAGGACTTGAAAGCAGGGCAGAATTGCAGGAAACCGATTTCAGGAGGTAGACTGGAATTGCATTGAAAGCATAGGAAAAGAGGCAGAACGTCCACAATGATGCACTTGGCCAAAAAGGGCGTATGCGTTTTTTCCTGAATATATTCAGGAAAAAACGCATACGCCCTTTTTGGCCAACCAAGCAAGCTTGCAAAGGAAATCTGCACTACAATGAAGTCTCACTTCCCCCCGGTCAAAAGGGCCATCTGAAAAAAGTGTAAAATCCAGAAAGGCAGGACAGGCCATGGAGAACTGGGAGCCTTGTTATGCTGATGGGCGGGATGTAAATTGCCAACAGACACTCGGGAGAAGTGTATGGTGTTTCCTGAAACATCTAAAAAACAAAGCAACAGAGCCTAGGGCACTGCCACTTATGGTCCTATAGCTTAGGGAAATTAATATCAAAAAGACACAGCCACCCCAAAGTTTGGGATGCCTCTGTTTACAAGAACCTCGTATACAGTACAATTTCAACATCGCAGAAAGTGAAA
Source organism: Stenella coeruleoalba (assembly GCF_951394435.1). NCBI lineage: Eukaryota > Metazoa > Chordata > Mammalia > Artiodactyla > Delphinidae > Stenella > Stenella coeruleoalba. The sequence continues at coordinate 483,861 of NW_027646407.1, forward strand.
AATGGATAAAGAAGTTGTGGTATTTACTTACAAAGCAATATCACTCAGCAATGAAATCTATGTCATCAGGCCCTTAGCATCACAATGAGTGGATTCAGGTATGATGATTCTAACTGAAATAAGTCACACAGAAAAAGAAACATCATAAGATATCAGTAATACACGGAATGTAAACTTGGCTACACAGGAACTGAATTACACAACAGAACAGGGTCTCAAATTTAGAAAACCAACTTATGCTTGCTTAAGGGTAAAGGTGAGTTGGGGTGCTGCATAAAACCAGAGATTGAAATGAGCACAGATAAAGTTCCTTAAGTCAAATATGGAATAGACAAGAGCTACTCCTTGCTCAACGAAATGGACTCAACACCGCATATTAAACGCCTAAGAATGTACCTGACTAGTAAGTATCGTAAAACCTATGGATTGCTATGTCTCCGAAAGAGAATCAAGCATGTGTACAGGGGCATAAACGCAGCAGTGATAGGATTGGAGAGGTTCGGTGAGCAAATGAAGACCCTTTGAAGTCATATTGCATGGTACCCATTACACGGGTCTCAACTCTCCAGGTTTAAGGTATTCTTCCTTCAGCTAAAACATGCATGTGGAACCCAAGTATGATCAACCATGTGAACGGGAGACGTGTTCAAATATGTCTCAGTTTTCCTCCCCTGGTACTCGGGTGCAACATTCCAGACGCTTTACTAACACTCTCCCCACTTGGAGAGTCAGCGCCTTTAACCTCCTGTTTGGCCCAGTTTGCAATTTCTGCGGAAGATGAACAGGAATAGCGAGAACGAATGAGAGGCTAGCTGGAGGTGTCTGGACGGGCAAATTTAACTCTCATTTCCCACCAGGAAGAGGAATTAACCAAAGGCTCAGCGTGCCGGGCCGGAACCAGATTAGGGCCTGAAGCCATCCTGCGGTGTTGCGGCCAGCTGAAAAGAAAGCGAGTTGAAGAAAGGAGCTCAGGGGCACTGTAATTCACAAACCTGCAGAGTTATAAATGACAGCTATCGTCCAAAAATAGACTGAAGTAAGGCTGCCAAGAGGACTTGAAAGCGGGGCAGAATTGCAGGAAACCGATTTCAGGAGGTAGACTGGAATTGCATTGAAAGCATAGGAAAAGAGGCAGAACGTCCACAATGATGCACTTGGCCAAAAAGGGCGTATGCGTTTTTTCCTGAATATATTCAGGAAAAAACGCATACGCCCTTTTTGGCCAACCAAGCAAGCTTGCAAAGGAAATCTGCACTACAATGAAGTCTCACTTCCCCCCGGTCAAAAGGGCCATCTGAAAAAAGTGTAAAATCCAGAAAGGCAGGACAGGCCATGGAGAACTGGGAGCCTTGTTATGCTGATGGGCGGGATGTAAATTGCCAACAGACACTCGGGAGAAGTGTATGGTGTTTCCTGAAACATCTAAAAAACAAAGCAATAGAGCCTAGGGCACTGCCACTTATGGTCCTATAGCTTAGGGAAATTAAAATCAAAAAGACACAGCCACCCCAAAGTTTGGGATGCCTCTGTTTACAAGAACCTCGTTTACAGTACAAGTTCAACATCGCAGAAAGTGAAAAATGGATAAAGAAGTTGTGGTATTTACTTACAAAGCAATATCACTCAGCAATGAAATCTATGTCATCAGGCCCTTAGCATCACAATGAGTGGATTCAGGTATGATGATTCTAACTGAAATAAGTCACACAGAAAAAGAAACATCATAAGATATCAGTAATACACGGAATGTAAACTTGGCTACACAGGAACTGAATTACAGAACAGAACAGGGTCTCAAATTTAGAAAACCAACTTATGCTTGCTTAAGGGTAAAGGTGAGTTGGGGTGCTGCATAAAACCAGAGATTGAAATGAGCACAGATAAAGTTCCTTAAGTCAAATATGGAATAGACAAGAGCTACTCCTTGCTCAACGAAATGGACTCAACACCGCATATTAAACGCCTAAGAATGTACCTGACTAGTAAGTATCGTAAAACCTATGGATTGCTATGTCTCCGAAAGAGAATCAAGCATGTGTACAGGGGCATAAACGCAGCAGTGATAGGATTGGAGAGGTTCGGTGAGCAAATGAAGACCCTTTGAAGTCATATTGCATGGTACCCATTCCACGGGTTTCAACTACCCAGGTTTAAGGTATTCTTCCTTAGCTAAAATATGCATATGGAACCTAGAGTATGATCAACCATGTGATCGGGAGACGTGTTCAAATATGTCTCAGTTTTACTCCCCTGGTACTCGGGTGCAACATTCCAGATGCTTTACTAACACTCTCCCCACTTGGAGAGTCAGTCCCTTTAACCTCCTGTTTGGCCCAGTTTGCAATTTCTGCGGAAGATGAACAGGAATAGCGAGAACCAATGAGAGGCTAGCTGGAGGTGTCTGGACGGGCAAATTTAACTCTCATTTCCCACCAGGAAGAGGAATTAACCAAAGGCTCAGCGTGCCGGGCCGGAACCAGATTAGGGCCTGAAGCCATCCTGCGGTGTTGCGGCCAGGTCACAAGAAAGCGAGTTGAAGAAAGGAGCTCAGAGGCACTGTAATTCACAAACCTGCAGAGTTATAAATGACAGCTATCGTCCAAAAATAGACTGAAGTAAGGCTGCCAAGAGGACTTGAAAGCGGGGCAGAATTGCAGGAAACCGATTTCAGGAGGTAGACTGGAATTGCATTGAAAGCATAGGAAAAGAGGCAGAACGTCCACAATGATGCACTTGGCCAAAAAGGGCGTATGCGTTTTTTCCTGAATATATTCAGGAAAAAACGCATACGCCCTTTTTGGCCAACCAAGCAAGCTTGCAAAGGAAATCTGCACTACAATGAAGTCTCACTTCCCCCCGGTCAAAAGGGCCATCTGAAAAAAGTGTAAAATCCAGAAAGGCAGGACAGGCCATGGAGAACTGGGAGCCTTGTTATACTGATGGGCGGGATGTAAATTGCCAACAGACACTCGGGAGAAGTGTATGGTGTTTCCTGAAACATCTAAAAAACAAAGCAACAGAGCCTAGGGCACTGCCACTTATGGTCCTATAGCTTAGGGAAATTAAAATCAAAAAGACACAGCCACCCCAAAGTTTGGGACGCCTCTGTTTACAAGAACCTCGTTTACAGTACAAGTTCAACATCGCAGAAAGTGAAAAATGGATAAAGAAGTTGTGGTATTTACTTACAAAGCAATATCACTCAGCAATGAAATCTATGTCATCAGGCCCTTAGCATCACAATGAGTGGATTCAGGTATGATGATTCTAACTGAAATAAGTCACACAGAAAAAGAAACATCATAAGATATCAGTAATACACGGAATGGAAACTTGGCTACACAGGAACTGAATTACAGAACAGAACAGGGTCTCAAATTTAGAAAACCAACTTATGCTTGCTTAAGGGTAAAGGTGAGTTGGGGTGCTGCATAAAACCAGATAATGAGCACAGATAAAGTTCCTTAAGTCAAATATGGAATAGACAAGAGCTACTCCTTGCTCAACGAAATGGACTCAACACCGCATATTAAACGCCTAAGAATGTACCTGACTAGTAAGTATCGGAAAACCTATGGATTGCTATGTCTCCGAAAGAGAATCAAGCATGTGTACAGGGGCATAAACGCAGCAGTGATAGGATTGGAGAGGTTCGGTGAGCAAATGAAGACCCTTTGAAGTCATATTGCATGGTACCCATTACACGGGTCTCAACTCTCCAGGTTTAAGGTATTCTTCCTTCAGCTAAAACATGCATGTGGAACCCAAGTATGATCAACCATGTGAACGGGAGACGTGTTCAAATATGTCTCAGTTTTCCTCCCCTGGTACTCGGGTGCAACATTCCAGACGCTTTACTAACACTCTCCCCACTTGGAGAGTCAGCGCCTTTAACCTCCTGTTTGGCCCAGTTTGCAATTTCTGCGGAAGATGAACAGGAATAGCGAGAACCAATGAGAGGCTAGCTGGAGGTGTCTGGACGGGCAAATTTAACTCTCATTTCCCACCAGGAAGAGGAATTAACCAAAGGCTCAGCGTGCCGGGCCGGAACCAGATTAGGGCCTGAAGCCATCCTGCGGTGTTGCGGCCAGGTCACAAGAAAGCGAGTTGAAGAAAGGAGCTCAGGGGCACTGTAATTCACAAACCTGCAGAGTTATAAATGACAGCTATCGTCCAAAAATAGACTGAAGTAAGGCTGCCAAGAGGACTTGAAAGCGGGGCAGAATTGCAGGAAACCGATTTCAGGAGGTAGACTGGAATTGCATTGAAAGCATAGGAAAAGAGGCAGAACGTCCACAATGATGCACTTGGCCAAAAAGGGCGTATGCGTTTTTTCCTGAATATATTCAGGAAAAAACGCATACGCCCTTTTTGGCCAACCAAGCAAGCTTGCAAAGGAAATCTGCACTACAATGAAGTCTCACTTCCCCCCGGTCAAAAGGGCCATCTGAAAAAAGTGTAAAATCCAGAAAGGCAGGACAGGCCATGGAGAACTGGGAGCCTTGTTATACTGATGGGCGGGATGTAAATTGCCAACAGACACTCGGAGAAGTGTATGGTGTTTCCTGAAACATCTAAAAAACAAAGCAACAGAGCCTAGGGCACTGCCACTTATGGTCCTATAGCTTAGGGAAATTAAAATCAAAAAGACACAGCCACCCCAAAGTTTGGGACGCCTCTGTTTACAAGAACCTCGTTTACAGTACAAGTTCAACATCGCAGAAAGTGAAAAATGGATAAAGAAGTTGTGGTATTTACTTACAAAGCAATATCACTCAGCAATGAAATCTATGTCATCAGGCCCTTAGCATCACAATGAGTGGATTCAGGTATGATGATTCTAACTGAAATAAGTCACACAGAAAAAGAAACATCATAAGATATCAGTAATACACGGAATGTAAACTTGGCTACACAGGAACTGAATTACAGAACAGAACAGGGTCTCAAATTTAGAAAACCAACTTATGCTTGCTTAAGGGTAAAGGTGAGTTGGGGTGCTGCATAAAACCAGAGATTGAAATGAGCACAGATAAAGTTCCTTAAGCCAAATATGGAATAGACAAGAGCTACTCCTTGCTCAACGAAATGGACTCAACACCGCATATTAAACGCCTAAGAATGTACCTGACTAGTAAGTATCGTAAAACCTATGGATTGCTATGTCTCCGAAAGAGAATCAAGCATGTGTACAGGGGCATAAACGCAGCAGTGATAGGATTGGAGAGGTTCGGTGAGCAAATGAAGACCCTTTGAAGTCATATTGCATGGTACCCATTACACGGGTCTCAACTCTCCAGGTTTAAGGTATTCTTCCTTCAGCTAAAACATGCATGTGGAACCCAAGTATGATCAACCATGTGAACGGGAGACGTGTTCAAATATGTCTCAGTTTTCCTCCCCTGGTACTCGGGTGCAACATTCCAGACGCTTTACTAACACTCTCCCCACTTGGAGAGTCAGCGCCTTTAACCTCCTGTTTGGCCCAGTTTGCAATTTCTGCGGAAGATGAACAGGAATAGCGAGAACCAATGAGAGGCTAGCTGGAGGTGTCTGGACGGGCAAATTTAACTCTCATTTCCCACCAGGAAGAGGAATTAACCAAAGGCTCAGCGTGCCGGGCCGGAACCAGATTAGGGCCTGAAGCCATCCTGCGGTGTTGCGGCCAGGTCACAAGAAAGCGAGTTGAAGAAAGGAGCTCAGGGGCACTGTAATTCACAAACCTGCAGAGTTATAAATGACAGCTATCGTCCAAAAATAGACTGAAGTAAGGCTGCCAAGAGGACTTGAAAGCGGGGCAGAATTGCAGGAAACCGATTTCAGGAGGTAGACTGGAATTGCATTGAAAGCATAGGAAAAGAGGCAGAACGTCCACAATGATGCACTTGGCCAAAAAGGGCGTATGCGTTTTTTCCTGAATATATTCAGGAAAAAACGCATACGCCCTTTTTGGCCAACCAAGCAAGCTTGCAAAGGAAATCTGCACTACAATGAAGTCTCACTTCCCCCGGTCAAAAGGGCCATCTGAAAAAAGTGTAAAATCCAGAAAGGCAGGACAGGCCATGGAGAACTGGGAGCCTTGTTATGCTGATGGGCGGGATGTAAATTGCCAACAGACACTCGGGAGAAGTGTATGGTGTTTCCTGAAACATCTAAAAAACAAAGCAACAGAGCCTAGGGCACTGCCACTTATGGTCCTATAGCTTAGGGAAATTAAAATCAAAAAGACACAGCCACCCCAAAGTTTGGGACGCCTCTGTTTACAAGAACCTCGTTTACAGTACAAGTTCAACATCGCAGAAAGTGAAAAATGGATAAAGAAGTTGTGGTATTTACTTACAAAGCAATATCACTCAGCAATGAAATCTATGTCATCAGGCCCTTAGCATCACAATGAGTGGATTCAGGTATGATGATTCTAACTGAAATAAGTCACACAGAAAAAGAAACATCATAAGATATCAGTAATACACGGAATGTAAACTTGGCTACACAGGAACTGAATTACAGAACAGAACAGGGTCTCAAATTTAGAAAACCAACTTATGCTTGCTTAAGGGTAAAGGTGAGTTGGGGTGCTGCATAAAACCAGAGATTGAAATGAGCACAGATAAAGTTCCTTAAGTCAAATATGGAATAGACAAGAGCTACTCCTTGCTCAACGAAATGGACTCAACACCGCATATTAAACGCCTAAGAATGTACCTGACTAGTAAGTATCGTAAAACCTATGGATTGCTATGTCTCCGAAAGAGAATCAAGCATGTGTACAGGGGCATAAACGCAGCAGTGATAGGATTGGAGAGGTTCGGTGAGCAAATGAAGACCCTTTGAAGTCATATTGCATGGTACCCATTCCACGGGTTTCAACTACCCAGGTTTAAGGTATTCTTCCTTCAGCTAAAATATGCATATGGAACCTAGAGTATGATCAACCATGTGATCGGGAGACGTGTTCAAATATGTCTCAGTTTTACTCCCCTGGTACTCGGGTGCAACATTCCAGATGCTTTACTAACACTCTCCCCACTTGGAGAGTCAGTCCCTTTAACCTCCTGTTTGGCCCAGTTTGCAATTTCTGCGGAAGATGAACAGGAATAGCGAGAACCAATGAGAGGCTAGCTGGAGGTGTCTGGACGGGCAAATTTAACTCTCATTTCCCACCAGGAAGAGGAATTAACCAAAGGCTCAGCGTGCCGGGCCGGAACCAGATTAGGGCCTGAAGCCATCCTGCGGTGTTGCGGCCAGGTCACAAGAAAGCGAATTGAAGAAAGGAGCTCAGGGGCACTGTAATTCACAAACCTGCAGAGTTATAAATGACAGCTATCGTCCAAAAATAGACTGAAGTAAGGCTGCCAAGAGGACTTGAAAGCGGGGCAGAATTGCAGGAAACCGATTTCAGGAGGTAGACTGGAATTGCATTGAAAGCATAGGAAAAGAGGCAGAACGTCCACAATGATGCACTTGGCCAAAAAGGGCGTATGCGTTTTTTCCTGAATATATTCAGGAAAAAACGCATACGCCCTTTTTGGCCAACCAAGCAAGCTTGCAAAGGAAATCTGCACTACAATGAAGTCTCACTTCCCCCCGGTCAAAAGGGCCATCTGAAAAAAGTGTAAAATCCAGAAAGGCAGGACAGGCCATGGAGAACTGGGAGCCTTGTTATACTGATGGGCGGGATGTAAATTGCCAACAGACAGTCGGGAGAAGTGTATGGTGTTTCCTGAAACATCTAAAAAACAAAGCAACAGAGCCTAGGGCACTGCCACTTATGGTCCTATAGCTTAGGGAAATTAAAATCAAAAAGACACAGCCACCCCAAAGTTTGGGACGCCTCTGTTTACAAGAACCTCGTTTACAGTACAAGTTCAACATCGCAGAAAGTGAAAAATGGATAAAGAAGTTGTGGTATTTACTTACAAAGCAATATCACTCAGCAATGAAATCTATGTCATCAGGCCCTTAGCATCACAATGAGTGGATTCAGGTATGATGATTCTAACTGAAATAAGTCACACAGAAAAAGAAACATCATAAGATATCAGTAATACACGGAATGGAAACTTGGCTACACAGGAACTGAATTACAGAACAGAACAGGGTCTCAAATTTAGAAAACCAACTTATGCTTGCTTAAGGGTAAAGGTGAGTTGGGGTGCTGCATAAAACCAGATAATGAGCACAGATAAAGTTCCTTAAGTCAAATATGGAATAGACAAGAGCTACTCCTTGCTCAACGAAATGGACTCAACACCGCATATTAAACGCCTAAGAATGTACCTGACTAGTAAGTATCGGAAAACCTATGGATTGCTATGTCTCCGAAAGAGAATCAAGCATGTGTACAGGGGCATAAACGCAGCAGTGATAGGATTGGAGAGGTTCGGTGAGCAAATGAAGACCCTTTGAAGTCATATTGCATGGTACCCATTACACGGGTCTCAACTCTCCAGGTTTAAGGTATTCTTCCTTCAGCTAAAACATGCATGTGGAACCCAAGTATGATCAACCATGTGAACGGGAGACGTGTTCAAATATGTCTCAGTTTTCCTCCCCTGGTACTCGGGTGCAACATTCCAGACGCTTTACTAACACTCTCCCCACTTGGAGAGTCAGCGCCTTTAACCTCCTGTTTGGCCCAGTTTGCAATTTCTGCGGAAGATGAACAGGAATAGCGAGAACCAATGAGAGGCTAGCTGGAGGTGTCTGGACGGGCAAATTTAACTCTCATTTCCCACCAGGAAGAGGAATTAACCAAAGGCTCAGCGTGCCGGGCCGGAACCAGATTAGGGCCTGAAGCCATCCTGCGGTGTTGCGGCCAGGTCACAAGAAAGCGAGTTGAAGAAAGGAGCTCAGGGGCACTGTAATTCACAAACCTGCAGAGTTATAAATGACAGCTATCGTCCAAAAATAGACTGAAGTAAGGCTGCCAAGAGGACTTGAAAGCGGGGCAGAATTGCAGGAAACCGATTTCAGGAGGTAGACTGGAATTGCATTGAAAGCATAGGAAAAGAGGCAGAACGTCCACAATGATGCACTTGGCCAAAAAGGGCGTATGCGTTTTTTCCTGAATATATTCAGGAAAAAACGCATACGCCCTTTTTGGCCAACCAAGCAAGCTTGCAAAGGAAATCTGCACTACAATGAAGTCTCACTTCCCCCCGGTCAAAAGGGCCATCTGAAAAAAGTGTAAAATCCAGAAAGGCAGGACAGGCCATGGAGAACTGGGAGCCTTGTTATACTGATGGGCGGGATGTAAATTGCCAACAGACACTCGGGAGAAGTGTATGGTGTTTCCTGAAACATCTAAAAAACAAAGCAACAGAGCCTAGGGCACTGCCACTTATGGTCCTATAGCTTAGGGAAATTAAAATCAAAAAGACACAGCCACCCCAAAGTTTGGGACGCCTCTGTTTACAAGAACCTCGTTTACAGTACAAGTTCAACATCGCAGAAAGTGAAAAATGGATAAAGAAGTTGTGGTATTTACTTACAAAGCAATATCACTCAGCAATGAAATCTATGTCATCAGGCCCTTAGCATCACAATGAGTGGATTCAGGTATGATGATTCTAACTGAAATAAGTCACACAGAAAAAGAAACATCATAAGATATCAGTAATACACGGAATGTAAACTTGGCTACACAGGAACTGAATTACAGAACAGAACAGGGTCTCAAATTTAGAAAACCAACTTATGCTTGCTTAAGGGTAAAGGTGAGTTGGGGTGCTGCATAAAACCAGAGATTGAAATGAGCACAGATAAAGTTCCTTAAGCCAAATATGGAATAGACAAGAGCTACTCCTTGCTCAACGAAATGGACTCAACACCGCATATTAAACGCCTAAGAATGTACCTGACTAGTAAGTATCGTAAAACCTATGGATTGCTATGTCTCCGAAAGAGAATCAAGCATGTGTACAGGGGCATAAACGCAGCAGTGATAGGATTGGAGAGGTTCGGTGAGCAAATGAAGACCCTTTGAAGTCATATTGCATGGTACCCATTACACGGGTCTCAACTCTCCAGGTTTAAGGTATTCTTCCTTCAGCTAAAACATGCATGTGGAACCCAAGTATGATCAACCATGTGAACGGGAGACGTGTTCAAATATGTCTCAGTTTTCCTCCCCTGGTACTCGGGTGCAACATTCCAGACGCTTTACTAACACTCTCCCCACTTGGAGAGTCAGCGCCTTTAACCTCCTGTTTGGCCCAGTTTGCAATTTCTGCGGAAGATGAACAGGAATAGCGAGAACCAATGAGAGGCTAGCTGGAGGTGTCTGGACGGGCAAATTTAACTCTCATTTCCCACCAGGAAGAGGAATTAACCAAAGGCTCAGCGTGCCGGGCCGGAACCAGATTAGGGCCTGAAGCCATCCTGCGGTGTTGCGGCCAGGTCACAAGAAAGCGAGTTGAAGAAAGGAGCTCAGGGGCACTGTAATTCACAAACCTGCAGAGTTATAAATGACAGCTATCGTCCAAAAATAGACTGAAGTAAGGCTGCCAAGAGGACTTGAAAGCGGGGCAGAATTGCAGGAAACCGATTTCAGGAGGTAGACTGGAATTGCATTGAAAGCATAGGAAAAGAGGCAGAACGTCCACAATGATGCACTTGGCCAAAAAGGGCGTATGCGTTTTTTCCTGAATATATTCAGGAAAAAACGCATACGCCCTTTTTGGCCAACCAAGCAAGCTTGCAAAGGAAATCTGCACTACAATGAAGTCTCACTTCCCCCCGGTCAAAAGGGCCATCTGAAAAAAGTGTAAAATCCAGAAAGGCAGGACAGGCCATGGAGAACTGGGAGCCTTGTTATGCTGATGGGCGGGATGTAAATTGCCAACAGACACTCGGGAGAAGTGTATGGTGTTTCCTGAAACATCTAAAAAACAAAGCAACAGAGCCTAGGGCACTGCCACTTATGGTCCTATAGCTTAGGGAAATTAAAATCAAAAAGACACAGCCACCCCAAAGTTTGGGACGCCTCTGTTTACAAGAACCTCGTTTACAGTACAAGTTCAACATCGCAGAAAGTGAAAAATGGATAAAGAAGTTGTGGTATTTACTTACAAAGCAATATCACTCAGCAATGAAATCTATGTCATCAGGCCCTTAGCATCACAATGAGTGGATTCAGGTATGATGATTCTAACTGAAATAAGTCACACAGAAAAAGAAACATCATAAGATATCAGTAATACACGGAATGTAAACTTGGCTACACAGGAACTGAATTACAGAACAGAACAGGGTCTCAAATTTAGAAAACCAACTTATGCTTGCTTAAGGGTAAAGGTGAGTTGGGGTGCTGCATAAAACCAGAGATTGAAATGAGCACAGATAAAGTTCCTTAAGTCAAATATGGAATAGACAAGAGCTACTCCTTGCTCAACGAAATGGACTCAACACCGCATATTAAACGCCTAAGAATGTACCTGACTAGTAAGTATCGTAAAACCTATGGATTGCTATGTCTCCGAAAGAGAATCAAGCATGTGTACAGGGGCATAAACGCAGCAGTGATAGGATTGGAGAGGTTCGGTGAGCAAATGAAGACCCTTTGAAGTCATATTGCATGGTACCCATTCCACGGGTTTCAACTACCCAGGTTTAAGGTATTCTTCCTTCAGCTAAAATATGCATATGGAACCTAGAGTATGATCAACCATGTGATCGGGAGACGTGTTCAAATATGTCTCAGTTTTACTCCCCTGGTACTCGGGTGCAACATTCCAGATGCTTTACTAACACTCTCCCCACTTGGAGAGTCAGTCCCTTTAACCTCCTGTTTGGCCCAGTTTGCAATTTCTGCGGAAGATGAACAGGAATAGCGAGAACCAATGAGAGGCTAGCTGGAGGTGTCTGGACGGGCAAATTTAACTCTCATTTCCCACCAGGAAGAGGAATTAACCAAAGGCTCAGCGTGCCGGGCCGGAACCAGATTAGGGCCTGAAGCCATCCTGCGGTGTTGCGGCCAGCTGAAAAGAAAGCGAGTTGAAGAAAGGAGCTCAGGGGCACTGTAATTCACAAACCTGCAGAGTTATAAATGACAGCTATCGTCCAAAAATAGACTGAAGTAAGGCTGCCAAGAGGACTTGAAAGCGGGGCAGAATTGCAGGAAACCGATTTCAGGAGGTAGACTGGAATTGCATTGAAAGCATAGGAAAAGAGGCAGAACGTCCACAATGATGCACTTGGCCAAAAAGGGCGTATGCGTTTTTTCCTGAATATATTCAGGAAAAAACGCATACGCCCTTTTTGGCCAACCAAGCAAGCTTGCAAAGGAAATCTGCACTACAATGAAGTCTCACTTCCCCCCGGTCAAAAGGGCCATCTGAAAAAAGTGTAAAATCCAGAAAGGCAGGACAGGCCATGGAGAACTGGGAGCCTTGTTATGCTGATGGGCGGGATGTAAATTGCCAACAGACACTCGGGAGAAGTGTATGGTGTTTCCTGAAACATCTAAAAAACAAAGCAACAGAGCCTAGGGCACTGCCACTTATGGTCCTATAGCTTAGGGAAATTAAAATCAAAAAGACACAGCCACCCCAAAGTTTGGGACGCCTCTGTTTACAAGAACCTCGTTTACAGTACAAGTTCAACATCGCAGAAAGTGAAAAATGGATAAAGAAGTTGTGGTATTTACTTACAAAGCAATATCACTCAGCAATGAAATCTATGTCATCAGGCCCTTAGCATCACAATGAGTGGATTCAGGTATGATGATTCTAACTGAAATAAGTCACACAGAAAAAGAAACATCATAAGATATCAGTAATACACGGAATGGAAACTTGGCTACACAGGAACTGAATTACAGAACAGAACAGGGTCTCAAATTTAGAAAACCAACTTATGCTTGCTTAAGGGTAAAGGTGAGTTGGGGTGCTGCATAAAACCAGAGATTGAAATGAGCACAGATAAAGTTCCTTAAGTCAAATATGGAATAGACAAGAGCTACTCCTTGCTCAACGAAATGGACTCAACACCGCATATTAAACGCCTAAGAATGTACCTGACTAGTAAGTATCGTAAAACCTATGGATTGCTATGTCTCCGAAAGAGAATCAAGCATGTGTACAGGGGCATAAACGCAGCAGTGATAGGATTGGAGAGGTTCGGTGAGCAAATGAAGAC